>NC_056737.1:708287936-708307936 GCF_019279795.1 Protopterus annectens
TAAGGGGGACTTACAATTAGGGGTAAAAAGGAGGAGCTTGTTTTTTTTTAGGGTTCGAAGGAGACATCACTGTGTAAACCATTGTTCAACTGTGTTAAACACCTTTTGGGTAAGGGAGTGAAGTTCAGATACTGATGTGGCTGAACATAGTGTGGAGTCGTCTGCATATTGAATGCAAGTAACTTGGGGCATTTCTAGGTGAAGGTCATTAATAAATATAGAAAACAGAAGAGGTCCTAATATGGACCCTTGGGGGACACCAAGGTTAACAGGCAGGTGGGTAGATAGAGTATTATGCCAAAGAACAGCCTGTTGTCTGTTTTCTAAGTAGGACTGGAACCATGTTATAGCTAGTGCATCTAGTGACAGGGATTTGAGGATATTTATAAGTATCTGGTGATTTACCATACCGAATGGCTTAGACAGATCTATAAACAGTGCAGAGGAAAGCATACTGAAGTTACGGTTTTTGTTGATACAGTCAGTAAAGGAAAGTAGGGCAGTAGTAGTGCTCTGGGAAGGTCTGAAACCATGTTGACAGCTGGACAGTAAATTGTTTTGGATTAGGTGGTCTGGCAATTGCTTGTGGATACATTTTTCCATGATCTTTGCCAAGGGAGAAAGTAGGTCTATGGGACGGTAATTGGAGAATTCAGTAGAGTTCCCACCCTTATGTAGGGGGATAATATGGGAGACTTTCCAGATTTTAGGGATGTGTCCTTCACTGATGAGAATGGAAATGGGATAGGCAATGGACTTGGCTGCTAACTGTAGATATTCAGCGGGTAGTTGGTCGGCTGAAGGAGAGCATGGTTTCAGTTTTAGGAGAAGGGTAAGAATATATGTTGTTGGTATAGGTTGGAAGAGAAATGGAGGGGGTGGGATAGTGTTAGAGTTAGTTAGAGTTAAGTTTTGAGTTGATAACTGACTGGCAAGAGTTTGAATGGCCTCAGTGAAAAAGGTATTAAAGGCATTAGCAGTCTGCTTGGGATTCTCCTGGTTTGTGCCTTGTGGGTTTGGTGTGATGGATTACCCTGGGCGTAGTAATTGGTTAATACTAGCCCAGAACTTTTGTGGTTTGTTATAGTGAGTCTGCTGGAATTGTAGGTAGTAGTTTCTTTTGTCAGACATGATAGCTTTTTTAGTGCTATTTCTCAGTTGTCTGAAGTTTTGTTGGTCTACAGGGTTTTTACTTAAACAATATTGATTCCAGGATTTATTTCTGAGATGGATTTTCTGCTTGGTTTCTTTTGAGAGCCATGGGGCAGATTTAGTTCTCATTCTGATAGAGCGGGTTGGTACATGGTGGTCTAGTATGGTTGGGAATTTAGAATTAAAGTAATTAACAGCTTCCTCAAGTGGGAGTTTTTTTAAGGGAAACCAGTTACATGCTCTTAGTTCACTTTGGAAGAGATCGTGGTTAAAGCTTTTCTTGGTCCTGATAGTCCTATAAATGGTAGGAATGGGTAGATTGGTTTTAAGTCTGATTATATATTCCAAGAATAGAATTAGTAGCTAAGCCCTTGAAAAAAGCACCAGAAGAAGCCACAGCTCTAGTAGAATGAGCCTTGACTGAAGAGGGAAGGTGCTTTCCATTTATTTATTTTATTTATTTATTGATTGATTTCCATTTGTTTACCAGTAGTGACCGACTGGGCTGAAATGGCCCATTTTCAGCGGAGGCCCAGGGAGAAAAGCTCCACAACATATACAATAGAACTTACAAGAATTAATTAGAACAGTTGACAAATATTTATACAATAGATAGTAATGTAGCTTACAACAGCATAACAATAGGATGCATCAACTAGAAGTTTGAGTGTTTTTGAATAACAAACAGTATAAATGATATAACCCATAGAAAAAGATAATGAAGTGGGATGGTAGTTAATATTAGTTGAGAAAGAAGGAAGCTGAAAGAAGAGGGAGAGGGTAGGCACACAGATAATTAAAGGGTAAACTGGGTATCATAGAAAAAAATTGTAGAAAACAAAAATTGTGAGGAGCATGAATTTAGCCTGGCTTACAACAGGAATAAGGCCAGGTGTTGTTTAGGTGCTCCCTAAACAGTAATTTGAATTTGGCAGAGTTGTTCGTGCTAAGTATGTTCTGTGGCATAATATTCCAAGCTTTAGCTATTATGTTTGAGTATAAGGAATTCCTGTGGCTATTATTTGATTTGGTAACTTTCAATAGTAGCTTGTTAGATGATCTTAAGAGTTCTGCTGCTGGAGTAGGGCTGAGCAAGAATACTAATAGCTGGACAGTTATTTGGGTGGTATAGGGTGGAACGGGCTAGTGTAAGTTGATTAAATGCTAGTAGGGTAGGTAGTTCCAACCAGATTCGTTGGCATAGAGATGTGCAGTGATGAGATCTTGAAGGTTGCTTGGAAGTGAATCTGACTACTTTATTATAACAGGATGCAAGTTTAAGTCGCATTTTCTTAAGTGTGTGAATATAGGTGAGGCGTATAAGAGTATTGACAACAAGTGCATTCAGGAATTAGAATGTCTGGTGGAATCTGTTAAGAAGGGCTTAATTTTATATAGTGATCCTAACATGAAGTGGAGGTTTTTAATGATTAGTGATAGGTGTTTGTCAAATTTGACATCTTTATCAATAGTGATCCCTAGAAGCTTGGTGTGGTTTACTGGTTCTATGATAGTGTTATTTAAGGAGTGGATGGTGAAAGGTGGAGAGGGATTGTTTTTTTTTTTTTTTGCTATTGGAGAACAGCATAAGTTTTGTTTTGTTGGGACTAAGGATGAGTTGGGAGTTAGACAGATATTTTTCAATGACCAGGAAATGTTTTTTTGGAAGAGTTCTGAGAGGGAGCAGACCATATGAGGGAGGAAACATCGGTGTACTGGACTATGGATGCATGTTGGGTAGCTGTGCAGCAGTTAATTGTGAAAATATTGAAGAGAACACGACCGAGTATGGATCCTTGAGGGATGACCATGGAGACAGGTGATAGTGGGGAAAGTATGTTTTGCCACTTAGTTGCCTTTTGATGGTCGGAGAAGTAGCTGATGAACCAGGTGAGGGAGGAATGGGAGAGGTTTAGGGAGGCTAGTTCCTCAATATGTTTTTGATGTAAAATGGTATTGAAGACCTTTGATAAGTCAAGAAAGATAGATGAGGTGAATTGACCATTGTTTCTATGTTGGTGGACTGTATCAATGAAACTGAGTAAGGCTGTTATTGTACTGTGTTTAGGCTGAAAGCCATGCTGAGTTGTGGACAGGAGGTTTTTTTTTAAGGAAATGATCCAGGAGTTGAGTGTGAACACATTCTTCAAGTATTTTAGCTATGGGTGAATGCATGGCAATTGGCCTGTAATTAGAGAAATTGGTGGAGGTGCCACCTTTATACAGGGGGATTATATAAGATACTTTCCAGAGTTTTGGAACATATTGTTCTGAGATGGACCGGTTGTTTAAGAGGGATATTGGGTAGGCAATGATGTCTGCAGCAAGTTTAAGGTATTTGTTAGGGAATTAGTCAGCAGCGGGTAATGAAGGTTTGAGTTTAGGTAGGAATTTTTTTATGCTATTAGTCTGGATAGGATTAAAGTGGAAGGACATTAGGTTAAATTTTCAATCTGCAGGGATTGAAAGATGAGAACTGGTTTTATTTTTGGCTAGGGATAGTATAGAGTTAATAATGTGCTTGTTGAATTGTGCAGCAATATTGTCTATGGAGTTTGTTTTGGATGGGTTTGGGGTAGTGGCTTGTCCTAGTTTTAACAACTGCTTGCTGGCTCCCCATAATTTATAGGGTTATTTTGGTGCTTTTGTTGAATTGTTGTATAGTGTTGCTTTTTATCTTGTTTGATCTGTTTTTTGCTAGGTTCCAAACTTGGCAGTAGTACTGAAGGGTTGTTAGGTTTTTGGTGCCTGGCGGTGCTGCCATGCTTTATCTCTTTGCTTAAGGAGAAGTTTAGTCTCAGCTGAAAGCCAATTAATTAGTTCAGATTTTACACAAATTGACTGGGGGGGGCAAATAGAATATTTAAAATGGAGTGAAATTTGTCATTGACGTACTGAACAGCTCTAGGCATAGGTGTTTTGAGGGAGACCATTCTCATTGTAATAGTAGTGTTTTAAAGGTTTCAGGGGTGAAGTTTAGTTTGTTATGGATATGTTTATAGAGGGTGTCTTTAGGGGGTACATATATGTTATTTTAACAGATAGGTGGGTAAGTGATCACAGAGGCAGTCTGGAAGGCAGCCTGACTGATAACAGACTGAGATTGTATTAGTAAAAGTCCAGTCAAGGATAGATTGCTTTTACTGTGTTTATTGAGTCTGGTGGGATTTTGTATTAATTGAGTGAAGCCATGAAGATTAATAAAGTTAGAGAGGTTATTGGAGGAGCATGTGAACCAGTCTAAGTTAAAATCTCCCATTATAATGGTTGCCTGATTGAAAGTTGATGAGTACCAGCTAAGGAGGTCTTTAATAATCATTGGTTTGTTGCTTGGGGGGATATAGATGGGTATTATAATATGTGTATTATGGTTGATTTGAAGGTGGGAAATAAATATTTCTACTGTTGGCATGTCTGGGGAGCTGAGATCTATTCAATCTAGTTTAACATTATCTTTGCATAGTATTGCAGTGCCAGAACCCTTGTCTTGTCTTTGGATATTATAGCAACAGGTTAAAATTTCATGATCTTGGGTGTGCTGTTTTAGCAAAGTTTCAGTTAAGATCAAAATATCTGGTGAGTATAGATCAATGGTTGCATGAAATTCATGGATTTTATTAAGTAGGCCTCTAAGGTTTATGTTTAATATTAATAGATTATAGTTACTTCATTGAAAGTATTTAGAGTTGGAGAGAGGTGTATGTTTGAGGGGCCAATATCACATTGTTGGTAATGTGGGCCTGGGTTGGGATGAATACCTCATCTTAATGTGATTTGGGTAGTTGAAGCTGGATGTAGGCATTTATGTTTAGTAAGTAATCTTCAGAATTTATGAGATGGATTTAGATTATCTTTGGGGTTGACATGTTTAAATGTGAAAAGTTGTATGATGGTGGCAATTAATGCTGTGAGCTGAAGTAACATGGTATTTGTTATTTCTACTTAAAGGTTTCAGAGTTGGTATTAATGTGGTGTCTAGGGATCTTAAATGTAGTTAGGGGAGGGTTAGATATATTTTTGTTAAGCTTAATTGGTAAAGGCATGTTACTAAATATCTAATTGTTGGTATGCCATTATGTGATTGGATAAGATGAGAAGAGGAAGTGTTCCTGGTTAAGTTTAAATTTATGTGTTAAGGAGGTGGGTGATAATTGGGGTAGGGTAGGGGAGCAGAATTAGCCCAAGTGGAGTGAGGGCAAATGGAGGGGGAAGAACCAAATGGAGGTAGGAGCAAGCAAGAAACAATCAGTCAATCAGTAAGCTGTCCTTACAGCATTTTTAATGTATCATGTTTTGCTTTACCACTCAGCTAGAAACAAGGATGTTTACTGTCTAAAAGATATAATATGCTTTTGCAGCTAGTAAAGAGTAAATTGTGGATGTGTGTGTACAAACTTATTAGAAATGGATTGGGGAAGACTCTCCTTGCTATCGACCATAGGCATGAGCTTTGCTAAAGCTTTGCTAAAAGTGAATTTGACAGAGCAAAAAGACATACACAAAAAACGGATGTCTGCCAGTAATTTAGTTGCCGATTCTGTCCTTTAAATGTGTAGCTAGACATCCGTGGCTGATGGAACAAGTGGTAAATTCAATGCAGGCTGCTTCATTGCAGGGAATGAAAGTCATTAAAGAAGTGAGGCAAAGCTAGTAAAGGAAATAAAAACAGAGAGAGTGAACAAAAATTACCTAGGATTATGTAACATCAGTATTCATATGATGGTTTACATTCTATTCAGTAAAGGTGTTGAGGAAGAAACGTTGAAACACCGGGAGAGTATAAGAGCAGTTAATATAAAAGTAAAATGCTGTCTATGACAAAAAATGAGGAAGGTAGCAGTTACACCAAAGTAAAAAGATTGAGGTACAACAATAATCCAAACAACTACTGAATAAATACAGTGAAACTGCTAGCAGGTATTTGAAACAAATAAAATGCAGGTTGCTAATCCACCTTACAGCCTGAGACAGCCATTTCATATAGTAAGACACTATTAATGTAATAACACAATGGGGTAAATATACTATCCAGGAATTGGTGCATGTATGCTTTCTGACCTTGTAAGAGCTGAGGCAGTTCTGAGAATTATTAAATGGCTGGATTGACTATAAAAGGGAATCCTGGTTACAATGGGTTTCATAGTTAATATACTTTCAAAGAACCTGTGCTGTTTACAGTTTCAGTATCACTTTGTACTTGCAAGAATGCAGTTAGAGATGAGAATCTCAGCTAGTAATACATATCTGCATGTACAAGTAATACGCAAATATTAAGTAATCAGATCCTCAACCTCAATAAATACAGCTGCAAGTGGGAATCAAACACAGACAGTAAAATTTAAAATTTAGTAGATAATATTAGATAAACACTTACAGCCAAGCACAGGATGCAAAGGGTTTTGGCAGCAAGGAAGGTTTTAAAAATAGTGCCAGATGACCAGGTGGAATATATCACCTTATATTGGCCATTTGGTTGGAGGGTTTCGAGTCAGAGAAAGTAAAATGTAGAAGAGAGGCATGGTTAGAGCCAGTTGAAGGTAGGAACAAGTAAGAAACATTCAGTCAATCAGTAAGCTGCCCTTAGAGTGTTTTTAATTTATCATATTTTAATTTCCCACGGAACTAGATACAAAGATGTTCACTGCCTAAAAGATATAAGATGCTGTTGCGGCTAGTAAACAGTAAATTATGGATGCTTGTGTATGAACTTATTAGAAAAAGGTTGGGGGAAGACACTCCTTGCTGCCGACCCTAGCCGTGAGCTTTGCTAAAAGCATATCAGAGCAAAAACACATACTCAAAAAACTGATCCCTCCATCCTCAGCCCTTTTCCCATTTTTGCACATGGGTTTGGGGGTGTCACTTCAGGAGTGACAATCATCTCAAGCCACACTGCTGGGTGGCTATTTCTGCCACTGTAGTTAATTCATAAAACCACTCGCACACACATTCTCACCTACAGCCAATTTAGAATGTCCAGTCCACCTACTGCATGTCTTTGGAACGTGGGAGGAAACCAGAGCACCCAGAGAAAATCCACATGACTGCAGGAAGGACATGCAGACTCTGTACAGAAGGTACCCCAGCTGAGAATTGAATAGAAGAACCTCTTGCTGTGAGTCAACAATGCTAATCACTGCACCACCGCAGCCACCCATACTCAAAAAAACTAATGCCTGCCAGTAATTTATTTGCAAATTCTGTCCTTTAAATGTGTAGCTAGGCATCCATGGCTGATGGAGCAAGTGTGGAATTCAATCCAGGCTGCTTGGTTGTAGGGATTGGAAGTTAAAGAAGTGAGGCAAAGTCAAGAAACTGACGTCTGTTGTGATGTCTCCACTCTGAGCCAGTAATCAAGGAGCCTGAATCCTCACCACTGACAATGGGAAGTGATGTTCACTTGTAGCAAAAATGGATACACCAGGCATTTCCAGATGCAGCTCTCTGCATCAAGCACAATTTCCCTTAAAAGCACACAGGGAACACACTCAGTCTGGTGGCTGTTTCTCTCTCTCTCTCTCTCTCTCTCTCATTCTGTCTGTCTCTCTCTCTCTCTCTGTCTCTCTCTCTCTCTCTCTCTCCAGATCCCCAATAAGACTCCCCACTGACACAACTATAGAATTGAGCCCCCAGCTGAGTGTCCAACCCAAGTCCTCTACTACTCTCTCGGGAAACCAGTACTTCATGTCCCTGCTCCAAACAGCTGACGCACACACTCTTTGAGATTTGGTTTTCACACACACACATTCACACACACACACACACACACACACACACACACACACACACACACACACACGGGAAAGGCTGGCACAGATTTACTAGCTATAGCCCCTTGTTCCCAGACTATAAGGTACTTACTGCCCCCAGACACTCCAAAGCCAGTTACTCTAAGGCTGTTACAAGGGTACCCAATTATACTGAGTGAAATTAATATTAATACAAATGGTAATGTTGACCAAACAGCCAGGCTTTCAGGAGTGGCCACAGTGTCACCAATAGTACTCTCAAAGGTTAAAATATTCTCTAAAGAACCAGCCACAATGAAAAGTTTAATATATTTAATAATGAACAATAACAGAACATGATAATGAGGAATATCTATTTACAATAAACACCAGAGATTCAATCACAGAAAATATGAAAATAACACAGATGAATAGATTCACACAGATACAGAAAAACAGTACTTAACTAAGCTCACTATATTTTCCTGACTAATCTAAAGAATTACTATTCCCTTGTTCACTTACTAGAGCAAGGTAAAATGAACTAGGCAAGGGGTCCTTCTTTGTCAGGTTCCAAAAACAGAGTGATCTGAGACTTCAGTCTCACCTAGTATTAAAACATTTTTAGTGATAGATTACAGAATGACATCACAAACATCTGGTCATCTGACTTCTGGTTCCTATGCTACCCCCATTGCTAGAAACTGTCAGGATTTAGCACATATTTGTAAATAATACACATACATAGAGTTTTGCTCAGATCAGTTGCAGCTTCTGGAACTCATAAAACAATTTCAATCCTCCACCCTTCCAGAGTAGCAATTAGGTCACCCCAAAGACAATACTGAATGCTTCCTAGTATAGACTTTTTGTTTCTGGCTGCATTGAGAACTGTAAGATACAATCTTTATGGCCTAAGCCAGGTAATTTAATTTCTTACTACTTTTACAGTTAGCTGGACTTGAGATTAATACATTCTTTTCCAGTATCCTTTGTTACACTATATACATTTCAACAGTTACAATAATACATGTATACTTTTTCCTCTGTCCAGCAGGACACACTGTTGATACATTTTTTTAACATAAGCAAGTTTACAAATACATTTTCAACACAAGCATATGTACAAATCAGTTTGATATTCAAATAACATATAATTCTTTATTAAATTCCAGCTAGCTGTGCTGGTATATGTTAAACATCCACTGCCCTACTTCTCCTGACATAGCTGGCAGTACCTCACATTGTCACATCTACCAGTAATTTAGTTGCAGATTCTTCCCTTTTAATGTGCAGTTAGACATATGTGGCTGATGGAGGAGGTGGGGAATTCAATTCAGGCTGCTTGGTTGCATGGATTGGAAGTTGTTAAAGAAGTGAGGCAAAGTAAAAAGATGATACCTGCCAGTAATTTAGTTGCAGATTCTGACCTTTTAATCTGTAGCTAGACATCTGTGGCTGATGGAATAAGTGGGGAATTCAATTCAGGTTGCTTGGTTACAGGGATTGGAAGTTATTAAAAAAGTGAGGCAAAGTCAAAAAACTGATGTCTGCCAGTAATGTAGTTGCAGATTCTGCCCCTTAAATTTGTAGTTAGACATCCATGCCTGATGGAGCAAGTGGGGAATTCAGTTCAGGCTGCTTGGTTGCAGGGACTGGAAGTTGTTAAAGAAGTGAAGGAAAGCACCAAGCACAGGACATGAAGGGTTTCAGCAGCAAGGAAGTTTTTTCCATGGATTTTTCCAGGCCATGAAAAGTGTAACAAAGAGAAACAGCCTTAGAAATCCAAGAAGAAATAGTTTGTTTGGATACAGCAAGTCCAAAAGATCTAGGATGAAAAGAAACAAATAACTGATCAGATTTTAGTCTTATCCAAATAAACCCTGAGTTGTCTATGCACTTCAAAAGTATGCGGCACTCTCTCACTATCAGTTTATGGAGAAGAGAAAAAAATTAGGCAGATTAATAGACTAAGTGATAAATCGTTTACTACCTTTGGCATAAAAGAAGGGTTAATGTGCAAGGACACTCTGTCCTCATGAGAGATCAAAAAAAGAGGACAAACCATAAGGGCCTGTAACTCAGACACCCTTTGGGCAGAAGTAAGAGCTAACAAAAGAGCAGTCTTTCAGGAACAATGATGCAAGGAAACTGAAGGAGCAGGCTCAAAAGGAGCATGAGTCAACTTCTCCAAAATAAAATTAAGATCCTAGGGAGGAGGAATAGGCTTCTTGGGAGGCATAATATTAAGGACACCTTTAAGAAATTGTTTCACCTCAAATCTAGAAAATAAAGGAGCAGAAAAAGGTAGACAAGCAGAGAGAGCTGATAAGTGGGCATTAATAGAAGAACAGGCCAAATCAGCATTCAGCAATTCACACAAATAAGAGAGAACCAAAGGAACATCCACAGTAAGTGGGTCCAGGTAACAAGAGAGACACCAAATAGAAAACCTTTTCCATTTGGATAAGTAAGATTTCATAGTACTAGGTTTTCTGGCTTCCTGCAAGACTAGCAGCACGTCCTCAGGAAAAAAAGGTGTCTATGAGGAAAAAACATCCTATCAGCCACTGTGTCAGTTGAAGCATGGACAGGTGGGGATGAATGCGAGATCCCTTGTCTTGTGGGAGTAGATCAGTCCTGTGAGGTAACTTGTGATGACTGCCTCTGACTAAATACAGAAGAAGCGGTAACCACTGCTGTCATAGCCAAAATGGAGTCACCAACAAGATTTTGGGAGCATCCTGTTAAATTTTGAACAGGAGTTTTGGAATGAGAGGAAGGGGATGGAATGTATAAAGAAACATCCCCTTCTAAGAAAATGAGGTGGCATCCACTTTCCACACCAGATGTCCTGGGACTCTGGCAAAAAACAGAGGAAGTTGTCTGTTCAGAGGGGAGGTAAAAGGATCCACTTGAGGAGTACCTCACTGGTAGATAATGTCCAGAAACACGTCCCTGTGAAGCATCCATTCATGGAACTGACTTAAGGACTTGCTCAGTGTGACTGCTACAATGTTCTGAATGGAAGGGTTATAAACTGCCTTTAGAATCACTTGATGCTTGACAACAAGTGTGAGGCTGCCAGCCCAGCTATCTGGAATTTTGTAAATAATCATATGTCATTTGTGAATACTAATATGATCCATAGGCTTGTCTTACAAATGTAAGAGAACTATATGCCATGTGGATATGAAACTACTGGTGCAGAAGTGTGTGTTGAACTGAATGTTATGTGCTGAGCTTCAAGAATATAACCACGGTGTAGCCTACTGGAAAAAAACAGAAATGTGTATAAACTATATTAATGGCAGAAATTGGAACATACAGAGTTAACTTGCAAAACTTCAAGAAAATAAATTAAAAGTGTTTTAAGATGTGCTATAAAAAAGTTAGTTTCCGGGCAGCAAGCAGACACAATGTCTAGAGCTAGGGGCTTTCCTATTGTCTTAAAACAGAAACAATTACTAGATTTTAAATGTAAAGTGTTTTTATTGCTCTGTTACTTCCAAGCAGTTGCACATCTGAGAGATAAGAATTTTTGACACAGAGATGTTGATTTCTGTTAGCCTGGGAACTGAAGACAGGTGACAAAGAGTGATGTCATCCTGGCTAACCCAGCAGTAATGTGTATTATTAATTTAAGAACTATCTCAGAGAGTGAGTCTGTGCATTTTGCATTTTGTCTTTGGACGTGAAAACATCCATTCAGCACTTCTCATCTGCATTAGTATTGCTCTGTAAGTAAGACTTAGATCATAGTATTTGTCTTAGAGATAGATAGGAATAGAGTAAAGATTGATTTAGATGCTTTCTGTATTTATTTGCAACTGTCCTGCAATGTTGTTTTAAAATATTTCCTGTGATTCTGAACTCTGAAGTGACTGTGTCTGTTATTGAGTATTGTCTTGTTCTTTTATTTATTATTAAATATATTTAAACCTCTTAATTGTGGCTGGTTGGTTTAAAGATATTTAAGCTCTTAGAGTACTTGCATATGTATTTTGTGACACTATATAGGCCACTCCTAAATAGCCTTGGCCTTGGTCACACTTACCATTTAGATAATAGTAACATTACACAATAGGACTGGTCACCATTTGTAAGGGCCTTAGAGTAGCTGATAAAGAGCTAGTTGGTGGCAGTGATAACTACCTTATAGTCTGGGCAGAAGGGGAAATAGCTAGTAAACCTATGCCAGCCTTCCCCAGGAGTGTGTGTGTGTTTGTATATATCAATCACATTTCAAAGTGTGTGCATGTCAACTACTTCGACAGGGACACAAAGCACTGGTTGGACAGAGAGGGTGCTGGAGGTCTTAGCTTGGCCACTCAGCTGAGATCTTAACCCTATAGCTGTGCCAGTTGGGAGTCTTATTGGGGATCTGGAGAAAGGGGGAGAAACCAGCCCCAGACTGACTGTGATCTCTTTGTGCTCTTAAGGGAAATTGTACTTTACTGTGTGTGTACTTGTCATCATCCCAATGTGCATGTCCCTCACTAGTGTTAGTGGTGAGGATTGAGGCTCCTTGATTACTAGACCAGCGCAGAGGCATCACAACAAGATCCTATACCAGAAGTGACAACCGGCAAAAAATGTAAGATCTCGTTCCTCCCTGTTTGTTGATATACCACATCCACAACAAAATCGTATCCAGTGAACAAAACCAACTAAGAAACCAAAAACACTGGAACCTGCTGACCACAAAAGAAATAACCAAACTTAGCATACACAACTCTTCATTTCACTTGGCTTAGAGTACAGGCAAATGGAATGGCACAGAGAAATGTGAAGGGAGAAAGTGACAGATGCAGCCTCAGATGATAGGACAAGAAGAGGAAAAATGGGGATGAAGGAGAGATGCAAAGAGTAGTGATAAAGCAGAGTTACAGCTCAGGTAGCTATACATGTGTCAACAGCACAAACATAAGTGGAAGAGTAACGGGAAGGGAGGGACTTGCAAAGAGGAAAGACAGATGCACATTGTGGTGCATCTAGACAGCCATGATCTCTCAAAGGAGAAAGCAGATGTGGCAACAAGCAAGGCCAGGAATTTAGCAGACAGATGCCAGGAGAGGGGTCATAGGTAGCATTCTCAGAAATATTAACTGTATCAGCAGTCAGCACACAGTGGAAATAGAGGATAAAGGAGTATATTGACTGATTGTTGTACTAGAAATGGAGGAAAAGCTTAGGACTACTATGAGAAACCTAAACAAGGAAACAGCTTTATACAACAGATGGAGGGATTCTCTCTTAGTGCTGAGTTGTAAAGGTACCTTTAAACTGAAATGGAAGGGTGAAACACAGTACAAAAAAGAAGAAGAAGAAGAAGAAGAAGACAGGGTAGGTGTTTAGGAAGTAAAAGGAAAATGTGATACAGAATTCACCAGAGGAATAAACAAGTGATTTAGCGCGTGACTAGGTAGTCTTACTGTACAGTGAAAGTAGTCAAACTAGAGAGAGATAGGGAAGCTGCAAGCATTAATGTATGACTGGTAAATGGCAAAGGGGGTTGGACATTGAGGTACATGGATGCCTTGGCAACTGAAATAGAGGAATGGGAAGAGTTGGTGTATTGATAAAGTGTAATATCACTCAGTCCCAAGAAAGTGGGAGAATGAGAGAATGGAGGACAGAACAATAGAGTGGAAAAGTAAGAAGAGGGTAATGCTATTGGGGGTCTGAAACTATGAGGAGCAGAGTGGAGGGATTCCATGCAGCAGGGTAGAAAGGGGACAGGAGCTGATTGAGGTATTTGGCTATTAGGAGTTTAGCCAACTAGTGCATGGTTGTACCAGGAAGCACCAAATTCTATGTATGCTACTAATCAATGAAGATTGTGTCATGGATGTCTCAGTTAAGCCACCATTAGGAAACAGTGAGCATGTTAGTGTGTAGTTTAGAGTAGGGAGAAGAATAAAAATGAAATGACAAAGGCAATGTTGTGGGGTTTTGGAAGAGGGAATGATGCTGTGCTGGGAGAGATTGTCAATAATGAGTTACAGACAGGGAGCAAATCAATGAAATAAGCTATGGGAATTGATCAGGGAAGGAACACTCAGTACTATGTGTAAAAGTAGTAAAGAAAAAGCAAACATTTCAAAAAGAGAAGAAGGCTAATTTGGCTACTTAGAAATGCCAGACAAACAATTAGGACAAATAATAGGGCTTACAATAATAGGTGGAAAGGAGAGTGTGCATAGGTAGTGGAGACACAGTTTAAGGAGATTTGCAACAAGACAAAGATAGTGAATGCAAAAGAAAAGAAAGTTGAAAGGGAGTTAGCAGAAGGGATCAAGAAGGAAACAAACCACTTTTTTGAGTACTCAGTAGAAAATAAAAGGAAGGATGATAAATGCCAGGCTGAGCAAAGATGATAGATCATATAAATACCTGAAAATGTATGTGATATACTGAATATTTTGCTTAAAGGAAAACTCCACCCTAGAACTAAAATAAACTGTTTTTTTCACTCTATCTTTGTTTTCTGACCTATTTTAACACCTTAAAATCACTCTAAGTGCTTTATTTGTAATTTTAGCCTGTTTTCCACAACATGGCTACCAATGGGCTTTGATGTATTAATGTGATCTTGTTCTCCCTCAACCCTTTCTCTTTCCCATAATGCTTTGTATGACTCATGCCAGACATAAGGAAGCAACATGCCATTGGCATATAATGGGATTTGTATGAGTCACTGTTATTTCATTTACCTTCTGTAAAAGTACTACTTCTTTTCTGTCTATAATCACCCTCATTCATGTTTGGCTCAGAACTTGTTTTACACTATACTTAGAGGTTATCCAGCTACAGCCAGAAAAGTAAATAAATTGCAGGCCTTTGTTCAGGGTTTTATTTTGTAGTCTAAGAGGAATTGATTCTGCAAGGGTCTCTCAGTGCAGTGACAGTTTTAACACCTCTGCAGGAACTATAAAAGAAAACACTGAACAAAGGCCTGCAATTTAGGCACTTTTCTGGGTGTAGCTGGATAACTTCTAAGTAGAGTGTAAAACAAGGTCGGAGCCAAACATAAATGAGGGTGATTAGAGACAGAAAAGAAGCAGTCCTTTTGTAGAAGGTAAATAAAATAACAGTGACCCTCACAAATGCCAGTATATGTCAATGGCATGGGAATTCAAAGTTACTTCCTTATGTCTGGCATGAGTTGTACAAAGTCTTATGGGAAAGTGAAAGGGTTGAGGCAGAACAAGATCACATTGATACATCAAACCACATTGTTAGCCATGTTGTAGAAAACAGGCTAAAATTACAAATAAAGCACCTCGAGTGATTTTGAGGTGTTAAAATAGGACAGGAAACAAAGCTAGAGTGAAAATTTTTTTTTAGTTCTAGGGTGGAGTTTTCCTTTAAGCCTTCACAAAAGAAAGCAAAGGGAAGCTGATATGCAGGAAGAAGGCAAAGGAGAATGAGAAAGTAACTGAAGAGGCATCTGGTTAGAGACAGAGGAGATGGAGAGGAAACAATTTGCCCTTATGGGAGGATACAGCAAGAAGAATAGGTAGGCAACCTTCCAGAACACTCAGAAATTTGACCAGTGCATGGGAAGACATCTAACAGCGATATTCGCCAAATCAGCAGTGAGTAAAGAAATGCCAAAGGACTAGAAGACAAGTGTTGTACCCTTCTACAAGAGGCAGAATGAAACATTCAGGAACAGTTCTGTTAGCTTAATAACCATGGACGAGAAAGTCATGAAAAGACTGGTAGGAATTCTACAGGACAACAATTTCTACAGCAGCATCTAAAATGGATTCAAGGACAGAAGGATATCTCAGTCAAACTTTGCCCATTTTAATGACTGGGTTACACATGAACTTCACAGGGGATTGCTAGCAGATGTAGCCTACCTATTGATAAGCAAGACCCTTGTCTGGGTCCCACACTGGAGGCTGATAGGAAAACTGGAAGGATTAGGGAGCTGGATAGCTGCAATGATTAATGATTAGACTCCAAGGGCTGTGGTGTGAGGGCCAATATCTGGATGTAGGAAAGTAACTAGTAGAGTACCACAGAGGTTTGTACTGGTTTCAGTACTGTTCAATGTCTTTGTCTTAAATGGATCAGCATTGTATATTGAGAACCATAACTGCATTCCTCAGAACTGTGAGAATTTATGTGTAGTGCCAGAGAAACATAGACTGACTCTGAAATCACTGCATCTCAGAGTATTCCATCTTCTCTGAGGTACAGCAGTCTTAGAGTTAGTATATATAACAGGGGTGTTGGGGTGTAGCCTCACCACACTGGGAGATGTGGTCATGCCTCATGCAAATAAAATGTGTGACATCACCTTTCAAACTCCACTGTCATCACTGACTCTCAAACTTCTGATTTGGAGTCATCATAGAGAACAAGATCAACCACTGCTGATGACATAAAGATAGGTGCACCGGGGGAAGATGGGAAATAGTCTTCATATTGAACATGCACAAAGAAATGTTATTTTTACAGAATCTCTCTTGTGTGAGAAATCTCTTGCACAAACTGGGATTCCAACAGAATATTCAAGTCTTTCTAGACTCCATCACACAGGATTGTGTTCCTGGGATGTGAGCTACACATCTCAGTTCAAAGAGCTTTTCTTCCATAGGAAAAAATAGATCTTTATCCAGATCTTTTTCTAATTGTTTTAAACTCAGACTTCAGTCACATAAAAGGCATACCTCATGATTTTGGGTCTCATGGCATCCATGATTCTCATGAGACCCCTGGCAAGACTCCACCTATGAAAGCTATAATGGTATCTGAAATCTCATTGGTACCAGCACCCTTTATCTTTTCAAATCCCAGTACTGGGATTTGTCAGAAGAGAAATCTTTAGGTGGAGAGAACAGATATCATTAAATCCAGTTCTCACCTTCTTTCTCATTGCTCCAAAGTAGTCAGTCACCACAGATTCTTTAGACTTCATTTGGGGAGCAATTCTCTTGGGGAGCAATTTCTAGAGGGATAAAAGTGCATGGTATTGTGGGACACCAAGGAGATGCTTGCCCTGATCAAGGCACTTAACTCCAAAACCATCTTTGTTCCCCAGGACCTCTTCAAGTGATTACAGACAATACTACAATCATGTAGTACATCAACCAGCAAGGGGGAACCAGGTCATACTCCCTTTGCAGACTAGTCATGTTAGCTCATGATATAGCTTTACAGCACAGTTTCACTATACAGGTGTCCTACATTCCATTAGAACAAAACTATGTGACAGACAAGCTGAGCAGGACCAGGGAAGACCCTCATAAATGGAAACTAGATGATGGGGCCTTCAATAATTGATCAATCTGTGAGGAATTCCTCAAGTAGACCTCTTTTTTCTCCTCTCTGAACAATCAACTATCAAAATTCTGTTCCAGGACTCCATGTATGAAAACTTGGAAGACAGATGCTTTTCTTTTCTTTGGACAGGAATATTCCTACATGCCTTTCTACCATGTCCACTAATATTGATGGTACTTCTGAAGATTCAGAAGGAATCCCCCAAGATCACTGTGGTGATGCCCTCCTGGCCCAGGCAACCATGGTTTTCCCTTCTTTTGGAAATGGTCTAGGGCAATTACCTCAAGCTTTCTCACAAACTGGATCTACTCACACAAGAACAAGGGTGTTTGATACACCCCAACAACAATCATCTTTAACTGACTGTGTAGATGGTAGGGTATCAGCAGGTACTAATGGAGGCAAGAACAAATTTAACAAATGGAAAAAGGTTTTCAAGCTGATGCCAACAACATAACCAGCACTCATTCAGGGCTAATTGTTCTCTGGTTCTACAATATTTGTGTGAGTTACTATCCTATTGCCTTTCTTATTCCTCTATCAAGGTTATTTTATCAACCATTTCTGTATGTTTTCCCATGGATAATCCTCTTTCAATGCAGCCTTGTGTCAAAATGTTCTTGAAAATGGTTTTGAATAAGAGGCAGCCTAGAAAACAGGTGACCCTCCTTGAGATTTTAATTTTGTGTAAGAGAAGGTAAGACGTTCTCCATTTAAAAAAAAAGCTAATCTGGTTGACTTGAGGTTCTTACCATAGAAAACAATTTTACTGATTGATTTGACCTCTGCAAGAAGGCTATCTGAGTTGCAAACTCTTATGGTGAGTCAACCCTATTTTGTATTCCTCAGAGGCAGAGTTTCTTTGAGAACTAATCCTTCTTTTAAGCCTAAACTGGTATCCAAGTTTACTTTAAGCCAAACTAACCATCACCCTATTTTCTTTCCTGAACCTAAAAATAAAGGAGAAAGGATACTCCATACCTTGCATGTCCACAGACAGCTCAGATACTATCTTGACAGAACTAAATCTTTCAGATCTTCATATCAATTGTTCATTTCTTGCGAAGTTAAGAAAAAGGGACAACTTGTGTCAAAACAGACTATTTCCAAATCGTTCTTTAAGGCTATTACCTTTGTTATACTCAACATAACAAGTCTATTCCAGCAGGGTTACCAGGGCATTGGCTTCATCTATGGTTTTTTGAAAAGGGTTGAATTGTAGAAGTAAACAACAACAAAGCTAAAATCCACAGGATGGCTTGGGTTTATTAAACAAATAATTAAAACACTCAAAAAGGCAATAAAACAGATAAGCACTTTTGGAATACCCTTCTTCAGATCCTGAAATCAGTACAACATGATTGATTTAACCAATCAAATCACCTTCGTCAGCTGACACCTCTTTAATGCCAGTTTTAAGGGAACAACTCCATTTAATCCAGGTTCAGAGTCCGCTCTTAAATCTGCAATCCATTGTAATTCTAAACTCAGTGATATTAGACAAGTCACCTCTTCTTGGTCCATTTATAAACACATTCTAACACCATGAATGAAAATGTATGTTCAGGAAATACCATAAGATGCTGAAATAAAAAAATTCATATTAACCTTATGTTTAATCTCATTCAGATGTTTTAAAATCCTAATTTTGAATGGACAGTTGGTCTTGCCAATGTAAAATCGCTCACAGTGTTGACACATAGCAGCATATATCACATTCTTTGTATTACAGTTAGCAAAATCATTTAGTTGATACACTGTCTTAGTAACTGGATGTGTAAATCTATTTGTGATGTTAATATAAGAGCATGATTTACATCTACAATGTCTATAAGTACTATTCTTCAAGGTAATGGGCTTATTAGCCATCATCTTGTCACCACAAAACAGCCTCTTCAAATTCGGCTTATTTTTGAAGGAGAATCTAGGAACTTCTCCTACTGTTTTCTTCAGAGATGTATCTGCTGCTAGTATCTTCCAGTTATCTTTTATTATATTACATATCTGCTGAATATCCTGGGCATACATAATAGTGCATCTCATACTATCTGTGGTTCTTTTTATTCCAGTTTTAACCTTTCCTTTATCATGATAAAAATATGTTTTTTTTTTCTTGCCGGACTCATTAGTTCAACTGCCTCTTTCCCATTATGTATTTCCTTCAGTTTGTAATCTCTTTGATGTAAGCATTATTTCACATGACAGTTTTCAATATCCTGGTCTCCTTGCTTAGTAGTCAGCCTTAAACCTCTTAAAAACTGTTTTTTAATAACCTGTAGAAAAATATGGGGGGATGCATCCTTTCACGATGCAATAAATGATTACACCAGCAAGATTTACAAAACATTATTGTGTCCATAGTACCTCTTTCATCCTTCAAGATAGTGACATCCAGAAAGTCAAGCCTATCTGATGGAATATGGACCTCAAAGACTAAAAAATGTGTGATAGATTTCAGATATTCAACAAAGACTTTCAGCTGCATGATTTCACCTTGCCATAGGAGAAAGATATCATCCACAAATTGTTTATAGAACATAGCTGTTCACCCCATCTGTTCTGCTCATTAAATATGAAATCCTTCTCCCATTGTGCTAATACAATATTAGGGTACAAATTCGCACATGGGGTACCCATAGCAACATCCCGTTTCTGCAGATAATGCTGTTGTAAGTTAGTACATTATTCTCCAATATTATATCCAACAACATACAAATCTGTGTCACATGCTGTTTCTCATAATTATCATCTGATGTCAGGAAACCTTCACACATTCTCTATCCCACAGTCATTAAGGATGACCATAAACAAACTTCTAAC
>NC_056737.1:708312936-708605436 GCF_019279795.1 Protopterus annectens
CAGCCTACATCTTCTGCTGCAGACCTTCAACTGTACCAAATAACATCTATTGTATTTTACTGATGTTCCCTCTTAACTGTTTAGACTCTGGCCATTAAGACAGGATGCCTAAGTCAGTCTTTAAATGGATTTAATAGAAACTGGAAAATGATCAAATCTGATAATAACTGAATCAGTAGTATGACAAGTAAAGCTTTACTAAGGACTGGGTTCAAGCCACCTGCTGACAAAAGTGTATAGTAAAAGTCCAAGGGTACACCCTCTGCACAGGTTTAAAAGGTCTGGATAGGGTGTTAATGCAGAACCTGGTAGATATTTTGCTAAGATAAATATTGAGAATTTCAGTAAAGGAGGGTCTTGTATCACAGGCACTGAGTGTGTCATGTAAAAGATTGTGGGGACAAAATAAAAGGTTTGCTAAGGCCAACAACGCTGGCATCTAAAAGAACACCTTTGTCTCTGTTAAAATAGTCTGCATTTGATTAATAAAAAAGTGGAAGCAAGTATATCATGAGACATGATGGGACTGGTGAAGGAGGCTTATAAATTAAGATATATGCTAAGCTGAGAATTAGCCACTTTCTCTTGGATTTTGTTCGGTGCTTGGAGAATGGTATTAGGATGGAGATTAGATAGCATATTCTCAATGGATGTTCTTGGAACTGAATAATACTTGAGTATTTCAGGTGACCTGGAAATGAGCATGTGGACATATACAAATGTGTAATATGAATAAGAGGAAGAGAAAATGAAAGTGTCATAGTCCTTCAACAACTTTGGTTAAGGACATCCGTTTATGGGCAGCCGCATACAACAGAATAGCTCGCTCATGCTTTGAATGGTGATGGAGGTAAAAACAATTAGAAGGTAAGGCAAAATCTAAGCCTGCTGGTAATGTAGGAGAGATATTTTAGGGGGAGACTTGTGCTATGTATTAATAAGCTAGGATATTAGCACAGATGTTGATATAAAAGAAGAGCCAAGGCCACATTGTCACATAGAAGGATAAATATAGTGGCTGGCAATGAGGCTGTTCATGTAAATAAACAGTTTTTTTTTTCTGTAGCAATCTTTAGCAATCTTAAAATACAGTAACTATTCTTCCTTCAGGAAATTGGCCTTTACAACATTATAAATGTGTCTGCAATCATAGGTTCATAGGTTCATAGGTTGGTACTAGGCTATCAGCCCTAGGGCCTATACAAGCCTAGCCATAACAATTCCCTGGCTATTTCTTCCCACACTATTTACTTCCCTGGACCCCTGTCTAGCAGGGCAACTGACGTGATCCCAGGGGTGATGACCAGGTCTAGGATATTGGAGCCCCTGGTGGGACTATGGATTAGTTGATCCAGGGCATTGGAATTTATAAATTCTAAGAACCATTGAGCAAAGGTGTTGGTACATGAGTAGTTTTCCCAGTTAATGGCAGGGTAGTTAAAATCACCCAGTATTAGGGTGTTTGGTTCTATATTAATATTTTCCAGTATGTTTAGAAAGGTGTAGTGAGAATCTTGGGGTATGTTGGGGGATCTCTAGCAAGCTACAATTTGGATTGCAGTCTTACCTAGTGTTAGTTGCACCTGGAGAATTTTAGACGCATTGTGTTGGGCAACTAGCCTGGTGGTGTGAATATCCTTGGTGAATATTGACACTCCTCCACCTTTAGTGTTTCAGTCCTGGTTTGGTGGCTGAAAAGTGTGGTAAGAGTTGTAGCCTGGTATTGCAGGGGTGCTCTCTGGAGCCTTGAACCAGGTCTGCAAAGATATCGATGTTCTCCATTTTTAGGAGTGCCTCGAGAGAGTGCATTTTGAGGTTTAGACTTCTAGCATTGAGTAGCATTACCTTCAGATTTTGCATGCTTGTACCTGTTATGGTGGTGGTTTTGTCCTTTGAACTTTGCCTAAAAAAGGCACTATAGGGGTGGCAAGAGCCTTAGCCAGTAACCTGAATCTCAGGGGTGACAGGTGCAGACCATCTCTGGCAAAGCATCGTGGTCTGTCGATCATGTCGTCCCTGGCAGACAGATACTGGATCCCCTTTGAATGACACCAGAAGCTTAGCCAATTGTTGAAGTCAATCATTTTGTCCTTATATTGTAGTATCATTTTGGGCGAAGGCAGGATGCTACTCAGGGCTAGGGTCATACCTGCCTGGGCCACATGATCTGAGAGCTCCTCCATGTCTCTTTTCATGTAGTCCAGGGAGGTACGTCTCAAGTCATTCACTCCAACATGGACAATGACAGAGTCATATTTGTACTTGTTGTGGAGTGACTTGAGTTCATGCATTATGTGGCAGATCCTGGCACCCAACAGGCAGCTGACTGTAATTTTCTCCTTGTTCAATCTGGTGAGTGGGACATCAGTGTGCCGGACTATAGAGTCACCTATTACTAAAGTGTTAGGTACGTTGTCTTGCCTTAGGGGCTGTTGCTGGGTGGCACACTGGTGTTGTGAACTATGTGACACTTTGGTTGTGATTGGTGTTTGTTTTTGTTTCAGCTTCAGAGGTCCTTGTTGCTTGGGCAGGTTACAGTTAAGGGCCTCTGTATATGTGGATTTAGTGTTGTTATATGTGCGTGTTGGTGGTGTGGGTTTAGAAGGGCTATGTGTTGCTTGAGGTGTAGTGAGGGTGTTAACCTTCTCCTTTTGACTGTTTAGCACAATCTTGGGTGGAGAGAGCTTTGCTTCCATTTTGGCTATGTAAGTGCATCTCTCACAGGTTGTAGTGTTGGGTGGTAGGAGGAGAGGGTTGTCTGTGTACATGAGGCAATTGCTGCATTGCCCCAGTATGCCCAGATTCACCAGGTGCTATGTAATTATGACAGTCTTGCCTCTTCTCTAGAAAGTTAAAATTAGATCAGGTTTTGTTTTTGAAATTCAGTATAATATAATTTTGGGGGTTAAGCCACGGGGAAACTGATACCTAAAGCATTTAGTTTTGATGGAAAAAATAACTTTCCTACAGGGTAGTGGTAATAGACAATATTATGAAATGCCAACATACATCACTATTGGTTTGATAGGATCAAAGTCCTCTAACATCTTGGTACAAAAAATCTGGACAAAGCCGAAAATAATGGGGGGTGTCAAAGCCCCAAAAATAGGGACACATTTTAAATATTGCTCTTATAAACTTAGAAAGTTGCTAGAATAAAAGGCCTTGTGTTACCATGCATTTTCTGAAGGATATGAAATTTGAAACTCAAATAACTGTCATTATTTATTGAATTCATTCCTCAGTGATTTGCCACAAAATTACAAATTTTATGAGGAACAGACCAAAAATATGCGGCAAAAATCTGGGCATTCTGCGAAAATCTGTAGCGTTCAGAGGTATGGATAGGATGATAGACTTTAATAATTGGCTTAGTTTCTGGTGTCATTCTAAGGGGGTGCAATATTTGTCAGCATGGAAGGAGATGGTCAACAGACCATGGTGCTTTGCCAGAGATGATCTGCATCACTCCCATCTAGGCTTTCAAATACTAGCTAAAACATTGTCTTCCCCCATAGTGCCTTTTTTAGGCAATGCCAAACTGAAAGTACTTCCGATATAGCAAATCAAAACCAAGAAAATCTAAAGGTTTTACTGCTAAAGTGCTAGGAGTCTAAACAAAAAAGCCAAATCTCAGGTAAGTTTGGCCTCCCAGGCCAAGGACAACCACAAAGCATTCTTTAGCTATGTCCACAGCCTCAAAGACAATACACAATTGTGTGCAGAGCTCATTGTAAATGGAGCCATCTATACTGCGCCGGAAGATATAGCAAACCTTTTGATTGATAAATTCAGCTCCAACTTTATCCCTCTCTCCCCCTCAACCTTCCCTCAGGGAATATCATCAAATATAACTCCCCCTAGTATCACTAGGGAAGAGGCCCTTAATGCTCTCTCTAAGACCAAGAACACTACATCAAGGGGCCCAGACAATATCCCAGGATGCCTTCTAAAGAACATGAAACATGACCTATCACCACTTCTGGAATTACTATTCAACTGTAGCCTCCAAATTCATGCCTCATGAATGGAGAAAGGCAACAGTCATCCCTCTGCACAAAGGTGGGCCATCTACAGACCTTGGAAACTACAGACCCAAAAGTCTCACAAGTCTTATATGTAAAGCCATGGAAAGAATTATCATGAAGATGATCAGTAGAGATATAGTAAACTTCCAGATACTGGACCCAACCAAGTTTGGTTTCATCAAGGGCAGATCTTGCCTACTCAAACTGGTGGATTTCTTTGAGAAGGTCATCAAAGCAATGGATGAGGGCAAAATCATTCACACTGCCTACCTTGACCTGGCCAAGGCATTTGACACAGTACTTCACTCGGGCATTGTTGACAAACTCAAGAGGTTAGGTACCAAAGCGTATGTCACCTAGTGGATAGCCAACTGGCTCACAGCTAGGACCCAGGAAGTTAGAATTGGGGAGTCCACCTCTACAAAGAGGCCAGTAACAAGTGGAGTCCTTCAAGGATCAGTCCTTGGACTGCTCCTTTTTGGCATTTACTTCTCAGAAGTCAAGGCCAATGTCAGTGGCCTCTGGCTGACTAAATTTGCAGATGATTGCAAATCAGGAGCTGTCATTGAATCTCACACTGACAAAAATGTTCTCCAGGAGGGGCTAACACAGACAAACAACTGGTGTCAGAATCATGGACTAAAACTAAATGCTAACAAATGTATAATAGTATCCTTTGGGAAGTCATCCATCCCTGGTAACTATCATATTGACAACACATCCCTTAGAGTTGAGCCAGTAGGCAGGGACTTAGGGACACACATAGTAATTGAGCCTTTGACCATCACTTGTCTACAGTGCTGAAGAAATCAGTTTATGTTGCGCAACTTATAAACAAAGGTATGGCATCTAAGTCCAAGGAAGTCATTGTTCTACTATATTTGGCATTCATCAGACCTATCATTGAGTACAATGCCCCCTTTGGTGTGTACCTAACCAGGCATATCCAACAATTGGAATGTTCACAGAGTTTCCTCACTAAAAGAATACAGGGCATAAATAAAATGTCCTGTGCAGACCACCTCAAGGCTCTATCCCTGTATTCTGTCTCCTACAGGCTTTTGAAGGCAGATCTATGCCTGGCATACAGGGCATTGTCAGACCCCACTCTGATGGACCTCCTGCATATCCACAAAACAAACAGCACCAGAATTGCCCTTTCTAAAGACTTAAACCTTGCTGTGATATAAATAGGACTTGCTGGAGAGATAGGTATGTATCCCAGAGACTACCCCATCTATGGAACAGGCTCCCCATCCATGTGAAGCAGAGTTCCTCCCTAACCCAATTCAAGTGCAACTTGGACAATTGGACGGGGAAACTGGAAATTCATCCCTGGTTTGGCACCTGTGTCTCTAATGGACACATATAATGTACATGTAAAAGGTTCATCTACCAGGCCCATGCTTACACTTATGAAGGGTAACACAACTTGTCAGAGATTTGGGATGCATGGCTAGGCTTAAAAAGGCCATTGTGGTCGTTAGCCTAGTAAACACCTATGAACCTATAGTACAGCTGACCTATCAATATTGGGATTTATGTTCCTGATGCCTATGGAATATTTTGAAGTAGAACAAATTACCTGACATTTTTTATTTATTTATTTGTTTGTTTGTTTGTTTATGTATTTATATTTTGCTGAGCAGGTTGTAAAGACTATACAGCATACAGTCATGTAGAGATACTAAATAATAAAGGAAGACAGTCTATCAGAACCCATTTAAGGATGGTGTGATTACCTTCCTTTGGGTTTGGTCTAGTAGAAAGGATGACCATTTGCTGAAGCCTAAACTCAGACTAGTCAGTCATGAAGGATAAAATGATTGCCTCTTTTTGTACAAGAATTTATGGGAACATATGAACACCAGAATATCTTCAGCAATTTCTGTTAATGTTGGCAGTAGAACATAATTTTTCTTAGTAAATGTTATATAATTTTACTTGTGTCACAGAAAAAGCTGATCACAGGGAGGGAAGTACCCTACTTATTTTAATCTTGATAGTCATCTATGTTTCTTTCACACGTGTTAACAGAAACACCAGAATTAAATAATTAAATAATTTAAACTGTTTACCTGAAATGAGATGAACATTCTTGCTCTCTGTTTTATGTCTACATTGCTGTAGTCAGCTTATTCTGTGCCCATTGCAGTTCCCTGGCCTAGTGCCCCTAAACTCTAACCTGAAGTGCAAAAAAATAAACTTTTTTTGTAAAGAAGCAACCGCTTTTTTCAAAAGTATTAAGTGGGTTGCAGCAACCTAAATACCACATAAGGAAGCCATTTGCTTTATCAGTTAAGTAAAAAAAATAGAATGACTGTGATAACCATGCAGTTAGAAAACAAACTGCCCAACAGGCTAGCCACTCAAGTGTCACAGTGGCATAGGGAGATACTATTTGATGCAGAAGAGCTGAGGATAGCATAGAAATAGTATAGTGGCTGTCACTGCTAGAGTCAGTAAAGCAGCAATGTCTGCCACAACGTCTTCATATATCACAGAAACTTCAACACTCTTTGCAAAGCATGCATTTATTTGCTAATTATTTTATTTTTGTAGACAGTGTTAAATGGGTTGACATAAAAGGCCTTACGTACCTCTCCTGATTCTGCTGAACAGAACCATAACTATCCAACACATGAACGCTCATAAGGTATGCCTCTTCCAGTCCAATATGCCACTGAGACAAAGCTCCAGAGTATTTGTTGAGCTGAATGAACCTAGAAAGTCTAAGACAAAAAAGATACTATAAAAAGGAAACTATTCTAAGCACTCAGGAACTGGAATAGGGATCAGAGAATATCTAAAATCCAGTGAAATATGGGTATGGAAAGGTGGCCATCCTTTTGAAACTACAATGAGAGGGTGTTTAAAAATCAAAACTAACCTTTCTTTGGAAAAAAGTGTTGATTTGTAAACATAACTGACATGTTTACTAATGATGAAAAAATGAATAATTCTAAATGTGTACAGTTTGCATCAAGCAAACTTCTGAAGTGGTGTCATAATGTGCTCACAGAGACAAATTCCTGCTAGAGAGAATGACTGGCAGGGAATAAGAGCAGGATGGCAACGGTCTGTGTTTGCCTTTATAGCTTACCCACTGAAGAGATCTTTCGAATGAGTGTCTATTTAAACTGTGTTTTGTGGACTTGAAAAGTGCTAAGTTGTATAAAAAAGCTAGAGGTAGGTAAGAGGCACAGAAGAAATAAAAATCAAAAGACACTTCAAAACTCTAGGATGAAACATCAGTTGACACTTGCGATATTTAGTAAGTTTCTGTACTAGACCATAAGGTTAACAAGCTAAACATAATAAAAAGGAGAGACGTGGAAGATGATATGGATATGAGTTTGCTTAGTGTCAATAACAGAGAAGTGAACATTCTCCTTTTGTGGGTAACAGTGGGCATTCCAAATCCTGATAAAGGGCATACATGCGGCATCCTAACTGTCAAAGACATAGCAAAGGAAATGCAAACAAAAGTATGAATAAATACATTTTCTAGGCTTCTCATAACCTGAATGTACACTAGCCAGAGGTAAAAAAAAAAAAAAAATTAACATGAAAAAAACCTTGGCGCATGAGGAAGTTCTCAGTGAAGAAAATATGGGTGGTATATGTCTAATATAAATTAGGGAAGCAGCACAAAAGTCTGTATTAAATATAATATAATATAATATAATATAATATAATATAATATAATATAATATAATATAATATAATATAATATATAATAATAATATTAATGGTGGCAACTTTTAATATTACAGTGCTGAGAAAAAGAGAGCCTTGATAAATCAAAGAGTATAAAGAACGCAGAAAAGCCCAACTAATGGGAGCATATTCGAACAAGGCTGTGTCACGCTGTAAAAATAAAGTGGCAGGTGGTTGCTAATTCACATATTGGTGAACAACAGGAAACTATGCCTATGACAGAGCAAATGCTGAGCGATTAAGGAAAAAACAGAGCTGAGGCCCAAGGACACAAACTTACACGAGTCATGACTAAAATTTGGAAACAGGAAGCTGAAAAATAGAGGGGAGGGTGGCTTGAATGCCTTTCAGTTAACCATTAAATCACTCAGAAATATTAAAGTTGGTGTACCCTGTAAATGAACTTGGGAATCTTGTCATTTACGGTTATCATTTAATTAGATGTCTTCTGTAAGCAGAAAATGTCATAAGAAAATAGAAGGCAAAGTGCATCATACTAGCAACATAAAAAGAATGATTGCATTACTCATTATTAGAAAAGCATATTTGTTATCATGTAAACGTGAAACTCCAGAATATATGTAGCACATATAATATTACAACTGCACTTAGTTTGTAGAATATGTTACTTATGAATCTTATGTTTTAAAGAAAAAATATAATAAATCTAACTTAAATAAGTAATTCAGTGAGAAATGTATTAGAAAATATTGATGACAAAATAAAAATAAAAGATACCATACTGGTCCGCAAACAGAAAGTGTTAGAATGCAGTGGTGATGTGACACTGTTTATTTGGACTAACGAATGTTTTACAGCTGCATAAAGCTTTTAAGAACAATGCTGGGCCAATAAACTGTATTACATCACCTATGCATACCAGTTTTTCCAAGGATCAGACCATAAGAGATACAGCTAGGAGGCAGATGAAACTGAAACAAAGAGTCATGGCTTTTGCTGAATGCATGTGTTTGAATGAACAAATTTGAGTACTGTTTCCAAAAAAAGTGATTGTCTCTAAAATTTATGAAAAAGGGGAAAGGCAAATACTTTTTTTTCTACAAGAACACATATTTGCCTTTTCTCCAGCTAATGGTAACTACCAGACCTCTCAACCAATTGGGGACAAATTTCAACAGAATCAGGGACAAGTCAAGGATAAATCAGGGACAATCAGGGACACATTTAAAATATTAGTGTTATTAACTTGAAACATTGACAGAATCAGAGCCACCTTTCCTCCAAAGGTCACTAGTTTTAGGAGTGATTAAGATGGACAGAGTTAAAATTTGAGTCAAAATCAGGAACGTCCCCTAAAATCAGGGACAGTTGAGAGGTAACATAGGTGATTATTGTAAGTAGGAAAGGGGTGTGAGAAGCACAGCCTCTCACATGAAATACTAATTTCGATAAGGAGTTCACTGATGATTTTCAGATGACAGTTTTGTGCATATGTGGCAGAATTTTCACTATTTCTTTGGAGACCAGGCTAATAATCCAGTTTAGTTGAGTGGGCATAGTTACTGCCTTACCTGAAAGAGTTGCACTAATGGTTCTGTCAAGGCTTTGCATCTGATGACTGTAAGTGTGCATGTGTGTGTGTGTGTGTGTGTGTGTGTGTGTGTGTGTGTGTGTGTGTGTGCGTGCGTGCGTGCGTGCGTGTGTGTGTGTGTGTTGTGTGTGTGTGTGTGTGTGTGTGTGTGTGTGTGTGTGGTGGGAGCAATATTTTCCTTTATATAGTATTTAGGTGACTGTGAAGAGTAAAACTGAAATGAGGGCACTGAACATAAAGTAGCCATTCTGTCAGAGTCCCAGTAGTTGTATTTAAGCCTGTGTTTTCTGTTCTACAGCTTTTTCAGAAGAGTTGAAATTCATTTCAGTGTCCTCACACAGATTCATTAATATCCCTGAAAGGACTGAAAATTAGATATTGTGGTCACATAGATAGCTTTTGTAATGTGAGTAATGAGGGGGAATATTAAAATGTACAATATCTTACTACTGTTAACCAGGGGCAACTACACAAGCCATGACATCTGGCAGGACCTGTAAAACGTATAATATCAGCCAGTACATTGGCCAGTGTCTAGTTTATATAATAATGTGCAGGTGTTATTGCTGATTATTGTTTGTACTGAATTTAGTTACTAAAGCAGGAAGAACTTAATCAATCAGAAGTCATGTAGTGTATTAAAACCTGATATCCTAATCAGAAATTTGGTCTGCTTTGTCCTGAGATCTATAAATACAAGAAACAGCTTGTCTGGAATTCAGAAAAAATGGAAATATCGTATTCAGTAGACACTGTAAAGAACTGGCCGTTGTCATAACTGATGCACATTACACAAAAATAAAACTTACTTATTCCTTCTAGAATACCACACCACTACAACCAGATTTGTATGAAAGTCCATTGACCAAGCTTTTTTTTGTGGACAATGTCTTAGGACGGTTATAAATGTTAGTAAAGAGACTAAAGAAAATGTGCATTTCTAATAAATCAAGCAACTTAGTTAACTTAACCCAACATGTTTCTTTGAGTATTGTAGTAAAGTTACTGTTTACACATGTGCAAGCAATTACATAGAATAGATAAAGCAGGAAATCATGTACAATAAATAATTATTTAAATAAATGATGGAGTTAAATGAATGATGGTGTGGAATCACTGTTAAAATATGAGTACAGGCATGACCTACTACATCTACATAAATAGAATAAATGTTTTGGCAGAGCAGAAACTGCCTACATGTAAAAAGGAGAGACCACTGTCTCCTATGTGGGTATAAATTCCCAGGCAATATCCACTGTATGTTGTTAATACATGACATCATACTGCAAGCAGTTCCCAAGCTTTACTTCTTCCGAGACCCCCCTCCCCTACCAAATCTCACAAATCTTAGCATGAGTAGATAAGGCAAATGTGGTTTGCCAAGTACATCAGTGGTTCAAATAATGCATCTGTAATAAAAGGAAATCTGAAATAAAGGTCTTGGTCTGTGCAAATCCCACCAACATTTATGCAGATAAACCTTTTCTCTACACTAGAAGAGCTGGTGGAGCAAATGAAAAGTGATAGTCAAGACTGAACAGATTATTGAAGCAGTCAGATTTTGCAGACATTTAGGATACTGTTTTACTTTTGTTTCATTACTTGTTGTCTAAGGAAGTTACATCTTAGTATCAAAAGCTCTGACTAACTACAATATGTCAATAAGAATGACCTAAAAAATATGCCTAAAGCTGACTTGGAGTATAATAAGGTTTAATTGTTATAGCCGCATACAGGGCTAGCAAAAATCATAAGTAATCTGTCAAATAAGTATGATACTACCAATAAATAAGAAATAGTAATCTAGCAAGAAATAAAATGGAGCTCTGCTTCATGTAGGCTGCCTATTCTCTCACGTAATAGTGACACTTTTTCAAGATTGCCGTGAAATATATGGACAAGCGCACACGGTACAATATAGACAGGATATTTAACAAGATATCTTCTAAACAGAATTATTAGCACACAAAATTCTCAGTTAATGGTAGTTAGCTGCATTCACGTTTGGATTCTGAAAGACGATATTGAGAACTGAGAGAACTAATAACAGCAACAAGCCTTTTTAGTACGGATGTGAAGGAAGCGAAGGTATCTGTAAATGTAGTTATGATAGCTGTGATTCGTTTCATGACCATAGGGGACGAGGAGAGGCAGACAACTACAGACAGGTTTGTTTGATCTTTAATGAACATTGCAGAATCAGTTCCCAAGGAAACAACTGCTGACTTCTCAGAAGTTAGAAGAGTACTGGAGAAGATGAAACACTGACTCACAGAGAGAAAGATAGCTTAACAGAACTGAACTATGAAAAACCGCAAACACAGCTGACAAAGAATAAAATTGTCATATCTTTCTGTGTCTGGATTTAAGAAACCTATACTACATTGGACAAGTGTTTAAAACATGAGTAAAAAAAAAAAGCAAGAGGCAGCTTGTGTGCAGTACACTTGTAAGCTAGCTATACAGCAAGCATAACAGTGATAACAGAATTCAGAGACATCTGTAATGTGTATTATAACTGTTTACTAAAACTGTGTTATATCACAGCTGCAGATGCACACTAGCAGCCTCCCATGCTTTGATGGGAAAGGAAATGCACAGCTAGTGAATAGCAGCAGGAAACATTCTGTTGTTCAGCCTTTCACTGAACCCACACTATCTACTGGAAAGTTTCTGCAGTGGGGCAGGAACCCCATCACCCCCCACATTCCTACATATACCAACTCTGAGATCAAATAACTGTGGGGAAAAGGAGAAACTTCAAAATCCCCCCATTACATGGTCTCACAGAAACTTCCTGAAAGGGATCAATGGACTGTTTAATAATTTAGCTCTGTGTGTGTGTGTGTGTGTGTGTGTGTGTGTGTGTGTGTGTGTGTGTGTGTGTGTGTGTATATATATATATATATATAGTTTACTATTGAAATCCCATAGTACAGGTGATCAAATGGCATGTGTTCGAAAGGCACTTTTCAAAAGGGCGAGGAAAGAGCGCCTAAAAGGTACAAAGCCAATAATCAGCAAATGCAGGCACTTTGGAAGGACTGCCTGACAAAGAAACAAGTTAAAATCAAACTTTAATATCCAAAAACTTCTGTTTCTGTTTTTGGATGATATTAAAGTGTGATTTTAACTTGTTTATGTGTCAGGCAGTCCTTCTAACGTGCCCTTTTGCTGATTATTACTTTTCAAAAGGGTACAATGCTGAACCAGACTGCAACAAATACACAATGCCGAATGTGCAGCGTAATTTGGTAGTCTGAATTAGGTATTGTTAGTGGAGATTATGGTACAGTGAGGAACAGGGAATTTACCCATTTCCTCACTGTAGTGTAATGTCGGAGTTGGTATTAATAATTTGCAGGGGGTGTGGTGGCACAGCTCCTCACATGGGGGGGTGCAGGGGGCTCGCCCCCCCCACTGCAAAATATTAAAAAACATGTGCGGTTGACTTGATAGTCTAATGGTAAGTTATGGTGCATAGCTTAGATGACTGACGTCACCTAAGGCTATGTCGAATAGATCAAACTACAGCGGACGATTAAATCAGTTCTGAGATTGTGCCTTTTCGATGGTACGTATTTCCACATTTTGTCTCGTCATTTTAATCGGTTGACCATTACATTTCAACAGTAAACATATTTATATTGAACATGGTCACATGGTTATTAGTACGTAAGTGTTGGTTGAATAAACTTTACAAGAGGTATAATGGAATACTAAAGAATGCAATTGAAGCAGGTGAAAAACTGAAATGGATAGAGAAAGGCACTGATGAGGTAGTAAAGGCAGATTTCTATTACTTTCACTGTTGATTGATCTCAGAGTCAATATATATAAAGCTACAAATGGGTGAAGACAGACTTACCCCCCCCATGGCAAAAACATTACCTTAACTTTGCAGCAGGTGTAGCTTTTTTAACAGGCTGGGACATGATCTGAACATCGATTGCACATGCGCATGTGTGTTTGATGTACGTTTTTGAGATGCTAATCTGATTTTGATGTGTTTTGATTGGATGTGTACCAGTTTTTATTGCTTGTGCACATAATCAGTATTTTACAATAGTTTGTAATGTAATAGATTCTGCAAAACAGAAGTACTCATTAATGATTCAAAGTAAAGAAGACAAAAAAAGAACAGGCATGAAGTGTGGGACAATTTAATACCTCATTTGGGTATAAAAGCACATGAGGTAAGAGTATGTATTCTTATTAAAAAAGAGACATTTTTAACATTATATCTGAGACCGTTTTTTCATTGGAAATTTTTCTTTGAGAATATGAAAAAAGAAAGGCCATGGAATCTTTATGTGATAAATTAATTTAACAGAGAACCAAAAAAGAAAATGCAAGTACAATTTTGAACAGAGGTAGAAAGGGAGACTTTGAAAAGACATTTGAAAATGTTTTGTAAAGAAGTATTAGGCATTACAAAGTTTTGTGATAAAATATGTTTATTGACTAGTGGATGGACTTGTAATATTGTGTTAAAAACAGAAAGAGAAAAAAATTATACATGTACCAAGCATGACAAATGAAGGGTGTCATAAAATACTGGGACAAACCCAAAAGCATTTATTTTTGGAAAAGGACATTTGTAAGAAACTGTGATAAAAGGAAATGTTATATTTATGAGGAAATGAGACATGATATAGTGATAAACATGACTATTATAATAACAGGAGACTTTAATTTTGATTTAAGTGGCTAGCATAAAAAGAAAAAAACATATAAGAAAAATGCTAGGAGTTATAAGATGTGATAAGTTAAAACTCTGGGACAAAAATCCATGGACTTATAAAAGGGGTATGAATAGAACTGAAATATATTATTTTATTTGCAGGAAAGGGGGGTCGTTGAAATAGGATTTTCTGATCATTTTACAATATGACTAGAGATAAAGGAATACAGGGAATATATAAAAATAGGCAAAGGAATAAAAAGGATAAATGAGAAAGTATGGAATGAAGAAGGAAATACATTAGTAATATTTATGGAAAGATCATGTTACTGTGAGAACATTTTATAAAAATTTGGTCTAAGTGGTAAATGATATTTAAGGAAAAATATAAAAATGTTTTTTACAGTGGTAATATGTGGGAAAAGTAGAGAAAGAAAAAATATAAAAGAACATATAATGATGCATTGGAAGAGTTAGAACATAATGATAGAAAGCACCTTGACAAAGAAAACAAATTATATGAAAGAAATCAAGAAAAAATAAAATAATTGTTATATATAAGCAAAGATATTTTACAAGGACAAAGAGAAGTATCAAGTTACTTAAGCAGATTAGTAAAGGGAGGTGGTAGTGCAATGAGAGAAATAAAAATGTAAAATGAGAAAATAACTCAGAAGAAATTATGAAATAGTGTAGTACAATATGTACAAAAATGTTTAAAAAAAAAGAAAGTAACAAAAAGACATGGATAATAAAAAAAAGTCAACAGAAAAAGAGACTAAGCAGTTGGAAAAGGGGACGTCATTATATGAGGTGGATAAAGCATTAGTACAAGTAAATATAGATCTGGTTGCAGGACCAAATGGATTAGATATGAAATTTATAAAACTTTAAGGGGCTTGGCAAAAAAATATTTTTAACGATTTTGAATGAATAGATGAAAGTTTTATGTGTAAAGAATTATGTAGTGAAATACTTAAATTCATACGGAAGAAGGACTATAGAAGACAAGTTAAAAAACTGGAGACCAATAGTACTGAATAAAAATGATTATAATATCTTTATGAAAATAATATATGTAAGATAATTTTTTATTTAAATGTACTTTGTTAGACAAAAATACTGTTTTTTTTTTTGCATAACTCCAGAAAAGCAGTCATATTAAGGCGTACTGTTTCAGTGAATGCACTTTCAATCAAAGAAAATAACCTTCAGTCAAGAATACTAATAAGAATAAAACATAATATATATATATATATATATATATATATATATATATATATATATATATGAAGGACAACTATTTTTTGCAGTAGGTATTGCAGGATCTTTTATATCCACCTGAGCTATCCTTAACTCAGGCAGGTGGGATCTCAGTTTGACAACTTTTCCAAAGGAAAGCACACTCAGGATTACAGCACCCCCTAATGCTGTTTGCAGAGCCAGCAATCCAATCACCTGGAATTAGAACCCACAACTTTCTGGTCTTCCAGCACCAAGAGCAAGTCTGCTACCTATTGTGCCACCAGTGCTGCTTATGCAGTCAGTTATCATGGAGGAACACACACACATATATACACACACACACACACACACACACACACACACACACACACACACACACACACACACACAAACATATACATATGGGCTGTAGACATTTGGTCAAAAGACCAGCTACTTTGACATCTATTTGGTCATAAGGTTCATAAGTGAATACTAGGCTAACTACCTTAAAAGACCATTTTAAGTCTAGCCAATAACCCAAGGTCTGAATCAAACTGTGTATTTTGTGTCTGTGAGGTGAACGCATTAACCATTATGCCAAACTCACCTCAAAAGCTCTACTTGTATCAAGACTGCATCACTCCATATGGGACTTGAACCAAAAATCCCTGGTCTAAGAGGTCAATGCCTTATCCATTAGGCCACTGGTCCCATTGCGGTTAAACACTATTTGGTCAATGCAGAAGGATGGTTAACAGATATGTAAGACTGACAATCCCGGAGTAGGGGAATATTTCCTTTCCCTGTGGATTATGCAATATCAGAGTTAGGATGTATAATTAGCAGTAGGTGTGGGGGCACATGGGGCTCTCCCCTGCAAAAAAGCTTGTAATTGGTTTACTCCTCTCCCTGTAGCATGCACAGAATGTGTTGGTGTTTGTTGTGTGAACAATTTAATGTTAATATTTAGGATGTCAGTGTAGCTAGCTGATCAGTCAACCAGCTGCCTTACAACCATATACATTTATGTATATGGTTACAGCTCAAAATATCAAAAGCACATTTGGCTGAAAAGTTTTTAAGGAGAAGAAAAACACTGTAAGCAGGCTATATTGAAAGCACATTTGACTGAATGCTCATTTTTATATTGTTTGTAAGTAGGAGTTTGCAGGAATATGAATATTTGACTGAAAAGGTTATAGTGGTTGGTGTGTATGTGCTAGTGTTCATGAGTTTAGAGTTACAGCAAGGGTTACTTTAAGGGGATTGGTTTACTGGTTTGTGTGTTTGGTATTTTGTGTGTTCTGTCTCCTTTTGTCTTGTATAATGATACTATTAGGGACATGTTTTTTAGTAATGTAATGTGTAGGTTTAGGGTTAGCACAAAGGTGGTATGGGGGGGGGGGGGGGGGTCACAGTTACTAGAAAGAAAGTTTACCAGGATGGAAATGTTAGGTGCACTGAATCAACTAGTTCAGTAGGAGGTAAAGTTATTTTCGCTCAACTGATGTTCAGTTCCCAGAGAGCTCTGGTTCCATCTTGAATAACATGGTAGCCTGAGCATGTAGAAAATGGCAAGCATATTAAAGCTTTTGTTTATTTATTTATTTATTTTTAAGTACCTCTAAGGAGTTTAAAATCCTTGTGCAATACAAGCTGGTGCAAGTCAATGCTAAAGCTGAACAAAAAATGCCAAAATAAGGGTAAACTTAAAGACTGGGAGAAAGCTGAGACAATACCTACTACTCTCTAATGGCATCTACCTCCAGAGAACAAGAGGAAGTACTGTAAAGCAATGAATGCAGTAGCATGCAGCACATTAGTGCAAGATAAAAAGAATGGAGGCATCCATTAAGGACAACTTAGATCAGAAGCACTGATTAACAAAGGTGTCCTCTCCTGAATAGCAGGTGGGAGACATTTCAGATCTACTATGCCAGTGTAAAAGGGCCCTACTGTGGACTGAGGAGAGTGTAGCAAATCTCATAAACACTGGGTAGGTATGAGCACGGGACCCACATGAACATATGTTATTTATACTGACTTCCTGAAGATGAGGAGGCCAATTATAACTCTGAACATTTTAATCAATCTTTCAAAGACATGCGCCTGGAGCGTTTCTCCCCGGGCCTCTGCTGAAAATTACTTTCATCGTAGTCAGACTTTCCTGGTAAAAAAAATAATAAATAAATAAATAATTCTATAGGCCACATTCTAACTGTCACAGATGCATGACACAGCGGTGGAGCCAATCGACTGCTTACTAGCCCTAAATCCAAGTACCAACACAACCACTCCCCTTTTTATTTGCTGTCCAGATGCTGAAATCGGGGTACAGAATGCCAATCTTAAATCTGTTCAAGCAGTGAGAAATGATCTGTATAAAAAATAAAAATATATATGGTGATACTGATTTTTCAGATATACTGAAATGCAATGCAGTGAAGTCAAGCTAAGAATCTGAGATTAAAAGACTACTTTGTTTCTAGCTCACCTGAAAGTTTTCATTAAAGGATTCTATTAAAGGGTTCCACTCTTTAGGTTCACTGTATGCTGATTACATTTCAAAGACAGTGAAGCAGAGTTAAGGAGCTCAAAGAAAATAATTGGTAGCAGTGAATGTTACAGAAAATGTGGTTTTGGCATGATGCATTGTAGATCCACACTGTGAAGCAAAACTTACTGTGAATCCTGGCAAGGGTGCAGACATACCAAAGGATGGCTGTGAAGGCCATCATGCAATGTATCCATGATGGCTCGTGTAAAAAAGTGTGTCTAATTGCTGATATGATTAGACACCAGAGATTGAGACTGCATTGTAAAGCTTGGGTAAAGTAATACAGAATGCATTTGGTTATACTGACTAATAGTTCACTTTATCTTTGAAGTAAAAGTGTACAGGCTGTTGCCATAGTGGCTACTGAAGTCTCTGTATTCAAAAAACAGTGAACAGGGTGCAAAATGTAATGCTGAGAGGTATGGTTTTGCTGCTCCATACTGTCAAGTAAACGAAGATCACAGGGTCCAGGGCCATCCTTTAGCCCTAACTTCTTACTATTAGAAAAATTCTTAATATATAAGGAAGTGATATGTTTCTTTTTTTTCCATCATCTTTACCAGGGTGTAAGATGATTTTGCCTAAGATAGTCCTTTCTGCTTCCTCAAAGTGCTAAAGTGGAATAATGTCTGAACCATTGTCTCCATATCTTTGACTTCAATAAGACTGAAGATGGTTGCTTTTCTCACTGGTTATTGCAAACTTTGTGATGTTGCTTCTAGGAATATTTTAGCCCCACCTTCCATCCTACATGAGTATTATGAAGGTGCAGGAAGTAACCTGCTATTTTTATCACAGTGATTGTAGCCTATTGGGTAGGACCTCAGTGCAGACTGAAACTTATGTGGAAAGACATGGGTTGGTTGTTCTATCTATATATGTGCTAACAAAAGTAATATGGGACTAATATCAGTATGTAAGTACTCTGTTTTAGTCAATCACTTCCATTGTCATGGAGTACAGGAGTTCTCACCAGCTGGGGCAGTTCTTTGAATAGCAGCCATGGAATGACACATTTGATGATTCCTAGGGGAATTTGCATGTTCAAACATTAAATAGTTCCATGTTAGGATAAATGACATAAGATTTCCAAGAAATGACTTCTCTATTTGGGATATGAATAGTCTAGTCATATTATCTGGAAGGCATGGCCTGTTATACCACCAATCAGACTTAAGTCATGCACATAATTATATAAACACATATATATGTGGGAGGAGGATTTGAAAATTGAGTGGTGACTATGTTTTTTGGTTGTTATCTGTTGCCCAATGGAGTTTATCCTGCCTTCTGCCAAAATGAATTCAGACAAGTCTAAAACATCTGAATAAATGCAGTCTCCGGAATGTCCAAAGTAGCCAAAAAATGTAAGGAAATGTACTGTTTGAAGATTTTCTAACAGGAGTTACTTTTTTGTGGAGACTATATTTCCATAAAGTTGTAGACAAAGAGCAGCATCCCTTATATTTCTGTTACAGCTTTCAGCCATCTCTGAGATCAATATACTTCAAGGCAGTGAGAAACAAATAATGGAAGTAAATCCTATGCAGTGCCCTGAATTTCAGTTTTCATCAGTCCATTTGGTACTTCTCAAATTTAGGAAAGTGTCATTTAGATAAATGTCCTACCCAGATTCAGATGTACGTGTGGGACACAATGAAAAAAGGAGCAGTGCTGGCCTGAGTTGATTTGGGGTTAGACTGACCCTGCAGAGCCATAAAGTCTTTGCTCATTGTTTTGGGTGGTGGCTGCAAAGCTCACTTTGTATCACTTACAGGCATTGTAAGTACTTGTAAATTCGACTTTAGGACTTTATGCAGTAGGTAGAATATTCTGATGAGCAAGCAGAACCTTGGAAGCAACATTTAAATGTTGTATAAATAGTTGTGCTGTAGGGGAATTCACTGGAGCATGTTGTTTGTGTATTTCATATTGAGCTAAGAATAAGTATTTATGGAAAAATTCTATAATTAAGCATAACTCAGAGACAGCCCATGCTATGGAATAGACTTCCCATACATGTCAAGCACTCACTGGCGTCACTGGCCCTCTTCAAGAGAAATCTTGATGAGTGGATGAGAAATAGAAAATTCACCCCAGGGATCACTCCAGTGGCTTTACTCGACAGAGACACTGCTAACTAAGGTTGGGTGGCATGATGCCAGGGTAATCCTGTGGGCTAAGCTTGTAAAGGTCCCAGGACCATTAGCCTAGTACACACCTATGAGCCTATGAACCTATAACCCGCACATGGGTGTGGGCATATCAGGATTTATCCATGGTTGGTGTAATTTGATAATGAGGGAGAAGCCCGTGTGATTAAACAAAGACAGCTATGGGTAAATCCTGAATACTCACAACCATGAGTGGGTTATTGCTATTTAATAATGACATTATTTAAGAAAGAAATTGCTTACCTTTCCTAAATAAAATGTTTGTATAATGGTGCTGTAGTGTTTCCTCATTCTTCCATGGTTTCTGATGTACTGCAAGTGTATGGTACTTACGTTCCTGCACTTGCACAGTACATTAGTACTGTTGAAGAAAAGCAACATGGAAAACAGAATCACTGTTGCGCTTTAACATGAACAGTAAGTCTAGTAGGCAAAATTTTGGACAGTCTGTGAAGATTTGGACAGTTGAGAGGTACCACTGTCTGCCGAGTTTTTATAGTAGAACAGTGCAAAAAAGAAAAAAAATCAGGTACATTTCTGTGTCTTTATTTTTAAGAATGTTCCTGATTTTTCTTCTGTTTTGCACTGCCCCTCCACAGTATATTCCAATAGAAAAGTCTGACCACTGGATGGTACTTTAGCGGCCAGACTTTTTCCTATTGGTATATGCTGGATTTACAGTGGGCACACTGGTTGGCCTGTCCAATCAGCAAGCTCGTTTTTGAAAAAGAATGACCCATCATTGTATAATATATATCATTGTCCAGAACCAAGTGACAAGAAACTAAACTGGATAAGGAAGAACATAATAAGTTGGCGATGTGGTGAGTCAGGGAGACATAGGCCACCTTTCTAGGTGGGTTGGGTACCATTATTCAGATGAAGTGTAACTTTCAAGTGGAGGTCTTCATTCATGCTGTTTTATCAAGGAAGAAACTACATCCTATACACATTGCAGTTGAAGGGTAATGGCACTTGTATATTTATGCTCCTAACAGGGAGATGCTGATTGCCAGGAATTTTAACTTTGATTTGAACCACTTTAGAACAAATCCTTTCAGTGGACTAGAGGAATCAAGAAGTGTGCTTATATGCTGAATTCAGCTAGGCAGGAGCAAGGGCTACTGCACATTTGAAGAGGGTTTCATGGCCAGAATGAGGACACATGTTTCACTGTGTCTTTCATGAGACTTTCTTACATCCACATTTTGTACTGAATTAATCGGAACTGTTGCAGTTTGTGAAAGACAGTAAAATCCTACAGAAAAGTTATGTGCCCTAGTTATACTGACCATAGATTTCCAAGATATTCCTAAAGCAAAAGTATGGCATCTAATTATTTCATAGGATCATAGTAGGCTACTAGACTAATGGCCCCCGGGCCCTTGCAAGCCTAGCCAAGTTCAACCCCTGTTCCCAAGGGTGTCTGGTTCAAGCAGACAGTAAGCGAAGAGTATTTTATAGGTGGAATAATTGATAATATTAAAAAGACACAACAAGAGAAAACAAGGGGGTTCAACTACATTTAATATGAGATATTTTAAAGTGCACGGTTAAGATGTGGCTAACAGATCGGGTCATAGAACTGGTACAGAGGAAAAGCAGCAGGAAAAACAGCTGGAAAGTAAGGTTTAATGGTCAGAGGCACTCTGGTGCAGCAAACTTTTGAAGGAATTAGAAAAAAAATGACAGATCCTGGTGGAGCTTCTGGATATGAAAACTGAGAAAACAATCTATGAATTGTATGACAGTGCTTTTATGACAAAGGGAAAAAAGAGGTAACATACTTATTCATGGGATTAAAGCCATCAGAGGGAGAGTCAGGAGGAGCAAGTGAAAACAGAGAAGCAAGGGAAAGTGGAAATAAGATGTTTTCATTAATTATTATGTAAGCTTTTAAACTGACCTAAATTCTAAGGTATATAAGATAGAGAGAGAGAGATAGAAGTGTAGAGTGCAACTACAAGTCCTACCAATGGAGAAGAGAGAATTTAGAGGGACCATTCTGAAAGGCTTCTGGACCAACTTTTATAAAAATTTGGAAATCTGATATTTTTAATGGGGTCAAGTGGGGAAATGCAACATGCCTGCTCCTGGAAAATAGTGGTAATTTTCATAACCTCTAGATGCCACAGAATTCACACCTGATGCTGGGCAGACAACAGACCAACAATATCAGATTATTAGCAGGCCTGATGTGCATGACAGTTAAGATTAGGTTAGCCCTACGTACAGGCAAAAACAAATGGTTATAGTTCTACTTCCAGTACCTGTGAGAAGTTCTGTAGAAGAAACCAAACTGTATGAGGAAAACATAATAACTTTGCAAAGTGGTAGGTCAGGTAGACATATGCCACCTTTTCATGTGGGATGGGGTGTCATTATACAGATGAGTTGTAACTTTCGAGTAGAGGTCTTAGTTCATACTATTTTGTCAAGGAGGAGGCTACACCATATACACATGGTGGTGGAAGGGTAATGGTGCCTCTATATTAATGCTGCTAATGTAGATAATCTTGGTGTCCTGTGGCAGCTTGGTTCCCACCTTCCACCATTATGGAGATACTGATTACCAGGAATTTTAACTTTGATTTGAACCACTTTAGGACAGATCCTTTCAGGACAGTAGAGGAATAAAAAAAATGTGCTCATATGTTGAATTCAGCTAGGCAGGACAAGGGCTACTGGACATTTGAAGAGAGTTTAATGGCCAAAATGGGGGGCACATGTTTCACTGTGTCTTGCATAAGACTTTCTTCCATCCAGATTTTGTATTGAATTCCCTGGGACTCTTGCAGCTTGTGAAAGACTGTAAAAGACTGCAGAAATGGTATGCATGCCCTAGTTATGCTGGCTCTAGATTCTAACGTATTCCTAAAGCAAAAGTACGTTATGATATAGTTTGCCATAAGTACTGGTGAGACTCATAGGATTCACAGAGAAGTATATCTAGGGACCACAGCCTGGATTGTAACTAAATGGGAAGATGAGTCATGGCTGGTCTTGACAGCTGAGAAATGTGAGACGTCCTGACACTGACTACATAATGCTCATATTGTCTGGTATGAGTTTCAGTGAAAAGCGTGTCATGAACAGGATATAGCATATAGATTCCAGGACTTGGATGAATTGCCAAATAGAGGGAAACTGGATGTTTAATTTAATGTCTTCTAAATTTGTAAAATAGCTGATAAAGCTGTCAGAATTTTGAATGTAAATAAAACCATGGACTGTGAAGGCATGGGTGGTATTCATGACATGTTGTTTGACTAACACACACTGATGTAATGGAGTGACTGAGAGATGTTCCCAAAGTCACTAACAATTGCAAATAAAAACGCTTTTCAAGGGTGAAAGCAGGAGTACCCTCCCACATTAGGAGTGGCTACAAGTATTGCAAAATACATTAGATGGTGAAAACTGTGGCAGAAATGAGCCTGAATGAGGACAGCTGTAATGCTGTTAAGGGACCATAATATAGAGAATTATATAATGACCCCCCGATTAATATTCCAAAATGTGCATGCTGATTGGCCAACGTGCCCACTGTAAATCTCACAATATACCAACGGAAAAAGGTCCAGTTTTTCCGTTGGTATAAAGTGTCCAAAACCTTTTTTTTTTTTTTTTTTCTAATAAATAAAAAAAAAGAAAAAAAATGGAGACTTTCTTTTCTACGTTGCATCCGTTTCAAAGCATTGATGTACTGGGTATGCATAGGAACGCAAGTCTCATACACATGCACAGTATATCAACACAAGGAAGCAGCACTGGCGGAAGAACAGTAATGCGCCGCTATACAAAGACATTATTTAAGAAAAGTAATTTTTTTCTTAGATAATGTCATTGTATAATAGCAATAACCGACTCTGTGGTTGTGGTATATTGAAATTTACCCATGGTTGGCTTTATTTAATCATGCCAGCCGTGGGTAAATCATCACTATATCACACCACGTCGGCAGTTATTGCTTAAATACTGAATGAAATCTACTTTAGAGCAATAAAGCCTTCCAGGTTGAGAATTACAGCACAGATGAGTAGATGAGGCTGTTTTGGGTATAATAATATGGATGATATTTATGTTGAATGACCCATCTCTGCTTTAGAGAAGGGGTGAGGTGTGTCCATGGACATGTTGTTAAAGGGAGAATAAGCTGTTGTGATTTTTTTGGAGGGGGAGGCTCCTCTGAGTATTGAAGGGTAGCTGTATGGTTTTCATATTTTGTTTCTTAAATGTTGTTTCACATTATTAATAGATGAAAACTGAAAAAAAATCTACAATAGAAATTGCAACTGTCTGTTTCGTGATGGCCCTAATCAAGACAGGCTGCTACAGACATTGAGTGATAAGTTAGAATATCATTAAAATATAACTTGAATGCATGCACAGATATGGTAAATAAATGTTAATTGTGTGTGTCTGATTTCAGATGTTCTTTGTATATGACACATGAAATAAAAATAAAAGAACAAAATTACAGTAAAAATAAATTTAAAAAATTAAATTCTCTGGCTCACAAGGGAGCACAGTGTCATGGTTTAAGGTATAGTACACCTTTGAGAAAGTATTTAACTTTTGGGGCTTTTGAGGTTTGTGGGAGTATTGCCATACTGACAGATATTTCACACAGTTGTATTTTCACTGGGATGACAATCCTTCCTTACGCAGGTGTTGTAGCTAGCACATTGAGTAATGGACAACATTAATTATCTCTAGATTACTAGTCAGATGGAAGAAAATAATTTCCATTTCAAAAGATAATGCCCACCAGAGGAAGGCCTCCTAATTTCCTTTAAAATGTGAAAAATCTTTGCTGATACAGATGAAGTATTAGGAGCAGAAAATCCTGAATATAAAAACATTGCAAGGCTTGAGGTTAGGATGTAACACTGCTAATGCAGCTGAGACACGATTTTTATGTGAAGGGTAACTTATACAGGTAGGCAGCAAGTTAGTGCAGAAGTAATGTGAAATATCATTGCTTTGGCCTTTGGAATGCCACCATAATTAGGTGCACTCTATTTTTATCAGTACATTGTGAACTGATATTGCTCTGTCCAAATGAAAAGATTTCTGTCTTCCTGGTGTGAAAGTAGTGCCATAGGGAGCACAATAGCTAAGTTTGACCTTTCTTTTCCTCTTATGGTGAAGAGATCCATCAGTGAGGTTCACCACCAAGTTGTATCTGCTAGAAAAACTTATCTAGCTGTCATCTGAGTGCTCAGATCATATTTCTGCTTGGAGAGCTTGCCAAAAAATTGTCTTTTCCTTGAAAATATACTGCTTACTTTTGTGACTGAAGTACTACTCCTAATGCACTTTAGGCAGGCATGTGCTTGCATTTCCCCATATTTATTCAAATATCATTTTAAGTTGTACTGCTCTTGTTTATTTGAACTGCCTGGGTGCAGACGTGCTTGCGTTAGTTCAAATGCAGAAGTTCTGTTCCTATGTTCTTAACGCATAATATGTAGAAAAGATCTCTTGTGCTCTGGCATTTAAAGGGTTCCAGGTGTGTTGTCAAACATATTGCAAAATATCCTTCATTAGGGATTTGGTTAGCTTTGGAAAGATGAAAGATATTTTTAGTAGATGTTTTACTGCTGTGCCTACCACATCAGTTTACTTGCAAAAAAGGCAATATTGAGATTTAATTGTTCAGTTCCTTAACTTTTATAAGTAGCCATTCAGTTTTTCTTGCGTAATGTCTTACATATGTTAAAATCAGGATATATGAAGATATGAGATCCAGAGATCAGAGGTATTGCCTTGATGTAACATTTGGCAAGAACGCCATTGGGTTAAAAACTTTATTATCTCCTGAATTCTTTAGTTGCAAGGCATTCTTCTGTTACTTTCCAGATTTCAGCTGTTGCAAGACATTCCTGGGATAATACATACACCAGGACTGTTCCAGAAAGTTAATTATTTTGTATTCATTCTAAAGATGATCTTTCCTACAACAGCTGTTTTAGGGTCCACTACTATTAAGCAAACTGCAAATAAGGGAAAATGAGGATTTGATTCCATGTAATAGAAGGGTGGAGCCCTGACTATGACCCAGAAGACCCTGGATATTGATTTGCTAAGAACAGGAAAGCCATAATCTTGGACAATTCCACCCAGGGGTTATATCTAGACTACCTCCTAGTTTATGAGGTATAACAATGCCCAAACTAGACCCCAAAGCACTACTGTGGGTGACATCAGTATTTCTAGTGCTCGACCCTCAGCTAAGGCAAATGAATGGTCTAGTAGTTCTCGCCTTGAGAAAGAACAGTTCAGGAGAGTGGCTGGGATGGGAGCTTGTTGGGCAGGCATTTGCTAGGGAGCAAGAATTAAAAAAAAATAAATAAAAAAAATAAGGGAAACTGTAGATACCTTCAGCTTTTGTAAGGCAAATGCAAGATATAATCACTTTTTAGACTTTTGGAGCTGTTGGATCTGGATGTACATAAAGAGCTAAAAACCAGGATAGAACCTTGCTTGCTTGAATCCTGATGTGTTTCCCGTAAGGAAGATAGATGTATAGGACTGTGCAGACGTCCATTTTTGCATACCAGAGGTACAAAATTGTTGAATTTCAATGTTAAGAAAGTTTTTGATGTCACAAGCTGTCAAATCTTCTTTAGGTTCCAATTCATTGTCCTTTGTTGGCATACAAAACATGTAAATAAAGCCAGTCCTTTCCTGGTGTCTCTATTGCTATGTCTGTAATGTGGTGTTTGCTGCATTATCAATGAAACTGTTACCCATCACAATTTAATATCATTTGGAAAACCAATTTGTCTTTAATAAATTACTACTAATATCGTTCTTCAGAAAACAGAAATAACCTACAATGTTTTGGCAGGTCTGAAAAAAGAAATGTTAGCTAGTGCTAAGTTTGATCTCCTTTGCTCATTACTGTTACTTTTGCTGGGGAATCTGATATTGCTGTTTTTTTGTCTGTTGCTGAGCTATGCTGGAATAATTACTAAATTATTGGGGAACAGGTTTACAAAATGTTTCATTGCTATCATTGTCTTTCCCTATATCTATAATTATGTTAAAACGTCTTCTGTGGGCTGACCAATCAAAAGCTTTAATAGAGATGAAGACATCTATTATTCCTACCTTGAGAGCCCCTGGGAAAAGATAAGTCTTTAGCTATGCATGTTTGCCAGTGGACACCACTGTTGCTGCTGACCTTATTAATATATCCACTCATCAGTGGTACATTTAGTCATGTAAACTATTGTCCTACCAGCAGCTGAGATCCATTTAATTTACTTCCCCCTTGTGCCATTGTCTTGTGATGTAAATAATGCAGCTTGCACCTGCTCCAAAATAGAACTTTGGTTTGGGGTCATATGAAAGAAGTAATTTAATCCAACTGCTGTCAGATTTTTGCATGTAGATCCATTACTTCTCAGTCATTTCACTGCCCTATATTCTCTGTGTAGTGCTGACTTTTTTATGTTGTTTAGGGGTCAGTGATATACTAGCAGGATATATCTTTAACTTATTACATAGGACCTGTCTGTTATTGGGGTGCTTTATATAGCCTGAACACATTTTAGGTGTGTGTGTGTGTGGGGGGGGGGGGGTTGAGGCAAGGAGACAGAATGATTTATGCTAGCATTACTAATAAACTAAAAGCATTGCACTGGGTGGGATTGGCCAAAGCTGTGGCTCTCTTGCCCTTTGTAGTTCACAAAGTTTATTCTTTGGCAAGGAAACATCATCACTGATCTATTTGTAATATGACGTCATAGCATCTGCTAGTTTTATCAAATATAATATATTTTAAAGGAGATCCTGAGGAAAAGTACTGTTGGTTATCTTAAAAATATTGTACTGTAATGTGGATTCAGTGTGTTTTATATAAAAAGCCTTCATCCTCCAAAGAAGACATGAGGAAGACTAGTTATTTTCCTTTATCTTAGATGAGGCTGCCACAGGAGCTGATAATAATCTGGAAGACTTGCACTGAACATGACATGTACTTTCTTTAAAAAATATATGCCAGTTTGAGATAGATCTGACTACAACAGTGATAGTAATAATAGGGTTTATGCCTGAATTGGGCCTAGGCTACCTTCTGGACAATGCAAAAGTGTTACTCTGCAAAATGTCAACAAACACCAGTGCATGAAATGGCGTTGGTATTTGCTCTAGTTTTTGTATTCACAAAGGTATCTCTTACAAAGATGCTGGTGGTGGTTTATCAGGTAGAACAATGGGGTTTGGATTTTTTTGTTATACTACAAAAGTTTCTTCTTCTGAGTATTCTTCTTCAGTTAGAAACATTCTCTTGGGAGGTCCTGCAGAAATAACTATAAACAGCTTTACTTACTTGAGTTGTGTTAGTTCCTCAAAGACCCATGCTGATGGTGACGTCCAAGCATACCTCTCATAGTATACCTCATTACGAGGAACGTACCTCATTTGGGGTCTTAAAAAGTTCATGTTCCTCGAAATTCCTCAAAGTTCCACATTGAAAGACTCTGTCACACATTCAGTGTTAGGAATTTTTTTAAGTGAAATCCATTGTAAAGAGAAGTGAATCATATTAATTCATTAAAAGATCTTCTTTATAAGTAAAAACAGATTATTTTAACCATCCTATGACCTTCCTAGTTGAAGTTGTTAGTAAGCCATTAGTATGTGTTCCACATTTTACCCATTTGTTCCACATTATGAGGGCTAGTGTTCCTCATTTTGGACATGGAAGGTTGAGAGCTATGCGTCCAAGGCTTTTTCTACTTTAAACCAATGTCTGTGGAAGTGTTTTATTCAGCTTTTATTTTATTTTATTAAAAGCCAAATGAATGACAGTCAGACGCATGGCAACCATAAAACTTCAATGAACAAATGTGAGTAGGTAAGCGCTTTCACCACTACAAGTGGCTTCTTCAGACCATATAACTCATAAAAGCCGAAACAAGCATTTAAATAGATGACATCAGGTTTAGCACTGAATGAATGAAATACTGCGACTGTTGTGCATTTTATTGGTTTATTTAAAAAGTGAGTAGCTGATGTCATCTGTGCTGTTGTTATACTCATGTTTTATGTCCTTTGCAGTCCGTTTACTCACTGGGTGATTTTTTTATCTTTCTTGTCTATTTTATTTTATCTTTTTGTGAATTTCCACTTCTTTATAATTAAATCCTTTATAATTTTTGCCTTTTGAACCAAAACTTTGGATTATTGTGTTTTTCTGTTAATTTTTCTTTCTTTTTTCTCTTTCTTCCTGTCTGGTGTTAGTTCTTTGATTTTTCTTCTATCCCGCAAGTTGCCTTCTTCTTATGTTCTTTCACCTTTACCCGAGTTCATCTCAGACATAGCTACCTTGTTTTTTACACATGATTTTCCTCTAAATAAAACACCTTCAAAACTTTTAAACTGCTACTTTTTGCAGCTTTGTCAAATTTCTTGCAACTTTCACAATTATCTACAATAAGTGAAAAAAGTACAAAAAAAATCCTGGCAAGGATATAATTTCTGGACAGTTTCCAAAGTTTCAGGGCACCTTCCTTGTTCTCAAACTGTCAAGCAGCTTGAGCTGAGCTTTGGAGCTGAGCTGGCTAAAAGACAAGTTGGGGTGAAAGCCCTTCATAGCTTTCCTGCCAGTAGAGAGAAGGAGGCGAAGCCTTGAAAGCATTATACTAGGAACAGCAAGATATAAATGTCCACATCCTGAATTAAAAAATACACCAAAAAACAAGGGAGAAGAGGCAGGGAGTGGCTACTGCAGCAGTGATCATTCAAACATCTGCTGTCATGCTAAGTTCAACTTATACAGCTGTCTTATGCTCATCATATTGGTCACTGCTGCAGTAGCCTTAACTATATGGGTAGATTACTATAGTTAACTACATTTGAGAGGTGGAAGGAGAAGAGTCCATGAACCACTGTGGAATGGTCCTAGCAAAGCTTATTTGGGCCTAGAAAAGGAATCAAGCGTATGGTGCTTTGTAAAAATATGTACAGATGACTAAGTAGCAGCATATTTCTAGACTCCAATCCTTTCCAAAAAGTCATAGATGAAGCCAATGCCCTTGTAGAGAGGGCCTTGACCCTGCTTGGAATGGATTTGTTATGTTGAGTATAACAAAAGGTAATAGATTTAGATAACCAGTTGGAAATAGTCTGTTTTGGCACAGGTTGTGCCTTCTTCCTACCTTCAGAAGAAATAAATGATCCAAATATCTAAGAGATATAGTTCAGTTAAGATAGTACCTGAGTAGTTTGTGGACATCCAATGTCTGTAGTATCCTTTGTCCCTCATTTTGGCATCAGTAAAGAAAGGAGAAAGGGGGGGTGGAAAGTTTGCCTTAAAGAAAATCTAGATACCACTTTAGGCATAAAAGAATGATTAGTTTTCAAAGAAACCCTGTCTCTATGGAAAATGAAATAGGTTTGACTCATCATAAGAGCTTGCAACTCAGATATCCTTTTTGCAGAGGTCATCAGTAAAACTGGTTTCAATGGTAAGAACCTCGAGTCAACCCAATTACATGGTTCAAATGAAACAAGTGTTAGCATCTTTAACACAAAATAAAGATCTGAACGAGGGGCCACCAGTTTTTCTTTGTGGCCTGTTAAACAAAATCCCTTTCGAGAACATTTTGACAAGACTGCCTTAAAACAGGAGGATCTATGGGCAGACATGCTGAAATGGCTGATAAATGAACCTTGATAGAGGAATTAGAAAGGCCATAGAATAGTAACATACACAAATAGTGTAAAACCAGAGAATGACTAGCCCTGAATGGGTCCAGCACCAACTAGAAAACCTTTTCCATTTGCTAATATATGACTTTCGAGTAGCATGTTTTCTTGCCTCTGTTAGTATATGCTGCACATCCTCACTAAACAGGTGCCAAAAAGGAATTAAGTCCTTATCATCCAGGAAGTCAATTAAAAATGATTGATGTCAAGTGTGTCAAACACTCCTGTTCTTGTATGAATAGATCCCATCTGTGAGGAAGCCTGTGGTAATTGCACCTGGCCATTTCTGAAAGAAAGGAGAAGTACAATTGCATAGCCAGAAAGGTGTCACCACAATGATCTTGAGGGATTCCCTCTGAATCTTCACAAGTACCCCAGATGTTAGTAGAAAGGGTGGAAAGCATACAGGAACATTCCTGTCCAAAGAAAAGAAAAGAACAGACATCTGTCTTCCAGGTTTCCTGCACAGGATCCTGGAACCGAAACTTGCCAGTTGAGTGTTCAAAGAGGAGACAAAACAGTCTACTTGAGGAACACCCACATATGGATCAAATGTTGGTAGACCCCCCCCCCCGATCTAGTTTGCATTTGTGAGGTTCTGCCCTGGTCCTGCTCAACTTCTCTGCTACACAGTTTTGCTCTCATGGAATGCAGGATGCCTGCAGAGTGCTGAGAAGCAATAGCCCAAGCTAACATGGCTAGTCTGCAAAGAGGATACAACTTGGCTCCCCTTGCTTGTTGATGTACCACATGACTGTGGTATTGTCTGAAACCACTTTGAAGAGGTCCTGGGGGCCAAAGATGGTTCAGAGAGGTGATTGCCTTATTCAGTGCTAGTATCTCCTAGATATTTATGTGCTTGCATCTGTCCTTGGTATCCTACATTACTGCACTTTTATCCCTCCTGAAACCTGCTCCCTAAGCAAAGTTCAAAGTGTCTGTGGTGACTGACTGCTTTGGGACAGGGAAGGAGAAGGAGAGACCTACATTTAAAGATATCTGTTGTCTCCACCATAATATTTCTCTTCTTACAAATCCCAGCACTGGGATTTGAAAAGATAAAGGTACTGATGCGTAAACGAAAGAGATTTCATATGCCACTGTGTCAGGCTCGTGTGGAGTCTTGCCAGGGGTATCATGAAAATCATAGATGCAGTGACACTGAAAATCCTGAGGTATTACCTCGCAGTGACTGAAGTATGAGTGGAAAACTTTAGAAACAGATCTAAATAAGAACGTATTTTTTCCTGTGGAAGCATAGTTGTTTGAACTGAGGTGTCTAGTAGACATCACAGGAACACAATCCTCTGTGAGGGAGTTAACAAAAGACTTTTTTCACTGTTCTCTTGGAATCTCAGCTTGTGTAAGAGATCTCTCACTTAAGAAAGAGATTCCAGATAGTTTGAAAAAGACCCTGCAAAGGTTAGCAAGTTGTAAAAATAGAAAAATTTGGATACCCTGTAGCCTGCAAGGAGCTATAACAAGGTAGACACTTTGTGAACACTCCTGGTGAAGTGGATGGTCCAAAGGTTAAGGTAGAGAGGCAGAGACCTGATAATGTGATCCAGGCATACAAAAACTTAAGAGAGATGTGATGCCAAGGTAGGAGTGGGTTACAAGGTCTCTTGAATAGTCATTTAGAGATATTGAACTGTCCTTAGTTTTAGGAAGTTAGTGACTTCTTTTTGGAACTGCCTTATCATTCCTTATTAAACATCTGTTTAGCTGGATTCTTCTGAGATGTTTATTCTGTTTTCTACCAAAAAGGGAAGACAAGAAAGAAAATCCATTGGACAAGTTGGAAAAGCACAGCTAAAATGTCTTACATATTCCATGTGTCAGTTGCTGTTTTTATCACATTTTGATCACCTTTGCAGCAGAGGGGCCAAACAATAAATCTCTATCCAAGGGAGAATTTAAAATATTTTTAGCATCATCTGGAAAGTTCTGAGAATGCAGTCATCCAAATTTCCTTGAAGCAGTACCAGTGGCCATAGCCCTGGAAGATGTATCAACAGAGCCATATACACATCGCAAACATGAGTTTTCCTCACAAGAAGAAACTTCAGATAAAACATTCCTCATACTTTCACAATTTATTTCTTTGCCTTTGTTTACCAGAAAAGTCTGATTGGGTAATGCCCATTTTCAGCAGAGGCCCGGGCAGCAAAGCTCCATTTGCTTACACTGCATTGTACTAAGTTTCAGTCAAACACAGGATAGTTACATTTCTATTTACATAGGAGGTTGGCATAATGGTTAAGGTGTCTGCCTTACAAACACAAGGTGCAGGGTTTGATTCTGACATGGGGTAATTGGCTAGGCTTAAAATGGCCTAAAAGGGCACTTAGCCTAGTACTAATCTATGAACATATGAACCTATTTATATACAAACAGTGGTTACATTTCTATTTACATTTATACACAAACAGTAGTTACATTTACACATATATATTTAAGATTTTATAGAGGTGGAAGTTACTAAAAAGAAAGCATACGTGCGACTTAGTGGATTGTACAGGCAGGAGTTATGTATATAAATTGCTTTGTTATTTCAGTAAGAGGTTGAGAATATTTTATTTAAGGAGAGTATTTGCATAGTATTGTACAGTGAAAACGTTTTACCCCTGAGGTGAGCATGATCAGGACCAGGATTGGTCAAGATGTTGTTTAACCAGTGGTTTAAAACTACTGAGTTTATCGGAGAGTTTTATTTAAAAGGGGATACTATTCCAGAGTTTAGCAACACAGTGGGAGTAGAGCAAGTCTCCTGCAACATTATTTGACTTGTTTGTAAGTAATAAGAATTTGTTACTAGAATGGAGGTCAGTGCAGGGCATTTTTCTGGATGATGACTGAATTTGTGTGCTGTAGTCAGTTGTGAATATGTTAGACATTTGTGCATTTCAAGCCAGTTTAATTGCTTTAAGCTAAGACAATGGTTGGTCCTATGTGTGAGACTGGTGGCAAATTAGGCTATATTGTAGCAGAAGGTAAGTTTCTTTTTTTGAGTATTGTTTATGTTTGTTAGGATAGGAGCGGTGCATAACAGCGTCATTATTAAGAAGGTGGTGGCTAGAGTTTTTCTTGCAGTATTTGTAAAGAAACCATTGATGCTATAAAGAGAGCCTAGTTTCTGGTGTGTAGATTTAATGCTGTGCAGTATATGGTAGCCATATTTCAGATTGTTGTCTATTATAATGCCAAGAAGTTTACTATGAGTTACAGTTTCAATGACAGTATTATTTGCTGACTTTATGGTAAAAGATTGCTGTTGATTTTGGCAACTTCTTGAGGTGAAAAGCATTAACTTAGTTTTCTTGGGGTTGAGTAGGAGGTTTGATTCTTTGAGGCAGGTTTCTACAGAGAAGAAAGATTGTGGGGTAGTATCTTGGAGCTTATTTATTGTCGAGGCTGCACATATTAATGACGAGTCATCTGCATACTTAACTAAACTAGCATGGTGAGTGGAGGTGTGGAGGTCATTAATAAATAAATATATTAAATAGTAGAGAACCCAGGATAGAGCCCTGAGGGACACCTGTAGTAATTTGTTGAAAAGATAAGTAGGTTTGTTGCCATTTAATGGCTTGTTGCCTTCCAGATAGGTAACTAAGGAACCACAACAAGGAGTATTGTGGAAATCGTATTGAGGAAAGTCGAACTAGCAGTTGCTGGTGTGAGACAGTATCAAATGCCTTTGACGAGTCTAAGAAAAGACCTGTGGACAACTTTTTTCTCCCACCCAAGTGCTGTTGTGTTCTTAAAGTTGGTGGCTTTTGCAGTTGCCTGCCCCTACTGTAAATCTGATCTGAAACACTCGTTCCAGTCCCATCTCATTAACTCATTCCACCTAATACAGAGATCATTTGGGAAGGCCAAACCCCTTAGTCCCTTAACCTTGAATTATCTTCTGTTCCTCCTCTCCCTTTCCACTTTATATTTAAAAAAAACACCTTTATTCAGCTGCTTATATTTTTCTGTATTTATGTTTCTTCCTATTACTCTTTTACTTCATCTTGCTTTTTCCTACTACTTGCCGCTTGTTATCTAAAGTGCTCAACTGCATCTTTTCTGTTGCATTTATTACTGCTTGTTTATAGCCTGTCTAAATTGTAAGTGTTATTCTGAGCCTCTTAGTTTTGGTTTAAGCACTTGGGCTTTAGGCCCACCCATTAGCACTCCCCGGCCTTTCTCCCTCAGATGCTGACAAATATGGATGGACAATTTCCTACAGTTTCTCCTGCCAGTCTGGTTGATATGGGCATCCTGAAACAGTGTAGCAACTGCCTCATGTACATGGACACCCATCAACTACCATCTAGGAACACAATTTGTGAGAGATGCAGTTACATTAGGAAGCTAGAACCCATGCTCTCTCCCTCTCAAGCCAGTATATCTGGCACCGAATAGGTTGTCAACACAATCACTATACCTCAAGCACCAACAACAGCTACACAACACACACCCATATATGCAGAGGTCCTCAACATAAACATATCCAAACAAAGGAGACACCCGAGGCAAAAACACATGCAATCTCAACAACCCTCCACACCACATAGTATGCATAGTCCACACACTTGTGTCTCACAGCCACTAAGGCTTCACCATAAACCCAACATATTAGTCATAGGAGACTCCATTGTGAGACACACAGATGTGCCTCTCACCATGCTAGATAAGAAAAAAGTCACAGTTAGTTGTCTGTCAGGTGCCAGAATCCACCATTCACATACATACTCAAGTCTCTCAAGCAGCGGTACTGTTATGACTCTGTCATAGTCCATGTTGGCATGAATGACTTGAGATGTACCTCTCTGGACTATATGAAGAGAGACATGACTGAGCTCGCTGATTATGTGTCCCAGGCAGGTATGTCCCTAGCCTTAAACAGCATTCCATCATCACCCAGAATGATGCCTCAATACAAACAGAAAATGATTGACTTTAACAATTGGCTTAGTTTCTGGTGTCATTCCAGGGGGATCCAGTACCTGACAGCCTGAGAAGATATGATCGACAGATCACGATGCTTTGCCAGAGATGGCCTGCATCTGTCTCACCTGGGTTCAGGCTACTGGCAAAGGCTCTTGCCTCCCCCATAGTGCCTTTTTTAGGAAAAATGATGAGGTTAAAACTACCAACATAAAAATGTCAATAAAACAAAAATGAAAGGTCATGCTGCTAAACGCTAGGGATCTAAACATGAAACTGCACTTTGCAAGCATTCTTAACTCTGGAAAATGCTTACATCTGTGCAGCCACAGAAACCTGGTTCAAAGCTGCGGACAGCACCCCAGCCTTACCTGGTTACTCATTCTATCATACATTCAGACCCCAAACTGTGGGCAGTAAAGCCAAAGGAGGTGGAGTTTCAATATATATTAAAGACATACACACCTCCAGGCTGATCAAACATTATGACGCACAGCAGACACTTCAAGTGCAGTTAACCATTGACAAGAACCCTATTCAAATCATAGCTAGCTACCGGCCCTGGAATCTGATTCAAAATGCCCAATCTGCCTATGTGGACCTGTTTTTAATATCTATCAAGATTCAACCTTTACCCTGATCCTGGGTGACTTTAACTGTCCAAACATAGACTGGAAGAACTACTCATGCTAGAACACAAATGCCCAGAGATACCTCGATTTTATTAATGCAAATGTCTTGGAACAGCTAATCGATACCCCCACAAGAGGTGATCATTTCTTGGACTTGGTATTAACCAACATGACTAACCACTGCAGCATCCCTGCAGTATCATCCTCCCTGGTAATATCCAAACATAAAGCAGTCACTTTCAAAGTGACCATCTCCCCCAACCCCCTCTAGCTAATGTCAGACATAAAAACTTCTCCAAATCTGATTACAGCCTCCTGATGGATGGTATAAACAGCTTCACAGCCCCCTCTCCCTCTGTAGGAACCGTCACCAATAATCAAAACTACACCAAAGCACTATACGAGCATTTATATAGATGCATGGAATCAATAATACCCAACTGGACTAAATCATCCGCTGCAAGGAAGAGCAAACCTATCTGGTGGACATCTGCAATAAATAAACTGTATAACAAAAGGAAAAAAATTGCTGTCCAAGACCAAGGTGCCCAATTGGAAGCAATGTCTCCTTAGCCTGAACAAGCATATAAGAGCACTAGTGAAATCTTCAAAAGCAAACTTCGAGTCCAAATTAGCCACCTCTACTAGAGACAATCATAAGGCCTTCTTCACATATGTCCGCAACCTCAAAGGAAGCACCCAGACCTGTTCAGAACTGGTAGACAAGGACACCACATATACAAATGCCGTAGAGATAGCAAACTTGCTGGCTGACAGATTCAGCGAAAACTTCAGTGCTCTGTCCCCACAGCAGTAAATCAGGACATCCCCAGTACCTGCCCCCTTCACCTCATATCTATTGAACAGGTCATCACTGCTCTCTCAAAGGCAAAAAATACAGCCCCCATGGGACCCAATAACATCTCAGGCTGCAGCCTACGTGAACTCAGGCATGAACTTGCAGCACTATTAGATGCCCTATTCAACCAAAGCCTAAGTACCAGCTTCATCCTAGCTGAGTGGAGGACAGCCACAGTCATCCCTCTTACACAAAGGTGGAGCATCCACTGATCCAGCCAGTTATAGACCCATCAACCTAACTAGCCTGATCTGCAAGGCCATGGAGCGGATTATCATGGACCTCATTAACAAGGACATTGGCAACCTCCAAATACTTGATCTCACACAGTTTGGCTTTATCAAGGGGAAGTCATGTCTGTTAAATTTGGTCAACTTCTTTGAGACAGTCACCAAAGCCATGGATGAGGGGAAGACAGTGCACACTGCCTACCTTGACCTGGCCAAAGCCTTCAACACTATTTCCCACTCGGGCATAAAGGATAAACTCTTTCAACTAGGCATCAGTCTATATGTTACCAGATGGGTAGAAAAATGGCTCACTGATAGAACCCACCTAGTCAAAATAGGGGAAGCCACCTCAAGCAGTAGAGCTGTAACAAGCAGCATACCCCAGGGTTTGTCTTGGGACCCCTGTTATTTAGGATATACTTTTCTGAGGTGCAGGACAAAACCAGTGGGCTATGGCTGACCAAGTTTGCAGGTGACTGCAAGCTGGGTGCTGTCATCAATTCCCCTAGTGATGTGGACATCCTCCAAGAGGGCCTCACACAGACAAATGATTGGTGCCAGAAACATGGCCTCAAGCTGAATACCAAAAATGCATCATCATCCCCTCTGTGGAGAGTAACATCCTCCACAAATTATCACACTAAAAACAATGTCCTAAGAATACAATCAGGTATGAGGGATTTGGGTACCCAAATTGATAGCAACCCGACTTTTGACCACCATGTTGCTTCCGTTGTATGGAAAGCTTTTTACATGGTCCACCTCATAAGTAAGGTTATTTCATCCAGGGACAAGGTGGTCATAACATCTCTGTTTTCTTCTCTTATAAGGCCCATTATTGAGTACAATGCCCCTTTTGGCATGTACCTCACAAAGCACATGCAGCAGCCCGAGAGACCACAGAGGTTCCTCACAAGGAGAATCCAGGGCCTCAAACATCTACCACACATAGATAGGCTAAAATCCCTATCCCTCTACTCAGCTTCATAAAGACTCCTCAGAAGTGATCTTTGTCTGGCATACAAGGAGATCACTGACACTGCCTTGATGGGACTGCTGCATATCTACAAGTTAACCTCCACTCGAATAATCCGCATGTGTAGCCTCAACCTGGTCTGTGACATCAACAGGACTTGGTGGGATAGATTTATTTCCCAGAGACTCCTCCATCTGTGGAATAGACTACCTCTCCATGTCAAGCAGAGTACCTCTTTACCCCTTTTTAAGCGCAACCTGGATAACTGGATGGGAAACAGAAAATACACCCCTGGGATTCTACCCGTGTCCCTGCTGGATAGGGGCATTGGGTGCTGACTTGTCTAAACATGGGTTAAACTCGTGGCTAGGCTTATAAAGGCCTCAGGGCCAATAGCCTAGTAACTCCCTATGATCCTATGAACATGGTAGACATAAGCAGACCATTGTTTCCATGTTGGTTTAATATACTGGTACCTATTTGAGGTTAGGTATTGCATCAACTGCATATGGATGCATTTTTCTAATATTTTGGAGAGGGGAGAGAATGACTATTGGTCTATAATTACTAAATTCTGTAGTTGTGCAACCTTTGTGCAGTGGTATAATGTAGGATTTTTTTCCATAGTGATGTGACATATCTTTCTGCTATGGACCTATTAATTAGTATGGACACAGGGAAGGCTCTAACTTCTGCAGCTATTTTTAGGTAGCTGGTGGTAGTTGGTCTACAGCTACAGAAGTAGTTTTAGTCTAAGGAGTAACTTTCTTATGAGCAAGATAGGTACTGGACTAAAACTGAAAAGGTAGGTGGTTTTGATTGGACAGGGGTAGAGTAAGGGGAGCAGATGTATTAGTGTCTAAGAGACATAATATTGATTGTATAAAGTAGGAATTAAACTGTGTGTGGATACAGTCTGTGATATTGTCTGTTTTTGAGAGGGACTAGTGGTCTTGCCAGGGTGGACTAGTTTATTTAGTGATGACCAAAATGTTTTGGGTTGTTTATAAGTTTGTCTTGTAGGCTGGTATAGTATGTTTGCTTATCCTGTTTGACATGGAGTTTTGCAAGGCTTCGAAGATGTCTAAATTGCTGGAGAGCATTTTAAGTTCTATTTTTATACCAGTTTTTCCAGGCTTTAACCCTATTTATCATGATTTTGGTTTGCTTTGTCAGCCATGGTGTGGGGTTGACTTTACTCTTTTATTATGTACTGATGCTAGCCTAGGTTATTTAAGGTCTGTATGAATATGTCATTAAAGTATCTAGCAGTATTGTTCTAAGTACATTCCAGTTATATTTTTGTGTTTCACTGAAAATATCTTTGCTGAAATTGGTTGTATTTTGTATTTGATTATAGATAATATATTTATTTTGGTTATGGTGAGTTCTTATAGCATATGTTAGTATGTGGTTACTTATGCTCTCTGATAGGCAATCTACTTTTGTCAGTTTGTCTGGTTAGTTTGTAAGAATCCAGTCTAATATTAAGTACCTCTCTGAAGTTTTACTGATTCTTGTAGGTGTGGTTATTAATTGTCTGAACAAGTTTATGGATTCAGTGAGGGTAGTATAATTTATGAGTTGCCAGTCTATATTTGTCTCCAAGTATAATAGTTCCGTGGTTAATTTGTTGGGATATCCAATACAGGATGCTTTCAGTAGTATCAGCATTATTCCCTGGTGGTATATAAATTGCTGTTAAATATATAGTTTTCCTATTATTGATTTTTAGGAGTGCTGTTAGTTATTCAGCCTTGCTAAATTTAGGTATTTCCTCTGGAAGTAAGGTAATGGTTAGGGAATGTTTATAGCTAATTGCTACTCCACCTGCACGCTTGTTTTGTCTGTCATGCCTGAGTATATTGCATCTGGGGGGACTGATCTCCTTATCCTTTATTTCTTTTTTTAACCAGGTTTCAGTAGCTATGACTACATTAGGGGTATATGTGGCAAGATAAGCATGTATGTCATGGATTTTATTGCACGTAATTCTTAAGTTCATATTTAGTAAAGTGAGTTTGGATTCTGTTTTTTACTGAGATGTATTAGGTGACTGGTTTATTTTGGGGTTGGAAGTGATGGTTTTATGAACAGTGGGACTTGGTGTGGGGTGAATATCGCTGCTAATTTTTTTAATTGATATTTTAGAGAGGGAATAGTGTGGCTAGTTATATTTTGGTTTTGATTTGATATTTGATTATAAATTTGGATGGTTAGTGTTAAGATATTTGTAGAAAAATAAATCAGATGTGGTTTGTTTGTAGAGATAGGGTGTTACGGAGAAAGATAGGCTGCATAGATGATATTCTTTGTGAGGACTGGCTGATGTCCTAAGTATTTGAAGGAGGTGGGTTTGATAATTGGTGATAAAGGCTTAGTAGAGTGAGGAGAAATAATAAAATAATCTGACATAGGAGCATCATATTTAACTTGGGTTTTATCTTTGTTGTAAATTAGGACAAAAATGCTAGGAGGGTAATGGGTTGGTTGTAGAGCTGTATGTTGATAGTTATAGGAGGCAAGAATTATGCCTCACAGCAAGATGTTCTTTGGTTTGATTCTCAGCTGCGTTGCCTTCTGTACAGAGTATGTATGTCCTCCCTGCAGTCGTGTGGGTTTCCTCTGGGTGCTCTTTTTTCCTCCCACATTCCAAAGACATGCTGTAGGTGGATTGGACACTCTAAATTGGCCCTAGGTGTTAGTGTGTGTGTGTGTGTGTGTGTGTGTGTGTGTGTGTGTGTGTGTGTGTGTGTGTGTGTGTGTGTGTGTGTGTGTGTGTGTGTGTGTGTGTGTGTGTGTGTGTGTGTGTGTGTGTGTGTACCTTCTGTGGAAGGTTGGGCACCAGCTGGCAACTTCACACAGTAAAACTCCAATGCCAATCATTCTGCGGACTGCTGTTCCTCTGTGGCGGCCCCTAAGCAGGAAAAAGCTGAAAGGAGAAGAAGGAGGCAAGGATTATGGCAATTTGTGAGAGAGAGTCTTGGGTGGTAAACTAGAGTGGATATTACTATTGGAAGTAATTGTATTGATTGTTATTCCTACTGGAGGGAACTGATGGTATTGGTTAAAGGAATATGTGGGTAGTGCTATGGAAGTATACATGTAGAGTAAGAGGCGATAGGTGGGATTTGTGGGGTAGGGTAGGAGAGCGGAATGAGCTTGGGCAATAGTGAGCCAAATGAAGTAGGTTGAAAACTTGCCAACAGACAGAGAAAACAATCAATGACTTAACATAAACAGCCACAAATCTGCTGAGAGATATGTAAATGGAACAATGAAGTTTAAAAAGCCTCTGTGTTAGTAAATGAATGTCTTGGTTTTATTGCACTAGGACACAGTTTTAGTAGGAGAGTTAGTCCAATATCACCTTGACCTGACTAACGGTAATAACAGTAGAAAATTCCACTTGATTGTTTGAACAACTGTGTAACGTAAGGAGGTTTCTATGGACTTTGAAATGCAAAGTCCAAAAGCCTACGTCAACCCCCACAGATCAGCAAAACAATGCGAAAAAGGCAGCCAGGATGCAGTAGTTCATCTCTGGAAAAAATACTAGCTGAGAACTCAAAAGTGGTTGTGCAAGAAAAGAAATAAATTGAAGGAAGCGAGATAGTAGACTGCTAAAAACAATGAATTGAGCTCTGGTAAAGGAAAAGTACTAATGGGACTGCTGTATTCTAAGCAAATTGAGTTATTGTAATGGACAAAGTTCTTTGTTTTAGGCTGCCATAATATTTATATTTTACACACATGTATAACCCACAGACTTGTGTTCAAACCATACCTTTCAACCTGGAAAAATCAAACATCTGGACAAAGACCCATGAAAAAATAGGTACAAATCTGTATGCTGATTAACATAAAATCTGCGTCCATAATTATGCAACCTCGCCCACTCCAATGGAATTGTGGAATACCAACTTTCAAACGCAAACTGAAGAACAGACAACCAAAATATGGCCCCATCACATACACACAAGATGACCTCCCTACATAATGATTCTGTTTTACAGTCACAATGCCATATTCACATTATGTTGCATTTGTAAAGAAAATGTACTTTTCCAACTGCTGCCCCTATATGTATCAGGAATACAATTCTGCTTCTGTTCCCCATGACCATAAACATGCTATTTCCAGATAAGCAGTCATCCTGCCTTTAAATATGTTGTGTACAGGTTAAGCTTTGTATGTATATGTACATATGGAATGTATTAGTGTAGGAACTACTGAGAAGTTTTAGTATTTTTTTTCTGAAGCAGCATGCAAGGAACAATGCATTTAAGTGACTACAATGAGTATGCATTCTTATATATTTCATCTTTATGGCTTTGATCTTGAAGTATCTTTACAACTTGCCAGCCGTCACTATTTAGCAATTTATATCATACTATTTCCTGTTCACACCACTTACAGAATTTTCGTAAGCATAAACTTAACACTTAGAGGAAAACATGTTCTACTTATAGTCTCAAAATCTGGAATTCTAATATATCCATCATGTTAGAGAGCCTCCTTAACATAATAAATGTGCTCATCTTTAAAATTACTTCTAACGTAATTGCCACTCTTTCATACAATCCATATTTAATATTTATTTATTCTGGTTGCCCATCTCTTTGTTCCCTCATGTATTTTAAAACACAGACTGTCTTCATAAATAATTATGCCTTAAACCCAGAATCACATGCATGCATTATTGTTTTTCTTGATACTATGTTCAATGGACTTTGTTCCCAATCTATTCCAACTTGCAATATTCTTGCGGAAATTAGCACTGTAGAGCAAACTATTGAGAATGGATGCATTTGTTTTTAAAAAATGTATTCCGTTTTATCAAATCTGTGAAGAAAAACAGCCTGTACAGTTATGGTAGCTGTATGTGAACTACTGTGCTGCTTTGTGATATTGTATAACACTTGCTTTTTTGTGTTAGTGGCCTGTATCATGGTTGAAAATAGCTCAAGAGGATCAAACTCCCGTTTAACGTGTAAATAAATTAATGAACGAATAAATGAATGATTATTGCTATATAGTTGTTTGAAAATGTAGTGGAGGCATTAGGCTAGATCATACTTCAAAATGGAGGATGGTCAGCAAGTGAGAAAAAAATGATTTGTGAATAGTTCCAAAAGATTAAATATATGCTTTGTGCTGATAACTGACAGTACCTCTGCAGAGATATCCACACAACAATCAGTTTTTCAGGTAATAAAGTTGCAAAAATTCCCCTTTATTCTTTTACCAGTTCTTTTATGACTTCTTTGAGAAAGCTGTCACACCTAGGATTATAGGACTGCTGAAGCAAAGATTTTTATGAGACTTTGAAGCAGAACTATTTATGGTCTCAAAAGCACTGACAGGTTTTCTGACAAGAGACTTACACCTTGAAAGCTGTCATTCATATCCCTTTAGGAGAGATATCAGGTCATAGCTTTTATATAAGATTGTTTGAGGATGTTTGAACAAGGCAATGGAAATAAACATGGGAACATTTATACTTTTAATGTAGATCCCAGTAGTGACTTAAAGTTTAGAGGTGATTAATATAAAATCTTTGTTACAACAACAAAAAAAAAACAATAATCCATGACCAGCATTTAGGCTGTGGTGGGATTATCTCCAAATAGACAACTATGAACTAATGCAAACTAAAGCACACCTTGAACTAAGATTAATGGCAGCACACCCTAAATACAGCGGCAGTTAAGAGCAATGGCAGAGCAGCACACCCGAAATGACACACACTGACTGAACTAAGACTAACGGCAGTTGTAGCAAGATGACATAATGTGAATGCACCTCCACCTACATAATGGTTGAACTACTGCAAACTAAAGCACACCTTGAAGTAAAGATTAATGGCAGCACACCCGAAACGGCAGTTGTAGCACGGTAATATGAATGCAGTAACAGTTACTGCTATTTTCAGGGCCATCACACTAAATACAGCAACGGCAGTTAAGATTAATGGCAGCACACCCAAAATGGCAGTTGTAGCATGTGAATGCAGTAACGGTTACTGCTGTTTGCAGGGCCAGCCAGCAACACACTTGCACGGCCTTAGTGTCATTAGTTGTCATACCTGCAATGTTTTATTTTTGTAAGGGATACAGTCTGACTCTGCTCACTTAACTAATTGACATAAAGTGTTTTTATAATACTGCATGTTTTAAAACTGGGTCTCTCAGTTTCATTCCTCTCTCTACACTATCTATTTTGTTTACAGCTCTTTAACTTGACCCTACTCCTTGGACCTATGGGAATTTTCCTGGTGAGCAAGAACCCAATTAAAGAACCTTCTACTGCCTCATCCCCTGTTACCTCAAAGTTTTTGGTCTCACTACTCTGAACCCTGTATTTAAAGAAGCTAGAAAGTATGCATTCCTTCATCTAGCTAATTTTATTCTTAATACATTTTTGTATAAATGTTAATTTTTTTTCCCTGGCCTTCAGTGACGCTATTTAGTTAGGACTCCTAGCAGTCACACCCCCCCCCTCCTTGCCACAATCTAGTTGCTGCATCTCCCCTTCTGGCCTGTCCTCCTCCCTCCTTTGCCGGCCCTCTTGAAAGAATCCTGAGTACTTTTATCTTTTTCTCCCCCACTCATGTTATTACCTGCTAACTACCTTCTTCTGTAATTAACCGTTTGCCCACCAGATGGCACCCTAAACTTGCAAAGCTATTCTACCTTACTTTCTCAACCCACTGCATTAAACTTAACTAAATTATTTGCTGCTATACCTAAGACTTCTAATCCTTTCCTCTTGCCCCCTACTGATAATTTTATTTCTTTTCTCTGTTAAGACCTTAAGCTTAACCCCTTTCTCACTCCTTTCACCCACTCTAACTTACCTCAGCTGCCTTTTTCCGATTGTCTTTGGACTGTCTTCCTCCACTTTGTCTGATCCCGCTCCGTTTGCCCTGCGGGCTCACTCCGCTCCCCTACCCTACCCCCAAATTCCACCCACCCCTACAGTTCCTACACTTATACTCCTTAACCACATCCCCCTCCTTGTCACACCTATCACACTTTACCCCTTCCATCCTGCTCAACCAATAACCACCCACCTGCATCCTTACAACTGACACTCTTACCTTTCCTCTCTTCCTGTCTTCACTTCCATCTCTTATTCCCAATTCACTTTCATACACCTGTCCTGTCACTATGCCTTCAAATTACCTCAACTAATTTAAAACAAATCCTCCTATTCTCACTTTTTTCCTTTCCTTCTCTTACCCACTTTTCTAACCTCTTATGAACAACTTAGCCTACTGGAATCACACACCTTCACTCAAATTACTAGCTCACCTTCCCAAAACACATTCCAAGCTTGTTCTAACATAATTTCTTCTCTCAGCTACCCTCTTGCAAAATTTCATAGAATGGTCCACATTACCTACAGTAATCATGTATACAGAAAATCCTCACACATTTTCACTAAACCCTCACTCCTAATAAAAAGATTACTTCTTTCTCTACAAGCAGGTGACATTTATCCCAACCCTGGCCCAAATAACACTACTGCTATTAACCCCATCAGTCTCCTACCCTCCAGCTCTAATCTACTCTCCAAACCCCCAAACTCTCTCTCTATAGCTCACCTTAACATCTGTAGTATTAGTAATAAAATAACCCAGCTCCATGCTCTGCTAGACATACACTCATTTGACATCCTTTGCCTGTCTGAAACTTGGCTTAAACCAGCAACCCAAGACAGTGAGATTATTCCCCCTGGCTATAACATCCACAGACTGGACCATAAAGCTAAAAAGGGTGGTGGGATAGCAATTATTTACAAAACAGGGATGCAAATTACTGTCTTACATGATAAGCCTCCCTCTGTAAGTAATGTTGAAATCCTTATCTCCAAACTCCAGCTTAATACCCATAAATCCATCTATATAATCTGCATATACCTTCCCCTTGGAAATAACATCAGTACCCTAGAAGAGATCCTCAGCTGGCTCTCCATTCAATTCCCACAAGAAACCATAGTCCTGGGTGATGTCAATATCAACTGGAAAACCTGCACCTCAGTAGACCTTCCCATCCTCTTAATTCTTCATGGTTTTTCACATACCATTCATGCTCCCACCAGAACTAACAAACCTAATAACAAAGAAAGCATATTAGACTGGATTCTGATAAATCATCCCCACCAAACTTATACAGTAGGAAGACTACCTGATGACATAAGCGACCATGCACTTACTTACTTAATCAGACATAAAACCGATACCCCTAACCCAACTAAATTAAAAATGGTCAGAACTAATAAAAACTTTAACCCCAAAACCTTCCAAGCTGAACTAAGAGCCTGTAACTGGTCCCCTCTTAAACACCTTACACTGGATGATGCTGTATCATACTTCAACTCAAAGTTCCTATCTATTCTAGACTCACACACTCCCTCAAGATCTATCAGAATTAGCTCAAAACCCGCACCTTGGCTATCAAAGGATACAAGGCATAAAATTATTCTGAAAAATAAACTCTGGACCAAATTCCATAGAACTAAAGATCCCATCGACCAACTAAACTTTAGGCAAATAAGAAACATTACAAAAACAGCCATACATCTACATAAAAGTAACTACTACTGCCATTTACAACAAGCTAACCAACATAATCCGCAAAAGTTCTGGGCAGGAATAAACAGAATCTTAAAGCCTAGACACTCTGACACCCCATGCCCCTCAGGCTCTTCCCAAAGCAACCCAAAACAAACTGCTGATGCATTCAATGCCTTTACTGAAACTGTCCAGTCTCTATCTAATCAACTATCCCCAGATATCCCCTCTCTGTCCATCTCCTCTAATATTTCTATTCCCTTATTTCAACTGCAACCTGTACCCACATCACTAATATGTTCTCTGCTCCACAAACTGAAATCCTCCTCTCCATCAGCTGACCAGGTACCAGCTCAATATCTAAAATTTGCAGCTAAAACATTAGCCTATCCCATTTCCATCCTAATTAACAGAACCATCATTGAAGGCTACATTCCTTCAATCTGGAAAATATCATATATTATTCCCTTGCATAAAGGTGGCAACTCAACAGAACTCTCAAACTACCGACCCATAGTCTTACTCTCCCCTAGCTAAAATCATGGAAAAATATGTCCAAAAACTTCTAAATCACTTCTTAAATCACAATTTACTAGCTGACTGCCAACATGACTTTAGACCTTTCCACAGCACCACCACAGCCCTCCTTTCCTTCACTGACTGTATCAACAAAAAATGGAATAATAGCATCCTTACCTCTGCTCTCTTTATTGATCTATCCAAAGCCTTCGATATGGTCAATCACGAGATACTAATAAACGTACTTAAATCTTTTGCGCTAGACACAAGTGCAATAAAGTGGTTCCACTCCTATCTTCATAACAGACAGCAGGCAGTTCTTTGGCACAATAACTTATCCAACCACCTACCCATTACCCTTGGAGTCCCTCAAGGCTCAATTCTTGGCCCTCTTCTATTTTCAATTTTCATTAATGATCTTCATACTATTCCTCTTGCAACCTGTATACAATATGCAGATGATTCTACTTTGATTTGTTCTGCCTCATCCCCCTCTGAACTTCACTCTATCACCCAACAGACATTCTAAACCATAGAAATGTGGTTCCTAAAATGATGCTTAATCTTAAACCCCAAGAAAACCAAATTGTTACTTTTCTCCCCACCCGAACATCCTCTCCACTCAACTTCTCTGTCTTGTCAAGTAATGGCACCAATATTTCACCCGACCCAATTATCAGGCTCCTAGGAGTGGAGATTGACAACAATCTATGCTTTGACACTCACCTTAACAACACTATAAAACTAGTTAACAGAAAACTAGGCTCATTGTACAGAATTAAACCATTCCTTACTCCACTTGCCAGAACATTAATCGCCCACTCCCACATAATTTCCACCCTCCTTTATGCCTCCTGTATCTACTCTAATCTGTCCAAAGCTAACCTCAGCAAAATGGCTGCTGCCTACAACAGTATTGCTAGATTTGCCTCTGGCTCTACTTTTAGAACTCACCACTGCATAAACTTAATCCAATTAGGATGGCTTGAGCTACAAAACCTGATTTTATTTCACCAACTCTCCTTAGCCCATAAAATCCTTTACAAACCTATTAATACTCCCATACCCACTACACTTATTACTCCTTACTGCAATCTTAAAAGCCTACGTTCTTCTAATAAACTACTTATTTCCACTTGTAAATCCTATAATATGGCCGAAAACTCTTTGTTCTCAAACACAGTAGGAAAAATCTGGAACTCTCTTCCTGACAATCTCACTGCACTCTCCTCTCCTCCCTGCTTTAAATCCCAACTCAAAACTCATCTCAAAACCCACTGGCTCCGCCCGTGTACTAATCCTGACTAGCTTTCTATATCCTCCCAAGTACTTCCAATTTTTCTGATTACAGAAGTTATACTAACACTTTCCTGTTTCTTCTATCATGCTCAATTTGTACACCTTTAATTTGTAGTTGTTCTTCTTTCGGCTTTTCCCGGTTAGGGGTTGCCACAGCAGAACTCCGGTCCGCTAATGATTGGCAGTAGATTTTTACTGTGCTGAGGTGCCAGCTCGATGCTCAACCTTCAATGAAGGCACGCCCATTCACACATCTCTTTCGAATGCCACTCGACCGCAGGGAGGACATGCAGACTCCACACAGAAGGCGCTCCAAACGAGAATCAAACGGGAGAACCTCTTGCTGTGAGGCGACAATGCTACCACTGCACCACCACGGCTATCAGTTATATTTGTAGTTAATTTCTAATATTTCTACTGCAAATATGTGCTAATGAATACTCTCATAGCTAATTGTTTTTCTGTGTTATTAATGTATGCATTTGGAGCTTTTCTCCTCGGGCCTCTGCTGAAAATGGATATATATCCAGTTGGACCAGCCCGGTCAACAAATGCAAAATAAATAAAATAAAATAAAAAATAACTGCACAATAACCTGAATGCAGTAACGGTTGGACTGTTGATAAATGTAACAAACTCACTCAGCCAGCAGAAATAAATAAATGCAGCAGCATGATAACATGAATGCAGGTTGGCCAGCATAAATAAATAAATGTAGTAGCACAATAACGTGAATGCAGCAAATAAATGTAGCAAACTCACTCGGCCAGCATAAATAAATAAATGTAGTAGCACAATAAAGTGAATGCAGCAAATAAATGTAGCAAACTCACTCGGCCAGTATAAATAAATAAATGCAACAGCACAATAACATGAATGCAGCAAATAAATGTAGTAAACTCACTGAGCCTACATAAATAAATAAATGTATCAGGTAGCAGCACGATAACATGAATGCAGCAAATGAATGTAGCAAACTCACTCGGCCAGCATAAATAAATAAATGCACTTCCACGATAACGTGAATGCAGCAACTGAACTGTCTGCTGAACAACAGGGATATAAGCAAACTGCCAGCAGCAGCAGATAATATCATAATGCACAACAAATAATTAACATTTCTTTTTTCCTCTTACATGGAGGACTCTGCAAAATTATGCAACCTGCCATCCCTATTACGCTCTGAGTCCAACAGGCAGTACCTGATGTTATCATACACACCCCTATAGGCTGGTGATGGGTGGTGACATCAGCCAAAAATTTAAAGTGGTAGAGTACAAAAAAAAAAAAAAAAAGACCGGGAAACTCGGAAATTAAGGGGGCCACTCGGAAATTCATGGCACCTCAATATTTTGCCCCCAAAATTGGTAAATACCAAGGAATTCGGTATGGTTGAGAGGTATGGTTCAAACTGCAGATTTCACTGTTACACACATATCTATTTGCTTGCAGGGATACTTATATAGAAAAATAAAAACCCACTAAAGAGACAGTTGAGCGCACTGAATTGATGTTGACTGTGCACAAATACCAGCTCAGAGCTGAAACTGGTTTAGTAACTGTCTCGGGCAAGGAGAAATAAGAAAGGAATGGGGGAGACCAAAGGTGACTTCCTTGAAGGCATGTAGTTCCACTAAAGACTGGGGGATATAAATAGTGGGATTAAGAAGTCTAGAAGAATTGAAGAAAAATATAAGAGAAATAAATAGTTTCAGTAGTAGGGGTAAATGTCAGTGTCTGTTGGGAAGGAGAGAGTAAAAGCTGACCAGCAAGATGTCAGTGGAGGAGGGTTTATAGACTATAATGCTATTTCTTACAAACTAGGACACTGAAGCCCTTGTCTTCAGACTAGTCAATATACAGGGTAAAATATACGCAGAAGACTAGATGCGTCTAACATTTACTTAAAGCACAATGTCAGAGATAGACCACAGTTTGGCCTAATTAAATGGTGGTTGGATTGAATGGACTCAGATTGCCTATTTGGATGAGATTCCAGTAAACCTGTTGAAAAAAGAGAAAAAAAAGATGTATTCAAGGTACAGTAGAAATCCAATTAAATTATTGTGGGATGAACTATATGCAATGGAATACTGCCACCTGTAAATGCACTGAAATTGTAAGTTATTTCATAATAAATATAGAAATTAAGATGTTCTTTGTGTTTCACTGTTGCAGTCCTGACTTGAGGGATTTCATGCCGTGTAAGCCCTTGGCTGGCCCGACTACCAGAGTAAAAATCTCCCTCCTCCTCCTTAGCCTGGAAGATGTCCTATCTGGCATCAGTATGCTTGGGTATATAGGTAGCCAGATGAAACCATGATATCAGTCTTTTCTTGCTATTGCAGCCTGAAGCAGAATTTCAGTGTATCGGTTGGTCCACACCAGACAGACGTCATCTGAAAGCAAGCACCCCGTTGGGGAACTCTTTTTTTTCTTGCTTTAACCCATGTAAGATAAAGTTAACAATTGTCTCTGCTATGGTAAGCAAATCCCACACCAAGACTTCCATTCGCTATGTGTTACCTGTCTAGGTCCTGATTATGACATTCCTAATTGTCATTTCTGCACCCGATTCAACTCTAGGACTATCAGAAATAGAGCCAAGATCTTAGCTAGGCATCTTAGACTCCCATCTACTTCGCATTGTCCGATGGCATCCGCTGGTCCTGAGGTTGAGCTCTCTAAGGGTAGGAAGGATAAGGAAAAAAGAACCAAGCTTAGGGCCTCGGATGACAATTGTTTTCTGCCTGCCAGTCCCCCAGAGCTCATTATTCCTGAGGAAGACGAGGGTCTTTCGCAGCCCACTTCTGCGACTGAGGTGGTGGCACAGGTCTCTGTTGAGACCCATCCAGAGTCCAACATGCCATTGGGTCCTTTAACTTCTACACAGACCTTGATTCTTAGTTTGTCAGTCAGGTCTGGGGTCACTCAGCAGACCATGGCTTCCAAGGAGGAATCTTTTACCTGTGATGTCCCTTTGTGGCATCAGCTTGCAATGGTTCTTCCTTACAGAGAGACTGGTATCAGGACTGCGAACATACCTAGGTCCAAGGCCAAATCTACCTCTAAGAAGGGTTCTACCTCAGGCCCTATGTCTAGGCCTACCAGCTCCTATGCACAGGGATATCAGCAAGACCTGGTGAAGTTAGCTGCAGACCTTATTTCTATACTCAGAGCTAGGTAATCCCCTTTGGAGTCTTCCCCAGGGAAAAGGAAGAGGAATCCTACCGCTGAAGATTTCTCTGAGCTTCCTGATTCTGATGAAGAGTCTGACCAGGAAGAATCTGTCTTTGAGGAGGAACCCTCCCTTACTTCCTTTGAAAATTCAGATTCTGAAGAAAATCTGGCTTCAGCTCCACCTCCTGAAGACATCACCTTTGGGGAACTCTCCATGCCGTGAGGGAACATTTCCAGTGGGAGGTCCAGGAATACTCACAATCAAAAAAGAGGGTTAGGGAGTTTCTTGACCTCCCAGCAACCAAACATTTGGCTATCCCTCCTGTACTGGAGGAGGTAGAGGATGTTTTGATGGATTCTTCCTTGAATCCAGATTCTCTTCCTCCAGCCCCTCGAAAACCAGACAGATTCTACAGGGTGCTGGGCTCACATAAATACCTCTTTAAGAATCCTTCTGCTAATCCAGAGGTTGTCACTCCAGGACCCAAAGGATCAAGGGCTAGCTCTTCAAAAAAACATTTATCTGCTGACAAAGAAAGCACGGCCATTGAGAGGTTTTGTAAAAAAAATTATATTTCTACTACCTTAGCCATGAGGGCCCTTAACTGCAAGTTTTATATGATCAAATACCAACAAACTATTTTAGATCAAATGAAGCAAAAGATTTCTTCCCTGGAGGACAAGAACATTTCCAAGGAATTGCTGGACCTTTGTCATTCTAGCTCCCAGGTAGCTAGACACTCTTTACACTGCAGCTATGATCATATGGAGGTCTCCAGCCAAGCTGCAGTCTCTGGTTCTGTCATTAGAAGGCATACTTGGCTTAGGGAGCAGATCCTTCCAGACCATGTCAAGTCCAACCTTCTGGATGCACCCCTGGATAAAGACTTCCTCTTTGGGCCAAAAGCTGAGGCTGTGCTTGAAAAGATAAATGATAAAACAAAATCTATGCAGACTGTTAAAGACGTCCTCCAAGTTCAGTCTCCTAGGTTTAGAAGGAGTTTTCCCACTAAATACTGGTTCTTTCCCTTTCAGTGAAAAAGCAGACAAAGGAAATCCCAAAGGGAAAGATCTCAAAGGCAGCACCAATCACAAAGGCTCAGGCAGTGGTCCTCAGGACAGGCATGGGAGTTCTAGGCCACAGGGTTCTGGCAGACAACAATAATGACTCTCCTATTCCCCTCCCCTTGCCCACATCCTCTCCCCAAAAGATAGGAGGAAGGTTATCCCTGTTCAAAGAAAACTAGCCCCTCATCACTTCAGACAAGTAATTACTGAATATTATCTCAAATGGCTACAGCCTCACTTTCAAAGAGCCATTAAGATACTCAGGTTTCCCAGATATTCCACAAAATCAAAGAAAAGAGGCCTTTTCTCAAATGTTCAATCTGTGCTCATAGTGCTCAGTGGAACCAGTCCCAGAAAATGAAAAAGGAAAGGGGTCCTATTCCAGGCTTTTTCTGGTTCCCAAAAAGGAAGCTTCTTGTTGCCCTATTCTAGAACTCTCCATCCTCAATCAGTCCCTGCTGATACCAAAATTCAAAATGTTGACTCTTCAAAAGCTTCTACCCATGGTAGCTCCCCAGGCCTTTACGGTCATCCTGGATCTAAAGGATGATTACTTGCGCATTTCTATAGAGAAATCATGCAGAAGTTTTCTACTTTTCACAGCAGGTACCAGTCACTTTCAATTCTCTGCACTGTTGTTTGGCTTGTCTACTGCTCCCAAGATTTTCATAAAGTGCTTAGCCCCTTTGATTGCCTTCTGCAAAACAAGAGGGATCCAAATTTATCCTTATCTAGATGACTGCCTTATTCAAGCCACAAGTCTGTCAAAGCTCCTCAGGGATCTAGTATTTACTCAGAACCTCCTCACATCCTTGGGGTTCACCATAAATCTACACAAATCCAACACAGACCCATCTACCAGGACAATTTTCCTGGGAGCTTTTCTGGATTCTTTCTTTTAAAAGTCCTTTGTCCTTCCAGAAAAAGTCTCCTTTCTGACTCAGTACTTCCAAAACATTATGCAGAGACAATGCCTCTCAGCCATGCCTTGCAGTCAGGGAATTCATCAGAGTATTAGACTACATGGCATCTTGTATCCTCATAATTCCTCTGGCCAGGCTACACATGAGGAAACTCCAGTGGTACCTCAGTAATCTGTGGTGCCAGCACTCACAATCCTTGGTGATCAAAATTCCGCTGATCTCCTGTCTCAAGAAGGAATTTGCATGGTGGGCACAGGCTAGTGCCACAACCTGGGTCTCCCTTTCGGGTTCACCCCACGGGGTCAAACTTTAACCTCAGATGATTCAGATACAGCCTGGTGGGAAATTCAGAGACAAGCACATAAACTGGAAAGAACTGATGGCAGTTCAAAAGGGCCTAGTAGCTTTCAAAGGAAATGGAAACCAGGGGTCTTGCTAGTCAAAACAGGCAACACCACAGTCGTATGGTAAATAAAGAAACAAGGAATCACTCACTCTTACCCTCTATGCTGACTAGCTATGCAGATCTGGGAGACAGCTCACTCTCTGCAGTTGCACCTTATGGCACAATACCTTTCAGGAGTTCAAAACACTCTAGCAGATCACTTCAACAGGAAGTTGATGGATCCCCATGAATGCCATCTGCATCAAGAAACATTTCTCAGCATAGTCCAGAAATGGGGAACCCCACAGATAGATCTCTTTGCTACCAAAGAAAATGCTCAACTAAAAAGATTCTGTTCCAGGCGCAAACTGTTCACAGCCTGGAAGACAGATGCTTTCTCCTTCCCTTAGACCATTCTTTTCCTTTATGTGTTTCCCTCCTGCCCCTTCTTCCATGGGTCCATCTAAAATCAGGGAAGAGGTCCCAAGAGTCATTCTGATAGCACCAGACTGGTCCAGGCAGCACTAGTATCCTCTGCTACTAAGTTTAACCAACAAAAATCCATAGCAGTTACCTCAGAGAGTGGACATTTTGACTTAGGACAAGGGGAGCTTTGTGCATCCTAATCTGCAGACTCTCAGCCTGGATAATCCCCCAGCATCCACCTCCAAGCATGCCCTAAGAAAACAAGTTCAAGCCATTCAAAAAGAAGCCAGAAGGCCTAGTACTATGAAATCATACTCAGCCAAGTGGAAAGGATTCTCCATCTCGTGTGAGCACAAAGGCCTCAATCCTACTTCAGCCAATATCTCTGCCATTTTAGATTACGTGGCTACCCTGGTTGACAGAGGCCTATTTTTTCTTCCATCAAAATTCACACTGCTACCATTTCAGCCCACATCTCTGTTCTTCCTCCTATCTTTTCACATCCCCTGCTGAAACAATTCCCCCCAGAAGAAACCCACACCTCCATGGGATCTCAATTTTGTTCTGGAAAATAATGACCCTACCCCCCCTTTAAACCGGCAGCTTATTCTGACCTAAAATTTTTAATTTGAAAGAGTACCATTTTACTGGCCATCACCTCTACTAGGAGGGTCTGTGAGCTGCAAGCTCTCATGGCAGTGGAACCATTTCTCATATTCCACCCAGACAAAGTATCCCTCAGGACTAACCCATCCTTTATGCCCAAGGAGATCATGGACACATCCTTGAATCAAGCCATACACCTGCCCACCTTCTTCTTCAATCCTCTGAACCAAGGGGAGAGAATCCTTCATTCCTTGATTGTGCATAGACATCCCTGCTACTTTCTTGACAAAACTAAATCTTTCAGAAAATCAGACCAACTCTTTGTGTCCTTTGCCACTGGCTCTGAAGGGAAGCCGGTTTCCAAACATACTGTTTCTAAGTGGATATCTCACTGTATTTCCTTTTGTTACAGCCATCATGGTAAAAAGCCACCTGAGGCTGTCAGGACTCACTCTATTAGGGTCACTTCTACCTTTACAGCCTTCCTAAAGGGGTCCCTATCTAAGACATTTTGGAAGCTGCTACCTGGTCATCTGCGTATACCTTTGCCAAACACTACCACTTGTCATCCTTTTCCAGGTCTAGAGCAGGATTTGCCACTGCCATCCTGCACGTCATCCTCTCCTCTCCATAATCTTCCTTCCACCCTCATCTCAGCTTTGGGAATAATTCCACAAGTCAGGACTGCAACAGTGAAACATGAAGAACATATACAGTTGTGTACACTTATAATAAATGTGGATATTTGAGTGTATTTACTGTTGCAGTCTTCTTTCCCTCTCTCCTTCCCTTTTGCCTACAATAGTGGTCTGCTTCTATCTTTTCCCAGGACAGTAGACCCACTGAGTGTTCCCCCTGCCTGGCCTAGTTTTTGTCTTAGACTCTTACTTATTGTTCATCCTGGGGGTTCCTACCATTTGGGGGAAAGAAAAAATAATATCATGGTATCAGGTGGCTCCCTATATACCCAAGCATACTGACATCCACCAGCCTAAGAAGGAGGGAGATTTTTACTATGGTAGTTAGTCCAGCCAAGGGCTTACATGGCAGGAAATCCCTCAAGTCAAGACTGCAACAGTGAATACTTTCGAACATCTACATTTATGGTTCTCTACACAACTGTACTTTCTGTATAACAGTTGCTGTGATGGGGCCACTTTCCTTACCACATTAAACAACACATCCTCAGAAGGAAAAAAAAACAGTACTATTTCGTTGACACCCTTATAAATTAAGGACATTAATCTTTCAAAAAATCAGCTTTTCAGCATAAGAACAACAAAGGAACACTGAGCAATTAATGATAAGGCAGGAAAAATTAGCAAAAAATAACTCCAAACCTCACAAGCACTTTAAACAGAACAGAAGTTTTAACAAGCACTTACTTTAACTTACATTCCAACAAATTCTTTCTGACAGTGAGAGGACTTAATAGTGCTATGAGATCTCTACAGTTTAGATAACCTTTCTAGCTTATTTAACACCAGTTGTAAAGAGTTATGCTAATAAAATGAAACATTCAGTCCTTATGAAACACTGGAATTATGGTGACAAATATTGGGCACCATTACAATTGCTGACACAAATCAACTAAAGTACAAACAATGGTTGCAAGTCATACTTAGAAGGTACAATTACAGGCAGAAATTAGCTTCAGCAACAGTGGTTACAAAGGACCAGTTAGATAAACACAAATAAGTTGGTAAAGTATAATTTATAAACTTCAAACACTGGATTCTGTTTTATCATTTACCCAATAACTCCTTGCATCCTGCTGGTGGGGATGATGAGAGATTGTGGAGAGTGAATTGTAAAGCACAAAAGAGGGTGGAGCAATAGAAAGAACAAATGTAAACATATGAATCTGACAGCTCAAAATTCTGAAAACCAATGTTGCAGAAGTATACACTTTTATTCCCATACCTGTCAATTTTTCCATCCTTATTAGAAAGAGTAGGATTGGAATTATCTAAGTCCTTATCAGCAGTGGGATCAACTGAGTCTAAAGCTGCTGGGTCAGTTTTGGGAATAGTGTATAAAAATATTAAACAGTGAGGAATTTTATACATCCTACCTGCCTTTTTAGGGGCAGATGTATGACTATCAGGAAAATAGCAGGCAGTAGCACACAGACACACACAGACACACGCACACACGCACACACACACACACACACACACACTCACTCACATCCTTTTCTGAGGGACTGAGAAACCTCAGTGTTCTCCCACTGATCACTGGCTCATTCTGGCAGTAGTCTAAGACAGAAAAGGAAACCCACACAGTGGAATCAAAAACTGAGCTCTCATCTTAGTCTGAATCAGAAATGTGAGGGAAAACCCTTGAATCCACCCCTGCATCTTTCTGTTCAGACTCACAATCTTGAATCTCTTCAGGAAAAGAGGAATCACTCTTTCTTTTACCAGAAACTACTTCACAAGACAAATCAATAGCCTGAATTAAACCCCAAGCCAGATGCAATAAACTACTCATGTATAAAGAAATTTGAGAAGGAGTACATATATGCTGCTTTTCTGTTTCTTTTTGACAGGAAAATGGGGCCAACCATGTTATTAATGGCAATAGCTGCTTGCTTCCTCAGGGATGGGCACATAATTTTGGCACAACAGGGAAACCTTCCCTGTTCTCTCTACCAGGATCAACAAGAGTGGCTCTTCCTTGCCCATTGAGTGAACTCCAACAGCCGAAGAGGACATGGCCAACTCCTGGTCCATAGTGGCTGTAGGTGCTACACCAGAGGGACCTGGGATAAAAGAACAACAAATGTCCACAGCTGAGTCACCCACCTGTGGTTGAGGCAAATCATTGGCCTGCTGTGGTGGCAAAGGCTGTTTGCTTAAATTTTTCTTCTTGTTTTTGGAAGAAGGACCAACCATGGGACTGGTAGTCTCTTCCATAATTAAGCTGAAAATGGTGTCTGTTTACCAAGGAAGACAAGCAGCAAGTGCCGGTAAAACTAACAGTCCACAAAAGTTACTTTTTTAACAGAAAAAAACACAGGAAAAAGCATTGTCAAGCACTATGCCAGCCCCACCAAAGAAAAATAAACACAGTTTCTCCACAGAAAATATGTTTTCAGTTAGTTAACACTACATTTAAACTGGCAAAAAAAAAAATAGTGCTCAGTTTAAAAGTATGTTGCAGTCTCAAGACAGTCCATTAAAACGCAACACTCCTAGCTTTAAAATAACATTCCCGAAGAGGAAAGTAATAAAACATCAATAAATTTAAGAAAATGGAAGTTTTTTCCAAAGAGAACTTATCTGCCCAAGGAAGGCACAACCCAACCGTCGATCCTCAAAGGCTTCAGAGAAGTATACTCTTTGATGGCAGTAAAGCTTTGCACCCAGACATGTCTTTTTATCAGCTCAGCTAAAACTGCTTGACAGTTTGGGTGCGTGGGAGATACCCTGAAGCTTTGGAAGCTGGCTGACCATTATATCCTTGGCAGGATATAACATACATAGCTAGGGCTATCACAGCAGTGATCAATATGATGAGCATCTCAGAGAAATACACTTCAAATAAAACTGATTTGGTGGCATTTGTCTGCCTATTTCACACATAAATAGACTTCATTTGGAAACTTTAGATATACTTGGTAGTGTAATGCACATTCCAACAAGTAATGCAATGCACATTCCAAAGTACCAGAAGGCAGAAAGATGGTTCTTGTCACTGCTACTTTTTGGAAGGGTTCACACTACCAGGGCTAGTGTAACATGAATATGACATTGGCTCATGAAAAGGGTGTTAAAGTGATTGGAAAAATTATGGTGTATTTCACCTGACCATACTGATTGGAAGTCCAAATGCTATGAATGCTGCAATGTTGCTGCAGGAATCCTCCATGAATAATGACTCACAGCATGTCTGTTCTCGTAATGAATGTATTTCCTGTTATTTATAAAATATGTACAAGTGTATTACATCTTGTAACAAATTAAGCTAGGTATAAATATAGGTACAACATCTGCTCCTTCTACTTGAAACTATTGCATGGGCCAATTCATCTACCCAGTTATCAAATGGATAAAATAAAAATAAGAAGAATATAAAAACTTAAACATGTACATTAACTAGCAAACCATTAACTATAACTCCATACATTTCTGTGCAATTTATAAGGTCAGCTATACCTATTGTGAATACCATACTCATTCCACGTAACAGAAGATGTGCAAAATCTGTTTTAAATATGTAGTGTTGGAGTGTAACAATAGCAGTCATTACGGGCATTTTTTGCAGTCCATACTCATTAATTAGTAAAATTACAAGCTGGCAGTGTGCTTCTAAGCAGAGTCATAATGAGGGCAGGCGAAGAGGCAGAGCCCCCAGGCAGAAGCTGTTAGTGGGAGTGATCAACTCATTAGCATTCGTATAAAAAGCTACAGCTAATATTACAGCCTTACAAATAAGTACTGCTACTGCATTTTTGACATCAATGTGTTAGTAACTGTAACAAAGAGTTTTATATGGTTATTTTTTTTTGGGGGGGGGGCTCAACTTCAATAAGACCTTTTTTTTAGTTCTTAACTTTGGGTCGAGGGAATAGCAGTCTGATAAACTGCAGAGGGCACCAGATAACCTAGCTACAGCTCTGTATCCAAGGATTTAATTCACATACGTCTGCAAGTACACACATAATGAGGGTTTAAATGTCTGTGTGTCACAGGCTGGACTGCAATTGCTGGGAGTTTTAAGTCACAGTTACAGTGGTATATGAGAAAAATATTTTAAGTTAAGCAAATACGGCATCTTTGTACCATACTTAGTTAATTTAAATTATTTCACATTTAAGCTGAAGAATTGTGACACATTCATGCCAACTCCTTATACCCAACCACCCACAGGACATTACTTTTATGACCAATAATACAACACCCTATTATTTATAACAGGGAAATAATATACAATATGTTACCCATATTTCAAACAGAATAAATAGTTGCTATACCTATCAAATAGCACTAGTTATCTGCACCCATCTAAACCAGTACACAGACAATTCCCTATTCCATATCAGTTCATTGGACCTTCAACATTCCTTGTGCCCACATGGTACTGTAACTATTCCTACTTGATTCTCTTGGCTCACATGCTACTTTAACTATTCCTACTTGATTTTCCTTGCATTAAATTGTAGACTTCTTAGAAATTTCCATTTTTCTTTCTTACTAAACACTGATAGTGAGAATAACATTAAAATTATAGAGCATCGTTACCTTTTCTGTCCTATGGCCTTACCTTAAAACTGCCTGTTTCTTCTTTCCAATAATGCTGCATTTAATTCTACTTTCCAGCAAGTTATACCACAAAATCTCCTTTGAACCTTTCGGGAAATCGCCCATCCTTCAATTATCTAACACCTCCTACTTATTCTTAAACATTTGTTAGCTGTCAAATGATACTGTCGCTGCCACCTATATCCCTTTAGTAGTAATGCGGGTGATTTTTGACTTCTGTTTGTCACCATCATTCTGGAATTTCATTGGTGCAACTGAAATCAGGTTTAAGTGCCACTTATGTTCTTTTTGGCATTCTTTTAGGTGTAGTAAAAGCAACTAAATACAGCTGTCTCACAGATACATGGTACAGGGTTTGATTTTCACCTTTGAAAGGGAAATTGACTAGGCTTAAAATGGCCCACAAGGGTATCAAACCTAGTACTTGCATATAATCCTATAATCCTATTCAACAGATCCATACTTTTGACTTTATGTCTACAAAATAGAGTTTCTCTTTCCATTTTTAACCCATAGCAGCATATAATTCTATTAAATGAATATACATTACCACTATTAATTTCTTCCGATAGTCCCTTCATTCCTGACAACTATTAGACTTTCAGACTTTCTATGTGTTCTTCACTCCTACCAATATTAGTTTCAGTCTGTCACAATGTACACCTCTGGCTATCCATTCATGCTGCACACAGTGTTCAATAACACCAGGCTACACCAGCATTTGAAAAAAAACCCTTTTTTTAATATAGAACAAAATGACAGCAAAGCAATAATGGTGTTAACAGTTCAATCATCATGAACACATTCCCACTATTGTTTTTTGACTCTATGAATTATGGGATTTATTGCTTCTTAAAATGGTAATGCTACACAGTCATCTTAAAATGGTGATGCTATTATACTTTTTCACAATATTTACACAGGCACATAGCTGCTCTATATTTCATCATTACACTCTTCAATTACATTTCTTATCTACCAAATGCTGTCTGCCTTAGCCAGTACATTGCCTAATTCTTAATCAATGTAACAACACATCCTTGACTAACACAGTCACAGTCACTCACATTGCAACCAACAGCAAACACACTGTCGCAGGAATAGTAAGTGAGTACTGTTCTTTTAAATTAATGGTAAATCTGGGGTGTGAGTCATGTGACCAGGTATGGGTCTTCAGTTTAGAATAAAAGCTTGACATGAAAGTAGCTCTTGGTCTTTCAGGTACTGTCTGTGCCTTCAGTTGCTGTTCTGAACTGTTAACACATATTCTCTTGTAAATTTGACATGAAGTCAAAACAAGTCATTTCAGGGAAACTTCTGAAATTATACCAAAATTAAAGGCTATTTTATAGCAGCTAATATTTTTGTGACCCTCATACTTGTTTGCTTTTGTCTGGCTTGTCTGACATGGTGTCAGAATTAAAAGGCCATTTTATAGAGGTCAGCATTTTTGTGACACTGTTGCTTGTTTTTTTTTGCACTCAGGTTCTGGTGTCGCTGTAACACTGCTGATGACTCATTTGGTGATACCACACATATAGACCAACAGTAAACCTGGAAAATGATATGAGCAAAAACAAGCCATCCTTTGTGCTTAACTTACTTTGCTATTAGTTTTGTGTTTTCTTTTTTCAACCACAATGCTAAAAATAGTTTATTTAAATGGCACAGTCATTCTGAATTTTGCACTCATATGAATTTCACTTGTTTTGCACTCTAGTAGACTACCAGAATGTTTTTCAACTTGTTTCTTCAAATTTGGCTCAATATAGTGAACCTGCAACCATTAACATTTTTGAATCTGCAGAGGAACTTTTCAAAAAATTGGAAGTCCTTGGTCATGAGATGTATTTCACTGAAAGCAGCTATATGGATGAATCAGAACAGGTTTGATGTACTATGTTTCCTAATGTCAGGATGACAAAGCCATTAGTGTGTTTAGCACATTTTTCTTTCAAAAAGTAGAGAGAGACACACTTGTGGTAATATAAAGTAATTTGAAAACATACAATAGACAAAGAAGAAGCTGCTGTATTTGAGATATTTATTCTTTGCAATAAATCAAGGGGTGTAGGAGATTGCTGATACTTGTCGCTGAATTAAAGCATAGAGCACAAAAATATGAATTGGGTGATTTGCTTGACTCACTGATAAAAAGATACAATATTAAATTTTTGATGGGTAAACCATTGAGATGGCTAATATATATCTGGAAAAAGCCACAGATGTGTGCCTTGCACATGAACTATCAGATGCAAATTTAAAAGCATACTAGAAAAGTCAGACATGGTTAAAAGTGAGACTGTATTTGAAAATAATATGAAAATGAAGCCTAGAAAAAAAAGTATAAACTAAAATACAGGTGACTACATGGCAAATGTGATGGCATTTGGTAACAAACAAGTAATTAGAAACCATACCCTGTGTAAATGTTATGGCTTGCACGTGAAAGAGCACACTGCAGAGCTAAAAATCAAATCACTATATTGTGTGGAGTTAGAAGTCACTTCACCAGAGTGTGTTAAAAATAAAATAAGGTGCAGCAGCAAAATAGTAATGTTGTTGAAAAAGATGATGCATTCAAAACCTGAAATGTCTGCAAGTATCACTGAAGCACATTTGGTAAATACAGTGCATGCTAAATGTATTCACTAATTACCAGAGTGCCTGTATGCATGGCGTTAAAGGTATGAGCAATAGCCATGTGAAGTTTTGGTCAGAGATGTTACTAATTAATTGTAAAATATTTATGTTTAAAATGGAAACTGGTGTAGAATACAATGTAATGGCAAATAAAATTATGTGATTACACTGCCTGCTAAATAAAGCTGCATGTAAGCTACAGTCTTACTTTGGGCATAAGCTAAAGACATTAAGATATGTCTGGCTGAGAAATGTGTACAAAAATAAAGTGTGAGGTCATTGTTTCAAGTGTTACTTTCTGAAGAGAATGAAAGTAGATAACTTCATTAGGTGTAGGTGCATTTGTGATTTTAACATATAAACAGGGAGTTTACACTATTCAGATTCAGTTCTCTAAAGGTATGAGTGATAAAAATGAAATCTGTGCTTAGTATATGCAGTCAAATGATACTGAAGACATGGCTGTCAGAATATATGTTTGAGCAATGCTAAAGCTAATATAGTTCAAGGACAAGGAAACGTTGAGTGAATAGCACAGAAGTTAAGGAAAAGAACATGTATTCCGAATTCTGCTGACAAGCAACCCACTGTAGCTAAACAATGCGGAATACATAAATTTGATCACTACTTCATTGTAAGTACAGAAGTATAAGTTACAGATCAAGCAGTTTATAGCACAGACTGACAGTGACATTCTAAATGGTATGCTGATTTATTTGAAGGCTTAGGTTGCCTAGAGTTAGAATACCATATTAACATATCACTTGGGGAGTTGAAGGAACAAATGTTCTGTTTTTTTTTTATATTTTTATTTATTTGTTTATTTATTTATTTATTTTATTTTACATTTGTTGACTGGGAAAGTCTGACTGGATATATGTCCATTTTCAGCGGAAGCCCGGGGAGAAAAGCACCAAAGACAAATAAGAACTATATAAACATATTATAATGACTTTTTAAACTAATAAAACTTAATTAACAGTGAACTATTAAGACACATTAAAACACATTTATGAACAGATTATAAAAACAGTATATTCATAGAACAAACAAACTAGGGTAGGGTAGTGATTTTTAGCCTAGGCAAAATCCTTCATTAGGAAGAGTTGAAGAGAGGAAAGAAACAGCAAGAGGAATACAATAGTCATAGGCTTTAAAGTGATCAGTAAAGAGGGGACAGGATCAGTCAGGATTACAGCATGGGCAAAGCCATTGTGATTTTATGAAGGTTCTTAGTTGTTTCTTGAAAAGAGGCGTGGATGTAAGGGATGTTAGTTCTCTTGGAAGCTTATTCCAAGAGTAACCAATGGAGTTAGAAAACAGGCAGTCCCCAAATTTGTTATTGGATGTTAGGGTAGAAACAAGTACTCTTTTGGCAGATCATAAGGTTAAAGGATTTTGGTAAGGGCTAATAAGGTTTTCGAGTATGGGAGTATTTGAGGGATGATGCAGGATCTTGTGAGTGATCATGAGTTGCTGAAAAAGAAGCTGGTTTTGCAGTTCAAGCCATCCTAGAAGTTTAAAATTTTTACACTGGTGGGTACGAAATGGGGCATCAGTGGCAAATCTGGCTATGTTGTTATAAGATGTTGCCAATTTATTGATATTGCTTTTGGAGAGGTTTGTATAAATTGGGGAGGCATAGAGGAGGGTAGAAATTAGGTGGGTTTGGGCAATAGTAGTCCTGGCTGAAGGTGTGAGAAAGGGTTTAAGTCTGTAAAGGGAGCCAAGTTTTCTATTAACTGATTCAATAGTTAGGTTGATATGTGTGTCAAAGTTAAGATTGTGATCGATTGTTACCCCTAAATGTTTGGTGATTATGTCAGGAGCTATTTTGGTACCTTTGTTAGATATGACTGTGAAGCTGATGGCAGGGGATTTCTGAGTGGGGGTGAACAATAGTAATTTAGTTTTTTTAGGGTTCAGGAGGAGACAGTGTTGATGGAACCAGTTTTCAACTAAGGTGAAAATTTTTTGGGTCCTGGATTGAAGTTGGGAAGGCAAGGAGGTGGCACAGATTAAAGGTGAATCGTTGGTGTATTGTATACAGGTGGTTTGTGGAAGGGAGATTGTCAGATCATTAATGAAAATAGTAAAGAGGAGTGGTCCCAAGATATATCCTTGTGGGACTCTGAGTGTAATAAGGAGGAGAGAGGATAGATCATTGTCCCAGAGGACTGCTTGTTGTCTGTTTCCTAGGTAGGACTTAAACCATTTCACTGATTGTGTATCTAATGAGAGAGATTTAAGTGTATCTATCAATAGTTCATGGTTCACCATATCAAATGCTTTGGAGAGGTCAATAAACAGGGCAGAGGATAGGAGATTGTTATTTTAATTTTTATTTATACAGTCTGAAAAGGATAAGAGAGCTGTGGTAGTGTTATGATATGGTCTAAAGCCATGTTGGCAGTCTACTAGAAGGTGATTTTGGAGGAGATGCTTCAGAAGCTGACGATGAATACATTTCTCCATAATTTTTGCTATAGGTGAAAGTAGGGCTATAGGGCGGAAGTTTGAGAGTTCATGTGAGTTTCCTCCCTTGTGGAGTGGGATAATATGTGAGACTTTCCAGATATTTGGGATGGAACATTCTGTAATGGTTCTGTTAATTAAGATGGAAATGGGGAAAGCAAGTACTCCGGCTGCTAATTTCAGATATTCAGTTGGAAGGAGATCAGCTGATGGGGTGCAAGGTTTAAGTTTCAGAAGTAGGGTATGTATGAGAGATGTTGGAATGGGCTGTAGTTGTAATAGGGGTAGTAAATTATTAGGCACAGGAGGGTTAGAGGTGTACACTGATGGTAAGGAATTGGCTAGAGATTGAACAGTTTCTGAGAAAAAATTGTTAAAAGTGTCAGCAATTTGGATGGAAGAATGTTGAGTCAAATTAGAGGGGGTAGGTGTTTTAGAGTGACCAGGATGAAGTAATTTATTTATTCCTGACCAGAATTTTTGTGGGTGTTGATGTTGGGTTTGTTGGAATTGTAGGTAATGTTTTTTTTTTGTCAATGAATATAGATTTCTTAGTGGCATCTCTAAGCTGTCTAAAGTTTAAGTGATCCGTTGGATTCTTTGTATGCCTCCATTTGGTCCAGATTTTATTTCTAAGTCGCATTTTTTGCCTTGTCTCTTTTGAGAGCCAGGGAGCTGGTTTGTTCCTAACTCTGATCATATGAGAAGGGGCATGGTGCTGTAGGATTTGTAAGAATTTGTTATTAAAGTAAGAGACAGCTTCCTCAAGTGCTAAGTATTTTAGGGGGGGTCCAATTGCAAACTCTAAGCTCTGCTTGAAAGTTAACTGGGTTTAGATTTTTTTGTGTTACGGGTGGTTCTGAAGTTTACTTGAGGAGAGCCAGCAAAGGATATTTTCTACGGTATTACTGTTGTTACCTGGGTGGATGTAAGAGCAGATAATATAAATGGATTTGTTAGCATTAATTAGAAGCTTGGACATTAAGATCTCAGCATTGCAAGGTGAGGGATGTGTAATATCTATGGCAATGAGTTGCAACTCAGATTTAAACAATATTGCCACCCCACCACCCTTTTTATTTGGGCGGTCTAATCTAATTATGTGATAGCCTGGTGGGATAATATCATTGTTCTTGGTGGTTGGTTTGAGCCAAGTTTCAGTTAGACATAGGATGTCAAAGGAGTATAGGTCTAACAGGGCATGTAGCTGGCTAATTTTGTTATTTAAACTCCAGATGTTAAGGTGGGCTATGAGAAGATAGTTTTTGGTAGAAGAGGGGGTGCTGGAAGTGGCTACATGGGAGGACTGGGAATCAGGGATGTTAGTATTAGGGCCTGGGTTTGGATGAATGTCCCCATGTAGTAGTAGGTACTGTTGAGGAATAATAGACCGTTTCCGTAGGCTACCTAGAATAGGGTTAATTCTTTTGGTTTGGAAATACTTAAAGTGGATTATTCTATGAAACTGAGGTTGAAGGTAGGCTGATGAGGATGAAGTGTTACTGTGGGATTTAGAATTTAAAAGGGAGAGAGGGGTAGTTTGTTTTGAGGGGGGATAATATTTAGTAAAGTGAAGGGATTCATAGCAAGTAAGCCTGTAGGATAGTAGCAGATAAATAAATACAAAGTGGAACACAAATCTACAGCATCTGCTGTGGGTGAGGTTTGCTTGCAAAATCATATTTTTTAGAATAAAAAATGTCTTCCTCTGGAAATCTGAAAGGTGGCAAACTTATTCAAATTCAAGCTTCAAGCAGAGGCACTGTGTACATGAAGTACTGTTTTATGGTTAACCTATAAAGAGTTGGTTTGCAGAAGAAAACAAATGCTGTACTGTAAAACTGAGAAACTCCTTATTTCATACATACTTTCTATGCATTTCTTTACAGCCATAAAATATATTATGCACATACAATACCTATAACACACACAGAGCTGTAACATCAGTGCAATGTTGATGCAAAACAGAGAAGTGCCAGAAATTAATAAAAATATAATAATAATTTCATAGGCTACTAGCTTTAAACATGGATGACAACTATACCACAGAAGTAAGCAAGTAATATGTCAGCATAGAGTTTTAAGCGAGAGTTATTGCTGTTTTCAATGGTGCCATTAATTCTAGGTCATACCAAAGATTGCAAAGGTCATATATTTATAGACACGTTTCAAAACAGGTTCTACAAATGATGTATTAGATGCTATAATAGAGTGCTCAGGGGATTAGTAGATGTATGGACTTCGTATAACAAATAAAAAGGTGGTGAAATGCATTTTTACATGCACAACAACTACACTCAGCTTTTTGTAATCAAATCCAAATTAAGTGCCTGAAGTACCATTTATGGATTTCTAACATGACATTATCACTGCAACATTAACTAACAATTTTTTCATCTTGCTTACATAGTCAGCGGTATTTTAAATTGCCATAATCTTCCCCTTGCCTTTACTCACTAGCACTGTAGCTTTATTTTGCTGTAGTCCATAAACTGTTCATGATTATTAGTTAATACGTCTAATGTTATGTAATTCCTTAATAAGTATTGTGATGCTGTCCTGATGTTATGAAGTTAAATATACACCACTAGTACTAAATACTGCCAGGTGCGCAAGGTGAGCAGAGCTTATTTCAGCAATGCTATTCCTCAATATACGAGGGACAAGAGTTATGGACCTTGAATCCTGTACCACTACAAACAATTATATAAGCAAGGAGGTGATTGGCTAACTATCACTTCTTTCTCAAGTTATGACCAACACCTACCACAATCAAATATACTTTATACTGTACAGTAGTAGTACAGAGTTGTTATCACAGGCTCTATGGGATTTCACACATCCCATTGTCAGTCCAGTCCCTTCAAGTACAATCCTACCAACAGTTACCAAGACTTAACTAAACTACTTTTATAGACACACATGCGCGCATACACACACACACACACACACACACACACACACACACACACACACACACACACACACACACAAGATATTTCTCAGAAGTGACTGCTGATACCTTTGTAGTGACAGTATTTCTAGTATTTCTTTCCTGAGTCCACAGTACATGATGCCACCCACCAGACCAATTTACTATTGAGGACTCAGTTGCTGAGCATCCTTCTAATGATCCAGCCAACATATCAAATTATAGTAGCATATGGACAACAGTCTCTTTTCAAAAAAGGATGATACTAACATCTACACAAATGGGGTGAGGTTACCCTTTATAAACTAATAAAAACAAAACATTTTATAATTAGTAAATCAAAACACTTTACTTAACAGAAAATATTGTGTAAACCATACAAAAAAGACCAAATAAAATATACAAGTCAGTAAGTTAATTGTACAGTGAGGAATTTAAAAAAGTATAAGTAGATGAATGACAACAGCATAATTCTAATTGTAATTAAATAGGGTGCTCGTATTACTTTCTTCAGAAAACTGATGCCTGCCTACAATTTTGTCCGTAAAATATCCAGTGGCTGCAGCGATTCATCTTCCATTCTCTGGAAAAACAGGATATATTTTCCCCTTTTGTAAAGTCCTTGTAGAAAATGTTTTGCTGCTTCAGGTATAAAAAATAATTCATTAAATCTGTAATCTAGAAAGAAGACGTAGGCACTGGAATCTTGATTCCACCTCCTCTGTCAATTAGTTTCCCATATCCAATCAACATCCCAAACAGGAAAGAAACAGCAGCAGCGGCCTTGTTTCAGTATTCTTTGCTGGTTACTATGATTTCAAAACTAAACTTTTTCAATATTTTCAACCAAGCTGCTAGAACACACACTACATAACCCATTTCAAGATGAGTTATATATCTTTTAGAGGCAGTGAATCTAAAAACAGTAAATAGTTCCTTTCTCCTTAAATAGCAGATAAAAATTCCATAACTCGAATGAAACATATAACTTCTTTCATTCCATATCTGAGAAAAAATTCATCTCCTTACAGGTTTCTCCCTATTTTTTTAATATACCTTTCCAGATACAAATATGGCTCTAGCTGAATCTGTCATGTTGACTAATGTCGCCAAAAATCGGCATGGGTAGTTACAGGTGATAAGTGGGTTGAGGGCCCGGCCTACTATGACCCACGCCAGGGGCCCGTGCTAATGGTGGGAGGGGTATATGTGCCCCTATTGGCCAGTGTGTGCCCACTATAAAGCCCAGCAGCCCTGGATCAATAAGCTACTGACTGGCCGGTGTCTACTTGCCCAGCATGGGTTACCTGGGATAGCTCTGTTGAGAGAAAGCTGGACGTAAAGCCAACCAACCTGCTAAACATGAACTGAGAATTGCTATGCTTAATGTAGGTTCACTGACAGGACGCAGTTTGGAAGTGGATGACATGATGATATGGAGGAGGTTGGACATCCTATGCATCCAAGAGATGAGATGGAAGGGCAGTGCAACAAAGCCATTTGGCTTGGGATCCAGAATCTACTACTCAGGTGGAGGGCAGGCTAGAAATGGTGTAGGAATTATGGTGAGAGAGAGGCTTCAGAAGGCGTAAGGGATATCATCAGAATTAATGACAGACTTATGGCAGTCAGACTCCAGTGTAATAATAGGGCAGTATTCATAATCTCAGCCTATGCGCCACAACAGGGTTCTGATTGTGAGGAAAAGAGTGCATTTAGACAGCAGTTGCAGGACCTACTAGATAAAGCAGGACAACATGAATTGGTGTTGATAATGGGTGACTTGAGTGCACATATCGGGACAGACAGAACAGGATATGAGGACTGCCTGGGTCCACATGGTTGGGGCAACAGGAATAAAGAAGAAGCCATCCTAGACTTCCGTCTGGCAAATGGCTTGATAGTAGCTAACACATAGTTCAGAAAAAGAGACAGTCACAAAATCACATACAAGAGTAGTCAACATGCAACTCAGGTAGACTTCCTCCTAGTAAGGAAAAGGCACTGGGGCAAAATCCATGATTGCAAAGTCATCCCCAGTGAAACAGTTGGCCCACAGCATAAACCACTAGTTGCCACAATCAGCTGCAAACAGTGGTCAGAGAAGGCTCTAAGTTCAACAGAGACCAGGCTGAAGACTTGGAAGTTGACTGGAGAGAAAATACAACAGTTCATGGAATTACCCAGGGTTCTAGCACCCCAAGAAGAGGAGGAAATAGGTGGAGTTGAAGAAGAATGGCAGCGCCTAAAAACAGCATGTGTTAGGACTACAGAAAAGATATGTGGCCGAGCCAGGTATGGAAATAAGGTACATAAGGAAAGCTGGTGGTGGAATGTAGAAGTTCAGGAAGTCATCAAAAGAAAGAAGGAGTGCAGGAAGAAGTGGGAGATAGAAAAGACTGTCCAGGCCAGGAAGGACTACTGGTTGGCTAACAAAGAAGCTAAGAAAGAAGTTGCAATAATAAAGAATAGGGCATCGGAGACACTGTACCAACTTCTGGAAAGTTACTTAGTAAGGGGCACAAAGCAACTATATCAGGTTGCAAGGCAAAGACAGAAAGATAAAGAAGATAGTCAGACACCCTTCATAATGGATGCCAGCAACAACCTGGTCATCAGCCCAGAGGACATCAAGGGCAGATGGAAGGAGTATTTCCAGCAACTTCTGAATGAAGAAAATCCCACAGAAGCTGTACTGCCCCAGAAACAGCCTACGATGAGAGAAGAAGAGGATCCCACCCTAGAAGAAGTAAGAACAGCACTAAGGAAGATGAAGTCAGGGAAAGCAGCAGGCTCAGATGAGGTCACAGCAGATATGATAAAGATGCTGGGTGAGATAGAGGAGAAATGGCTCCTGAGGGTACTAATAGCAGTGTGGAGAGAAAGGCGTATTCCAGATGAATAGAAAATAAACATACTCATGCCAGTGTACAAGAACAAAGGGGACATCCGCAACTGTGGGCAGTACAGAAGCATCAAACTCCTATCCCATTGCATGAAAGTTCTGGAGAAGGTGATTTATAAATGGATACGCAGATTAGTAGAATGTAAGATGGGAGATGAGCAGTTTGGATTCAGATCAGGAAGCAGCGCAACTGACCTGATGTTTGCATTGAGACAGATACTTGAGGAGAAGCTAGAGATGAGGATAGAGTCAAACTGGGCATTCCTGGACTTGGAGAAAGCATATGACAAGGTCCCAAGAAAGCTGATCTGGGCAGTACTGCGGTGGTGTGAAGTCCCAGAGACATTGGTAGAATTAATGCAGGCTATGTACAAGAGCCCAATGACTCAAGTACAAACAGTGTTCAGCCTCACAGAGGGGTTCCCAGTGGGAGTGGGTGTACATCAGGGTTCAGCTCTGAGCCCACTGCTGTTCATACTGGTGAGGGACTACATTAGCAAACAGGTTAGAGGGGACGAATCAACAAAGCTGCTGTATGTAGACAATGTGGCAGTGCAGGCAGACTCTGAGCTAGAACTTCAGCAAAGGATAGGAGAATGGAATGCAAATTTGAAGGCACATAGGATGAAACTAAGTACAGATAAGACGGTGGTAATGGCAGCAAATTTGGGAATCAGAAGAAGCTGAAATTAGAGATAGAAGGGGAGATAGTGGAACAGATAAACAGCTTCAAGTATCTGGGAGGAGTAGTTGAGGAAAAGGGTAGTCTGAATGAAGAGGTCAAAGCTAGAATCAGAGGGGCTGCAGCCAACTGGCATAGAGTGCCAGGTGTAGTCTGTGACAGAAGAATGTCAAAGAAGCTGAAAAGTAAGGTGTACAAGACAGTGGTGTGACCAGAACTACTGTATGGTACAGAAACCTGGGCAGTAAAGGCAGAACAGTTGAAGAAGCTAGAGGTGATGGAAATGAAGTGCCTGAGAAAGGTGGTAGGATGCTCACTGTGGGACAGATGAAGAAATGAGGACATAAGAGCAGAAGCAAAAGTAGCTCCAGTTGCAGAAAAGATCAAAGAGAACAGATTACGATGGTTTGGGCAGATGTGTAGAAAAGCAGAAGACAATCTGGTGAGGAAAATTTGGGACAGACAGGAAGAAGGTAAGAGGTAGCGAGGACATCCAGCAAAGAGGTGGACGGATTGTGTGAAAGAAGATCTGTGATAGACAGGCATGAGTGCTGAAGAAGGCATGAGTGTGGCACTGAACTGAGAGAGTTGGCGACAGTTAACACAATACCCTGACCCCATGTAGAAAAATGGGAAAAAGGGGGCTGATGATGATGATGATTTCCAGATACAACTACTGCAAAAGCATTAATAAGAAAAACGTAAAGACTCTTCCACAATCATTAGAAGACTGAAGGGCTGGAAATGCCCTTACTTAATTACAGGCATTAAAAACATAATGAACATTAGAGACATCTTATGGAAACATTGGAAACAAGCCCCCTCAATGGACAACTATACCAAACATACATGAATTACAGGCAGAGGACTTGAACAGCAACTAACACAACTAATGCTGACTACCTAAGAGCAAGTCACAATGGCCTAGTGTTTAATCCAAAACTTTTCTAAAAATAAGTAAAGCAACTAGCAGGTTATATTACTGATTCCCCTTTTATTAGTAAAACTTAAAAAATGATCTTCCATTTTTAATCCTTCACTGTACCTACAGTAGTCATAAAATTCATGATGTTTTGGGTGATATGCCTGTTTTCACCAATGCCATAGTTACCAAAGAAACTACTTTTGCATTCATTGCTCTTGTGAAGTGCATGGAATTATTTTGTGCCAGGAGCCCGTTCAACGACACTGTTGCAGAGGTAGGAAAGTTATTAACCTCAAACACTGTTTAGTATACTGTTTCGATAGAGTCTGCAAAGAGCAATGCTGACATTGTTTTCTCTTCATGTTTACACTTCTGCAAAGGGCAAGTAGTCTGCATTTCTAAGCATGTGCTGTTTTTCATTCCTCTCAACTGTCCTTCTTAATCCCTCCTAAAACTGGTGACTTGTTACACTTAATAAGGACAATAATTAGATTTATAGACTTATTTTACTTTAGAAAATTTATATTAATACACTTTCATTTTTTCTGTCAGTGTCTCAGATTAATATTACTAGTAATTCAAAACTCTCCATGTCTCTTATTTCTGAATTTACCCCTGATTCTGTTGAGATTTATCCCTGATGTATCGAGAGCTATGCTGTTTTATTTTTATTAATTTATTTATTTTGTTTTATTTTTTTCTTATTGTGGGGGCGACATGCCAGCAAAATCAAGTTAGGCTTTTTCTGAATTTTTGACACCCCGAGCCATAAAGGTTCACCATCAGTGTTGTAGACAATAAAATATGTAGATTTGTTCTACTGTCTGATGGACATACATAAACTGCAACCTTCTGAAAGGATTTGGCTGGCTACCATTAAGATACACTGCTACTATTAGACACAATGCTATTCAAAAGAAAAGAAAAAACAAACTAGGATACTGCCCACCATTAAAAAGAAAACTCACTGCCAGAGGGTACCAATACTCACTAAGTCAAATGGTAGTCAAGAAGAAGTCATCACCCTGATCCGACCATGCTTCAAAACTTCTATATGTGAATATTCTCTCTCCAGAGTAGGACCATCTATATGGAATAATTTCCCCAAAAAATGTAAAGAAAGAATAGATATTGAATATCTTCAAAACTAAACTGAAAAAAAAAATATTCAAGGATGCGAGTTACAACTGTATTTGTAACAATGGTTAAAATGACTGTTATCAAAATACACTGTAGTTAAATTTGTATTACTTTTATACATGTTTTAGTCACTTGTTAATCTTAGGGAAGTTCATAACTCAAAGCCTGCTACAATAAAATCGCAAAATTTGCCACTGGTGCCTCTTACCGCAGCCACCACTGTGTCTCCCTTAGAGACCTTGACTGGCTTGAACTTCCACAATTCCTACACCAAACTCAACTCACCTTTGCTCATAAACTGGTAAACCACCCTCTCCGAATCCCATTGCTCCATACAATTCTCCAATCCTACCACTCTTCCAGACCACTAAGCTCCTGCAACAAAAATCTACTCCAGGTCACCAAAGCCAAAAACTCAGTAGGTGAAGCACTATTTTCCTACGCTATATCCAAGCTCTGGAACAACCTTCCCACTACCATAACTACCCTTCCTTCCTGCACTCTTTTCAAGACGGCACTTAAACCTCACCTAAATTCTCACTGGCTTTGTCCTTGTCTAAACCCCATTTATTAAACCCCCCCTTTAACCTTTCTCTCCTTTTCCCAGAGTTAGATAGAGTATCCCTTCTATCACTATAAAACTGAACTGAAGATTAAATACCATGAAAGGAATTAAGATAAAAAGATAATGCTGGCAACTAACACGTTGCAATGTTATCAATTTATTAAGATGAAAATTAGTTATTAAGTTGAATATCATTTCAAGTATAATATTATTTGTTTAACAACTTTTGTGGTCCTCAAGACTGTCTAATTTGTACTCTAAGTAATCTGAATGTTTCTAACACCTTGAATTGTTCTGTTTAATCTACTTATGCTTGTTAATCAAAGAATATATTTGTAATTTTTGGAATTTTTCTCCCCGGGCCTCTGCTGAAAACGGGCTACTAGCCCAGTCAGACTTTCCCGGTAAACAAACAGAAATAAATAAATAAATAAATTCTATGCATTACTAATGCTGTGTTTATCTGTATTCTGCTTGCTCCTATGAAATAGGGTCATGCCAGAAAAAATGTCAACTGACCAGTTCACTTACCTTGTCATTAAACAGCAAATAAATAAACCCTGAAACATTGCTGTCAACTTTATGAAAATGTTCACTCAATAGCTTTAAGTTAGCAGTCTATAAAAACTCAATAATGAATTATACAGGCTTTTGTACTGTTTTAGTCATTGTTAAATTGTATTTTATTAAGCACAAGGTGAAGGATTTCAGATATGGAAAAAAATGTATGAAGCTCTGAGATATAATTGCAGTGAGACCGCCCTGACACTATTGTTTAGGAAATAAAAAAAATTAAATTCTTACACAGTCAAGATGCATTGGTGTGATGTCAGAAACAGTTAGAAAAGTCATGCCAGGAAGACAGTTTGACAAGTAGCGACATTCTAAATGCCAAACCTATGAAAATGTTTTGTTTTCCCAGCTTTTACAGCCTTGGAGATGATTATATTTAGGTGGAGTGGGACATTAAGGCAGCTTAAATCCTATGTTTTGGCATTTTGTTTACCAGTCTTTATTGTGATCCACCTTTCCTACTTCAACATCAGTGTCGAAACTTTATTGACTGACTTTAATTTTCATGACTGAATCACTAAAGACATATATTTTGCAGTGCTGAAAAATCAGACATAAATGCATTTAGTTATACTCACAACAAAGTAGGAAACATAACTTCAGTCATTCTGTATAAAAATATAGTTGAAAATATTCAACTTGTTTGAGGTGTATCCCCTTTTTAACATACCTTTCCTTTCCATAAACAACTACTACAACTCTAAACAATTCCTAAGTAACTAAAACAGGATGTAGCAGAATTTATAAACTATACTAAATGCAAAAATACAGAACCTACACTGCTGATGAAAAAAGTGAGTAAATCTAAGTATTTTACAAAGCTCACTCTCCAGCTGTTGTAGTAGTAACATGACAAATCTTCATCATGCCCCTCCCCATGTCGATTGAAGTGAATGGCAACCAATCAGTTTCCTATTCATTTTCAAGTATGACTGTCAGTTACTGTTTGTCCTCTCTGCAGGAATGGTGTCTACATTTTCCAAGCCTTCTCGATCTTAGTAGGGCACATTCTGTCTACGTATCACTCCATTACTATTAAAACACTGTAAAGGCTGAGCAAATTGACCATGAGGCAGATTAAAATTAGAAACACACACAAGAAATCCAGAAATATTAAAGTTGAACCAGAATAAAATATTTATTAAGATAAGGTATGATTTGCACTGTGAAAACCAGTCTTTGTTAGAGTTTTACTTTTACCTGTCATAATAATATGGCTTACTTCAGCTGCATGCAGTTTTTCTGACTGATGTTACTATTTTTTTTACATCATTGATAGTGACAGTCTGGTTTGGATCCCAGAACGTTAATTTATTTGGTACAAGCCTTACTTTATCTTGGCTTGATCATGCTCTGTGTCACCTGTTTACAGGCTCAAATGTTGTTTGCGTTCTATAACAATTATTTTTCTTAATGTTTGTTTGCTTGTGCCAGCCTGAAGGAACAAAGGGAGTACCTTATTTTGCACTGTGGTGGTGCAGGTTCATTTAAAGGTTGGAGTATTAGAGGATGTGCTGGACAGGATCTGGGCTGCACATGTCATGGTCTTCTCTTCTCTTCTCTTTCTCTGAGATTGTGGCCGTTTTTTGTATTACTTGGAAACCATACAAGTGAAGTGCTTAAGTTGTGCATCTGGCAGACAATTAGAATTAGGTTTGCTTTTTTACTTCTCACAGTAAAAAGAATAATATCTTTGGTGTCAGAGGTTATAGGAAATGCATGCAAAAGATTCTTGCTACAGGGAGTTGAAAATGTGCTTTATGCCATATAAATCTATGTCTGCACAACTGCACTTCTTTACTAATTCCAAGAAAATACCTTGATCACAAAATCCTTTAAGAGAAATTCAGCTTTTTTTCTGCATAGAGTGTTGACTATTACATTTTGTTAGTTTGGGTGTCCGTTGCTTTCAGGACTATGTCAGACTTGGTTGCCTATTCCAGAATTTTCATTGCCAGGCTGCATACTTGGCAATGGTGAGCAGCCCATTGCACATTTGTACACTACATCACTACTGTGTTGTCTGACAACATCTGTGAGTTCTAGCTGATGCACAACATCATTCTAGTGTTGTCTGACAACATCTGTGAGTTCTAGCTGATGCGTTATATCACTCTATTGTCTATCATGATCTGTGAATTCTAGCTGATGCACTACATTACTGTAGTAATATATGTCACCTTCTGTGAGTTCTAGTCGATGCACTACATCACTGTAGTACTATCTGTCACCCACTGTGAGTTCTAGCTGATGCACTACATCACTGTAGTATTGTCTGACAACATCTGTGAGTTCTAGCTGATGCATTACATCACTGTAGTATTGTCTATCATGATCTGTGAGTTCTAGTCAATGCAGTACATCACTGTAGTACTATCTGTCACCCTCTGTGAGTTCTAGCTGATACACTACATCACTGTAGTATTGTCTATCATGATCTGTGAGTTCTAGCCAAAGCATTATATCACTGTAGTACTATCTGTCACCCTCTGTGAGTTCTAGCTGATGCACTACATCACTGTAGTATTGTCTGACAACATCTGTGAGTTCTAGCTGATGCATTACATCACTGTAGTATTGTCTATCATGATCTGTGAGTTTTAGCCGATGCACTACATCACTGTTGTACTATCTGTTACACTCTGTGAGTTCTAGCTGATGCACTACATCACTGTAGTATTGTTTATCATGATCTGTGAGTTCTAGCCAATGCACTACATCACTGTAGTAGTGACCTTCTGTGAGTTCTAGCTGATGCACTACATTGCTGTAGTACTATCTGTCACCCTCTGTGAGTTGTAGCTGATGCACTACATCACTGTAGTATTGTTTATCATGATCTGTAAGTGCTAATCGATGCACTACATCACTGTAGTATTGTTTATCATGATCTGTAAGTGCTAATCGATGCACTACATCACTGTAGTAGTCACCTTCTGTGAGTTCTAGTTGATGCACTACATCACTGTAGTACTATCTGTCACCCTCTGTGAGTTCTAGCTGATGCACTGCATCGCTGTAGTACTATCTATCACCCTCTTTGAGGTCTAGCTGATGCACTACATTGCTGTAGTACTATCTGTCACCCTCTGTGAGTTCTAGCTGATGCACTACTTTGCTGTAGTATTGTTTATCATGATCTGTGAGATCTAACCAATCCACTACATCACTGAAGTAGTATCTGTTACCCTCTGTGTGTCCTAGTTGATGCACTACATCATTGTAGCACTGTCTGTCACCCTCTGTGAGTTCTAGCTGATGCACTACTTTGCTGTAGTATTGTTTATCATGATCTGTGAGTTGTAGCCGATCCACTACATCACTGAAGTACTGTCACCCTCTGTGAGTCTTAATCGATGCACTACATCACTGTAGCACTGTCACCATCTGTGAGTTTTAGCTGATGCACTACATCACTGTAGTACTATCTGTCACCTTCTGTGAGTTCTAGTCGATGCACCACATCACTGTAGTACTATCTGTCACCCTCTGTGAGTTCTAGCTGATGCACTACATCACTGTAGTACTATCTGTCACCCTCTGTGAGGTCTAGCTGTTGCACTACATTGCTGTAGTACTATTTGTCACCCTCTGTGAGTTCTAGCTGATGCACTACATTGCTGTAGTATTGTTTATCATGATATGTGAGTTCTAGCCAATCCACTACATCACTGAAGTACTATCTGTTACCCTCTGTGAGTCCTAGTCGATGCACTACATCATTGTAGCACTGTCTGTCACAATAGTTAACAATATTTTTTACAGTTATATGTTTCACCCTCTGAGATGGAGTCAAAGTCTCCTACACTTATAATTTTTGAAACTGGCCTCCCCAGTTCCAATTTCAGGCATCTGTGGTTAATTTATGTTGGGAAGGAGATAGAAAAGAGACACCTGGGTTCAAGATTAGCTGATAAAGCTACCATTGTAACAAATGTGTCACTGAAGCTAAAAAAGTAAGACTGAACAGTAATGGATGATGCTTCTAATTCTGCAAGTTCCTATTATGATACTGGCTTTTCCTCATGTGCATAATGAACCGTTACACTTTTGTAGTAAGGGAGTCTAGTCCATGGAGTAATGCATCCATGTGCATAATGAACCATTACAGAGCTGTAGTAAAAGAGTCTAGTCCATGGAGTAATGCATCCATGTGCATAATGAACCATTACAGAGCTGTAGTAAGGGATTCTAGTCCTTGGAGTAGCACATCCGTGTGCATAATGAACCATCACAGAGCTGTAGTAAGGGAGTCTAGTCCACAGAGTTGGGCATCTGTGTGCATAATGGACCATTACACAGTCATAGTAAGGGAGTCTAGTCCATGGTGTAGGACATATGTGTACATAATGAATGATTACACAGTTATAGTAAGGGACTCTAGTCCACAGAGTAGGACATCTGTGTGCATAATGAACCATTACAGAGCTATAGTAAGAGAGTCGAGTCCATGGAGTAATTCATCCATGTGCATAATGAACAATTACAGACCTGTAGTAAGGGAGTCTAGTCCATGGAGTAGCACATCCGTGTGCCTAATGAACTATCACAGAGCTGTGGTAAGGGAGTCTAGTCCATAGAGTAGGACATCTGAGTACATAATGAACCATTATAGACCTTCAGTAAGGAAGTCTAGTCCATAGAGTAACACATCCATGTGCATAATGAACCATTACAGAGCTGTAGTAAGGGAATCTAGTCCATGGAGTAATGCATCCATGTGCATAATGAACCGTTACAGAGCTGTAGTAAGGGAGTCTAGTCCATACAGTAGGACATATGTGTGCATTAGAAACCATTATAGAGCTGTAGTAAGAGAGTCTAGTCCATGGAGTAGCATATGGGCTGCTTAGGAGAGACTTGTGCCTGGCTTACAGAGCAATCTTTGACCCCAACCTGATGAACTTGCTGCACATCTGTAAGTCAAATGGGACTAGAATTACCCACTCCAGTGGCCTAAATCTGGCCTGCGATTTAAATAGGACATGCTGGAGAGACAAACTCATCTCACAGAGGTTGCCACTTCTCTGGAATAGGCTACCAATTCATGTTAAGCAGAGCACCTCTATGACTCTGTTCAAAAAGAGCCTGGATGAATGGATGAGAAACCGTAAATTCTTGCAGAGAATAGCTCCCACATCCCTCTTGGACTTGGGCAGTCATTACTAATAATAATCTTAGGGAGTCACTAGACTTTTTCTCTTGCAATATAATGGGTGTATACGGTAGGCTTAAAATGACCCTTGGGTCAATACCCTAGTAACCTCCTATGAATCTATGAATATCCATATGTGTAATGAACCACTATAGACCTTTTGTAAGGGAATCTAGTTCATGGAGTAGCACATCCACCACATACATAACAAACCATAACAGTAGTGTAATAAGGAGTGAGTCTAGTCCATGGTGTAACACATCCAGTTTGCAGCCCCATCACCCCACCCCTAGCCCTGTCCAAGCCCTGCTCCCAGGCCAATATCCTTCCACAGAAATTTACAAGTAATGGAGTCTATGATGCACTCATGAAGAATGTGTGTGAGCAGACATGGAATGGCTGAGCTGTAAAAGAATGAAGAATTATTTATTGTGCTTATACTGCTAAAAATGCATACAGAATTTTCATTTGTTTTCCTCTTTAACCATAGTAAGTCTGCTTTAAAGGCTTATTCTTGAGTTTGCAGAGTACATGTCAGTGAAACACATACTACTTTAGACTGTTCTGAGCTCTAAGAGAAATGTTTCTGAGCGAGTCTCAAAAATATTTTCAACTATGTATAAAATATGCCATATTATATTACTGGTGTTTTGCTTCTTCAGAATTAAAGACTTTCTACAGAGATTTAAAAGCTTGTATTTCAAGCAATGACTGCCAATAGGCAACTGACATACCTCTCATCTGTTATTATTTAGGCATAGGCTATGACTTCTACCCACAGATTTAGCCTTGTTGCTCCTAGATTTACCAGTTTTCATCATAGTTTGTAATGGTTAATGCATTATTTACATTGTTCACTAGGGAAGTCCATCTGGGTGTACTGTTACAATGTTGTTTCAAGACATTATTATTCAACCAGTATACCAGCATCCATATTTCACAGAGTAACTGTACATGTGCTGTGTATAGCCTACCATCTGTTCTGCCTTGACATGTGCTTTGTACAGAAGTCACTCTGAAGAATGCATGGCTGCTCGTATGCTGTATCCTTGGGCCTATACACATTGCCATCATCTACATGTCAAGCATCTTTGTGTCAGACATGTCCATCCATTTGTCTGGGAGTCTGTGTCACCTAAGGTCATTGAATACTGCACTATCTGTGTATAACCTGCCTTTCAACATTCTGGCTGTGTGTTGGACAAATTCTATATCTGTTTCTGAATTTTGTCTTCTTGTTTTTATCCTCCTTCCTGTTCTGGCTTCATGGTGAAATTCCACATGCATAGAATAGAGGTTTTAATAATTAGTGCATCAGCCTGTGGCTTAAAGCCTATAGATACCTGAAACACTGAAAAAGGCATATGTTGTTCCATTGAAGCGTTACTCACAAGAGACAAATCTTACCCTGTTACATGACTCACATTCTATATTAAGGTTTACTTCTTAACGGGATACTACATCTCATTTTATAAGAAAAGAAAACTATAACCTCTATACTCTATGCACTATCTGCATTATACAATGAGTGTTGTAACTAACATTACTATATAACCAGTAAGCAATAAGACTTGTATGTTTTATAACCCAAAGAATTGTCATTTGACTTTATATAAATATATTAACACAGTGTTGGTCTTGGTACCAGAGTGGTTTTCTGATGAGCCTACCATAATGGCTGCAGTGGCTACAGTCCTTAGTTAATTTCACAGCACCCCCAGTAGAAGCATCAGACACAGAAGACAAAGTTTCAGTAGTTGAATTGTCGATAGATCTTGCATTGGCATTGGAATCTACAGCTGTCACATTAACTGAGGACTGCCTCATTGGAACACTTGAGAGAGGGTTTGAACTTTTCACAATTAATTCATGCTTGAATCCAGAAATGTGACTCTCTAGCATATAGTCTTGACTTGGAATCAGTACCATAACTAGGGTGGAGTGAAGGGAGCAGCTGTTCTGGAACAAATGGAGGTGCTGAAGAGCTGATGCTCAGGTATGAGCAAAATACTGGAATTCATTTCAGCAGCAGCAACTGACCCATCACTATGCAGGCACTCTAGAACATAGCCCATTTTCCTGAGGTTCTGGGGGCCATTGATTGCACCCACATTGCCATCAGACCCTACCTGCTCTGCATGGTGTCTGGTATATCAAGTGGAAGGGCTTCCAATCTGTCAAATGCTAAGTGGTGTGCAATGCATAGGGTATTATATGCAATACATCTGTGACCATCCAGGCAATGCCCATGATTCATACCTCTAGAAAACATGTGAACTCTATCAGTGTTTTATGCAAGGTGACTTCCCACAGGGCCATTCAAGATGCTAGCTGCACATATTGCCAGCTACAGTGGCCAGGATATGCTGTTCTCATTGACATAGGCAGCAGGCCATTCATAATGGCTTCTGCTGCTGTATGTTGAGGAGATACAGGATATAACTTGCAACCATGACTGATCCAACCGAAACCCCTTAAAAGTGGTTGAGATTGCATACAGCTCTGTTAATGCACATGCATGAAATATTGCTGAACATGTATTTGGACTCCTAAAGGCCTGCTTCTTCTGCTCGGATACATGTGTTGGCACACTGCAGTATGCACCTGAGACCTATAATCAGGTATCTATGTTGTGCACCATGTTATACAATACAGTACTACAGAAACAGCTACAACTTGGGACTATTGTAGTACTGCCTGACTGGTCAGCTGCAGCAGCTGAAGAGGAATTGGAGGAGTCAAGTGCAGTGTCTTCAAAGGAACTGGCTGCAGCAGTACTCCTTGTAAGGAACAGGCAAGTGATACATGTGTTACAGCACAGGCAAAGAGTTTGCATCCAGTCCACAACTACTGGCCATGGCAAGGGCAAATAGAATAAAACATTGCATAGATTAACACACCCAGGTTATGCGTTATCTGCACAGGCCAGAGGCATGGGCAGGGTACAGTCATCATCATCACTTTCACAGGTTGGGTTGGGCACAGTTACAAGTGACAGCAATGCTATCATAGATGTAAGGGTCATGGAAGGTTGATGCAGTAGCCACTTAGCTGGGTAACAATTTTGGGGAGTCAGGGTCACATGCTCCAGTGTTAGGGTGGAACTTATATGTCATGATTGTTGGTCAGGTGAATTATGTGGCTCAGTAGTGTTAGGGCTATTTGAGTGCTGCATGAGGGAGGGTGTAGCCCTACAGGAATTGTAGGGAACTCTGATGTGGGTCCCCATGTGAGGAGGCAATATGTGACCCCATGGATGGCCACAGCTAAGTGTCTCACTCAGTAGGCTAACAGGAGCACAGGGAATGTGTGGAACTGCAAAAGCCAGAGGTGTATCCTTGTGAGATGCTTTTATATTGTTGTTCTACCTCCTTTAGTGGCCTTATTCTTGAAGATGGCCTGTACCTTGATCTTGACATACAGTGTAATATCACTGACCTTATAATGCAGCTGTACTACTGTCCTCCTATAGCCTTCCACAACACCATTCTCTGCCACACCTGCTCCCAGAAAATCTTGTCAGTTTTACCTTTTTTCAAGGATCTTCAATCCATGCATTTATAGGTCCTACAGCAACACCTTTGTCTCCTAGATGGTGAATTTCACAGTCATTGCCATTCTCTTGTCAAATCACAAGACTTTTGTTCCTGTGGGCTACATATGTGGATCAATGTGTGTGTGTGTGTGTGTGTGTGTGTGTGTGTGTGTGTGTGTGTGTGTGTGTGTGTGTGTGTGTGTGTGTGTGTGTGTCTGTGTGTGTGTGTCCGCGTGCATGCACATGAGTGCATGTGTGTGTACATGCATGGGTGTCTCTATGACTGTCCTTGGGAGAGCTCTGTGTCTCAGCACTGTCCTCCTGCCTTCAGTTGGTGATCGCATACCTCTCTGTTATTACACTCTGACCACTCCCACCCTGTCCCATACAACAGCAATGTACATGTTGCCACTGCCCACTTTCTTTCAGCACTTTGCTGACAGACAGTGGTACTGGGTACATCCTGTGCTTCTCATCTTAATCCTATACATGAACAAGCCATGAACTATGTACAGGGAGTTGTCATATGCTCAGTGGTCTTCATCAAGGACACTAACACTGGTCTGTGCGCCCTAAGCACATGCCACACAACTTCCCCAGGAAAATGTTGAGGTGGTTAAGGCACACCATTGAATGCATTGTTGGAAATTGTCACTTGTCTTGTATAAATCTCAGAGTACATTTATTAGAATATGTAACTGTGGCATGCAGCATTTTGCATTTTAAAATATGAGACACGTTAGAGACCCCACCCTAGGCAAACAACCTTTTTTGAGCAAAGGCTATAAAAAATACATCATCTGAAACCTTTTTAAAGCCAGATACACATTTTTTTATTTATTTGCGTGATATGAGTATTTTAATTAAAGGCAGAAAATGTAATATGGGGAAAGTAGTTTATGTTAATATTGAATATAAAAGGATTACATAGCACTGTAACATCAACTGAATACTTTGGAGAGGGTAAAAACAATATTTTCTTTTATTATTGGAATTTGCATTCATACATATTTGTTTTTCTTTTGAATAAGTGTTGTATCTTTGCTTTCTGCAAAAAATTGTACCACAGTTGAGCTCTTTATTTCCATTTCACAGTCTAGCATACTCAAGGCAATTGTGGAAAATTAAATTTTGTGGTAGGATGATTAGGCATCAAGGAACTACAAAACATTTTTGATCACTTGGTTATATATGGGTAAGCTAGCAATCATTCTGGATTTCTATGGTACCCGTGTACATAAAGTACATCCTGTAAATTTGTAATGCAATGGCTTCAGGGGAGCTGATAAACATAGCTTAGAACTTCATGTAGATGAAGAAGTAAAGGAAGGCGAGAGAGAAAAAATGAGAGACAAAAACAGCAGCTTGTTTCTGTCCGGATGTTGTGCATCCTGTTGTCCAGTGTTAATGCCATACCTTTGGTAGAATGTATCAGGCTGAGATACATGACACTTCCAGTTTGCCTTGGGCTATGGACAAGGTATGTTGTATGATGTAGCTGCTAAAGGATATGATGAGGTAATACTTTGGAAACAACAGCAGGGAAGCTGCAACTTGAAATAGAACTGACGTTAGAAAGTGAAATCATTGAATTACAACAGGAAATTGTGTCAGAGTAGAGTCCAACTGAAAAGTAACACTTGTTTTTAAGTGTGCATTTTGTGCAGGGGAAATTAGTGCATTACTTTTAACAACTGGAATTTATAGGTGGCAAGAACTGGTCTCCTCTATACTTTCCATCAGTCCTAGAATTGTTCGGCTGGGGTGCCTTCTGTGCGGAGTCTGCCTGTCCTCCCTGTGGTTGCGTGGATTTCCTCCAGGTGCTCTGGTTTCCTACCCCATCCCAAAGACATGCTGTAGGTGGATTGGACACTCTAAATTGGCCCTAGGTGTGAGTGTGTGCGTGTGTGCCTTCTGTGTAAGGTTGGGCGCCGGGCTGGCAACTCGACACAGTAAAACTCTACTGCCAATCATGAGCGGACAGGTGATCCGCTGTGGTGACCCATAACCGGGAAAAGCCAAAAGAAGAAGAAAAAGAAGTAAAAGAAGCATTTCTGATTGATTACAAGTTCTTGTATTTTAGCATTGAAATGTGTAAGAGAAATACAGATATTTAATTATGTAGTCACTATATAATAATCAGTGCAGTGGTTATAAGTCTGTGACTCTTTATTTATTGGCATGACGGTGACTATATGATTATGTTTGTTCATGTCTGTGTAATATTTTATATGAGCAGGACTATACAAACTAAAAATATTTTATAACATAGAAGGGCAGTGATATTTGCAGTCTGATTCTTAGTTTGTGTTTGTTATTCAAAAACAAAACTGTCAATCAAGAAATGTCACCTGAAGTATATTCAAGGTTGTTTCTATGAATATGTCTTTATTTGTACAGCATTGCCCACAAGTTGTTCTATTGAAAATAAATATTACGGATAATAGAAGGAAATCTGCTGCCTGTAGCTATAGAGAAAAAGAGGATCCAGATTATGGGAAAGCCTGCATTACTCGGTTTAATTTCTCTAAGTCTTTTGAGTTTCTAATACCATGATGAGAATGGACCAAATTCGTAAGTCAGGGTATGATTAGAGTTCATGAAATTAGTATTGTTGCAGTCTGTTATGTTAGCCAAGAGTGCTCTTCTCAGTGCCCTTAATGTGCCCAGAATTACCTCCCTCTGTAATTCATACAGGTTTACATGTACTGGTGGCATATCTAAGTATGACTGTAAATTCGTTCTTATTAGACCCATTGCTCCTACTACCCTTGGAACTGTCAGAGTATGTTTCTTCCTCATTGCTCTCATTTCTGCCCGTAAATCCTGATATTTTATGACTTTGTGTCTCTCTATTTATGGAAGACATTGTAGTTACTGATCAGTGGTACTTTTGTCGTCTTTTCATGGACTACTATATCTGGCTTTCTCTTATCTATTTCTGAACTACTGGTAATGGGTGATCCCATCATCATTCTCTAGAATGCTTTGTGGTTCATATTTCCAGTGTTTCTCAGCTACTTCTGTACTGTATGGTTTGCATAATCCCCAATGCAGCTGTCTTGCCACATTATTGTGACTTTCAGTATATAAGCCCTCTAGCATGAGTGCATCAAGCCATGCAACAACATAAACAGCTGTTTCCAATTATATTTTACAGAACCTACATCTGTCTGTTTCCCCAGATGTTCAATGGATTTTGTAAATCAAAGTGTACGTAGTCCACTAACCTGGGCCACCATTATTAGACTTTCATCTTTTGGTTTCTATTCACCTTTCCTTAACCATTCCTGCATTACGTTTTGGCCAACAGGGGGTTGTTCTAAGATATCTCTGTAGTTGCCTCTCTATTTACCCACATTTTTCTTTCTCATCTAACCATTTTCCTTACATTCATTCTCTGTTTTTTGGCACATTCAGTTGCTCCCTGATTTTTGTCTACTTCTGGTTTGATTTCCATTCCTGCTTCACACTGAAGCCCTTCTGCTAAACTTAGCAAGAATATCATCTTAAACATCTTTTCTTCATGTTTTAAAACTTTCACTATGTTTGTATCTAAAGAGGTGATCAGATATGTATGCACTCCCATGATTGCAGATTTGTACATGTAATCAGTTTTGAGGACATCCATACTTCCTTCAAAGGGAGGGATTTATATTACATTTTATATATATATATATATATATATATATATATATATATATACAGACACAATATATTGGTATACACTGATTTTTATATATCATTTGATAGTTTATTCTTGTTTTCCTGTCCAACTAATCCAATAATTTAGCCGGCCAGTCAATCACCCCAAAATTGTAAGAACAGGAACAGCAAACTGGTTTATAGCTTGGACTTTATTCCTAGATGTCAATGCAGTTTTCAATATTAGTTTTAGTCCTCTGGAGTATTCTTTACTTAGTTTTATTTTCATTTGTTCAAGTTTAATTGCTAATCCTTCATCTCCTCCCAAATATGTATACACTCCCTCCTGCTCGTTCCTTAAGATCACATTCCTGTCCCAGATTAATATTTTCTTGGTGCTAAATCTTTCCTGTTTTAAATGTTGCTTTTGCACATTTATCAAGAGCAAATCACATTCTGTCATCTGAGAAAATTGTAATCATTTGTAGTTGTGTTTTAATTCATTATCTGATGAACTAAACAGTTTTAAGTCATCCACAAAAACTTGAAGTAAACCTTTAAATAAAGTTGGTTTCTGGAAGACAAATTGTAACCATTGATTAAGGGCAAGACAAAACAGCAGCAGTGACAGAGAATCACCCTGGAATATCTCCCTTTGAATTTTTATCCCTGGGATAAAATTTTGCCTTTTATTATCTTTAAACTGCATAGTGGTTTGCCACTGTTTTATGGTCGCTGTAATGGAATTGACCAGTGTAAGATGTATCTTACATCTGTAAGTATTCCATACTCCATGTATGTGGGATGCTGTTAAATGCTTTTATGTAATCTGTCCATGACATATTTAGATTATTCCCCTTTTTATAATTTTCTATTATGGATTTATATAGCAACAAATTATCCTTAGTTCCCTATGACTTTCTTTTGTTACCATTTTGTTCTATTGCCATGACTGATTTTTTTTTCTAAATGACTATAAACTCTCAGCATCACTTCCACTATATATTTTTTATATTGCTGGGAGGCAAGTTATTGTTATATAGTTTTTTTAGGATGGCTTGCAGGTTCACTCTTAATAAGGAGTATCAGTTTTCCTGTTGTTAACCACTTTGGTGTCTGTTCAGGATGTGCATATAAGTAGTTCTTACTCAGGGCTAAATCTTTATATAAAGATGTTAATGCTTTTAGTGATAGGTTAGGTATTGCGTCTCAGCCTGGGATTTTCTAGTTAGGAGATTTCCTTAATTTTGTCTCAATTCCTCTGGCTCTTGCTTCATCCCATTTCATGTCCTCTACATTAGAGCTCCTTACTGTTTCTTTTAATTCTTTTATCCTTTCAGCATCTCTGTTATGTTCAACACAGTGTTTATACATACTCCCCCAAAATGTGCCTATTTCTTCTTTTTTAATAGTGTTTCTATTCCTTTTGCTGTGTCTCCCAATCCTTTATAAAATCTTTTGGGTCATTCCTAAATTGCTTATTTTGTACTTTTCCTTTATATTTATCAGCATACATTCTAAGTTTTTTCTGCCTGTGCTGATATTTTTAGTTTATTAGTAGCAATAGTATAGAATAAATCTTGATCTGTTTTGATAATGTGCATTGCTTTTATCACATCTATCTTTCTAGTATTTTTGGTGGTCTGTTCCCATTTCTACATTCTTCTAACAGTGATACTTCTTTTAATTGCTTTATACCCTTCCTTTGTTACTCTATAATTTTATGATAACACTTTATCCATTACATGCACAGTAATATATTGTATTTATTTCTGTATATTGCATGAATTTCTTTTAATAGTCTTACTAGTACTTTCTGTAATCTATTTCTTTCATATATTCTAATATGTCTATCCATCTGTATTAAACCAAGCAGGTCTTCCCTTAAATCATTTTCTTATGAATTGAGAGCATCTTCTTTGCTCTCTGGTTCTTGTGAGTAATCTACAGAAAGCTACAGAAAATCTGTCTATGACATATCCTGTTCAGATGTACTCTGCTTCATATGGGATCTATGCTCTGCTACCAAAAAATGAAAAACCCAAACAGCAAAATATCAAATAGAAAACAGAGAAAGTGACAATTACCAAACAATGACATTATCGAAAATAAAATCATTTAATGGCTGTAGTTGGCCAACAACCAGGAAGTAACACAATGCATAAGGTAAATGAAGGGAAACCTTTTAAATTTGCCCTATTCCCTACTGTAGTGTGATCTTGTAGCTGGTATATATAGTTAGGAGGGTGTGGTGGGCACAGTCCCCCACGTGGGGGGGTGCAGCCCCCAATTTGGTTGGTTGTGTTTGCGATGTTGGCCAACTATGGCCATTCGATTACTTTTTTTTCACTAATGTCATTCTTCGGTAATTGTCGGTTTCACTGTCTTCTGTTCCATATTTTGCAGTTTGAGTTTATTTTTTGGTAGCCAAACAGAGACCCCTTCATATGCTGCTCTTTCATAAGGGAACACTTTGGATCATCACTCTGCACCATTACTTGTACCAGAGTTGCCACTGTGCAGCTTCAACTGGACTTCCAAACCATCTCCAACAGAAGACTCCAGAGCATCTTCATGTTGCAAATCTTCTTCAGATGCTACCTGCTCCATCTGTTTCTTCTTAGTCTGGGGACCTGTAATTCCTTCATGCTGTGACATTGCCTGTGTTGCCGCCATACTAAATCCTTCACTCAGAAGACAATCCATAACTTCAGTTTCTATTTATTTAACATATACCTTACTAATCCTGTTTTCTACATTCCCCCTTTGCTTTCTTATTTTTTGTATTGTGAAACATTTTATATATGGGTATCTTTGCTTGTATTTCTTTTTGAATATCTTTGGAGCTGCTTCTGTATTGATTAGCTTGGCTTTTTCCTTAGCATAAATATTACACCATATCAAATCTCTTTTTCTTTCTCATGTCCATGTTTCTTTTTTTACCTTTCAAACATCTCTGGATTTATTATTTATATTTTTGCACGTTCCTTCATCTGTGTAATGCTTTTCATACATCTGTTGTACTAATGAATACAAATTCCCCTTTGAAGCCTTTGACAGTATTTCTTTCCTTCAACTTTTCTGTTTATCTTTCTAAATATCTTTTATCTGGAAATTCTGTTCTTGCATAATAGTAACAATATGTAATTTCTTTCATATCATCAATAATCCATCTTTATGGCCTTTTTTGGCCTGCAAAGTTTTTGTGGGTTTTGTGGAGTACTACATCCTTCAACGACATGGTAGCCATCCTCCCCTGAGCCTGGTCTAACTTTGTTGTAGGAATGTTTCTGTGTCCTAAGTATTTTACACTGCCTTTTTTTTCTAGTCCTGACAACAATGCAAACACCAAGATTGGGCACTTTTTTATCCTGGGACCTGTGCATCCAGCAGCCTTTTTTATTTTTTAACATAGCTTTTTCCATGATGTATGAGATATATACATATATATATATATATATATATATATATATATATATATATATATATATATATATATATATATATATATATATATATATAGGTCCACCATGTAATTTTGAAAAGTCAAAATCTTGAACATCACAATCCCGATGTTCAGATGTTTGAGATTTTGAAATTTTGAAATGCAAAAAAAAACCCAAAACTAAAACAAAAAAGTTAGACATCACGTTGCTGCAGGGGGCAAGCCCCCCCTGCACCTCCCACACCTCCTGCTACTTAAATATACCAACTCCGAGATCGCATTACAGTGAAGATAATGGTAAAGTTACCGTTCCATACTGTTGGGTGATCTCAATTGTTTAACTTCGAGATTTCAAAATTTCGAACATTTGGACATCAGGATTCTGATGTTCGGGATTTTGAGATTTCAAAATTAAGAAGTGGACATATATATATATATATATATATATATATATATATATAGATATATATATATATATATATATGTGTGTGTGTGTGTGTGGGTGTGTGTGTGTGTGTGTACATACAGTCTATATATCAGTGTCGTCTTGGTGAAATTTTGTAAAAACAGAGTCCACTACATGAAGGTACTCACCAAGACTTCAAGATAAATTTACTTCTACTTTCCTTTTCTTGCTGATTTCACCTCTCCATTTGGACCCCATTTATTTATTCAGGAAAACCTGCATAGCTCTTGTTAGATGACACCAGTTTTGTATGACTTGTACTAGCTACTAGTCAGGTAAAGAATTTTTTTCATGGTAGGTTTACTTAAAAAAGGCCCTGCTTGTATTGCATTCTGGGAAACCAGGTCACTTCCCTACCAGTCACCATCCTAGTGTATTCCTGTCCTTCCATGACTTTAATTTTGTTAATTGCCTGACAGACAACATGGACATTTCAATTAAGCAAATATGTATGATGGCCAGAGTGAAGTTTCTGGAACAAATGTCCAGTATCTGTGAAAAATACAATGGTCGAAGCAGTGAAAAGTGTTTTGAAACCTGCATATTTTTTGTGTTTCTGAGGGACTTTAATTGCCCAGGTAATATTACAACTTAAGATTTAACTCTACCGTGTTTCTTCTGTTTATCTTATTTGCTCATATTCTGTGAGGTTTCTCATATGCTGCAACAAGGTAATTAGAGCCCTGGTTTCAGGATTGACAGAAGATTGAAATGTGACTGTTCTGTGATAAAAAGAGTGAAATTCTCACAATAAAAACTAGTTCAACATTCAAGACAAAACTTTTAACCCCTTGACATGGGGGTTATACCCCATACCCCTGTTACATACACATGCTAAATCCACGATCACCGTATCTCATGGTATAGAGAAATTGCTGAGATTTTGCAAACTCAGTTTATTAATATTACTCATAAGAATCATGCATTAGTGATCACGCATTAGTGTTCACTATAATGTCTTGCTGTTAAGTCTAGCACTTCCAAGGAAAACAACCTTTATTTAACTCAGATGGACGTTGCTTTGCATCATAACAAGTCATCTACATCCACTTAATTTATTTAGATTAATCTTTGGGTTCAAGAATTGAGAATCTCAAGAGCACATTGCTCTCCTAGTCTTTTACCTTAAGGAGATAACCATTTTTGTGTCAAAAGTGTGTCTTCATAAAGCTGCTTATTTCAATGCAAATGCCTTCTTTGGGTGGTGGTTTATCTTCTTATTTCTTTAAGTACGGTATTACATCAGGCAGCGGCAGACTGCTAAAGCTCGCTGCTTTACATGCACATAGCTCTCATTAGGCTGGAATTGCATAAATGGTAACATTTTCTTGCCATTTCTGCAGATAACATCTTTTTTAGTGCTGACTTTAAACACAGGTAGGCAGCAGCAAGTCTTACAGCATTCCCTACCTGTGGTCAGTAGGGTGTTTTGGATTGTCATCTGCTTCAAATATCCCTGCATAAATCCAGAAAACACACCCAACCACTGACATAACCTTATTTCAAAAATACATTATAGATTCATAGGTGCGTACTAGGCTAATGACCACAAGAGCCTTTTTACGCCTAGCCATGCATCCCAAATCTCTGACAAGTTCTGGTACCCTTCATGAGTGTAAGCAGGAGGTTGGGAGATAAACTATTTACAGGTTGCCTGTGTCCATTAGAGACATAGGTGCCAAACCAGGAATGAATTTCCTGTGCTCCATCTAATTGTCCAAGTTGCACTTGAATTGGGTTAGGGAGGAACTCTGCTTCACATGGATGGGGAGCCTGTTCCATAAACAGGGTAGTCTCTGGGATACATGCCTATATCTTCAGCAAGTCCTATTTATATTACAGGCACGTTTTAAGTCTTTAGAATGGGTAATTCTGGTGCTGTTTTCATTGCGGATATGCAGGAGGTGCAACAGTGTGGTGTCTGAAAAGGCTTTGTATGCCAGGCATAGATCTCCTCTCAGCAGCCTGTAGGAGGCAGAATACAGGAATAGGGCTTTGAGGTGGTCTGCATAGGACATGTAACTTATGCCCCGTATTCTTTTAATGAAGAGCCTTTGTGGACTTTCCAATTGCTGGATGTGCCTGGTTAAGTATATATTCTATGTTCTCAATGACAAGACATAGAATGAGTTCCTCACTACTGTAGACACATAATGGTCAAAGGCTAGATTACTATCTATGTGTGTCCCCAAGTCCATGACTACTAGATCAGCTCTAAGGGGTGTGTTGTCAATATGATAGTTACCAGGGGTGGATGACTTTGCGAAGGATACTATTATGCATTTCTTGGCATTTAGTTTTAGTCCATGGCTTTGCATATGATGCTGGTCAGACTTATGGGTCTGTAATTGCCTTAGTCTTCTCAACTGTCCCTGATATTACACAACATCCCTTATTTTGCGTCATATTTTTGCTCTGTTCCTTAAAACTGTTTGATTTTTCTAGTAAATATCTAAGAATTAAAGCTGGTCAACAAAGCAAGGCAAAGCTTCCTGTTTCTATAACCTCTTGCTCTGTTTACTGTTTAAGTGAATTAGCAGTGTTACATTTAAAAACTGTCTCTGATTTTAAGTCTGCCTCCCAATTATTGTTGACTTTATACAGAATTAATGAGCAAAGACGTTGAGAGATATGTGCTCTCTCTGTCTCTTTCTCCTTCCCTCCCTACCTCTCTCTCTCTCCCTCTCTCTCTCTGTCTCTGTTTTACACACACACACACACACACACACACACACACACACACACACACACACACACACACACACACACACACACACAGTACACAGTTGTATTAATTTTAATGTTGCAATTTTTTTTGCTGACTGAATTTATTTTATTTTTACATTTTTATGCTCATTAAACAGCAAAGCTGCATTTAATGACATAAAGTATCATGTAACTGAACTTGTGTTGCAACTGAACTATTGTCCTCTTATGGCCTCCGACACAGCTGATGTCCTGCACCACTTCCTGCCTGACCTGCATATAGAAAACCTTGTCACTTTTATCTTTCTTCAAGGATATTCATGCCATGTATGTGTACATACTGCAGTAGCACTTGTTTGCCAATTGGATATCATTGCATGTTTTGCCCATTTTATAATCACATTTAGTTTCTCTAAGATAACTACCTCTCTGTAAGTAATCCAAACAATTCAAGCTGTTATTTGCTTCATCACTGCTCCTTTATTAGATTATAGGACTCTAATGAATAAATTATTCTGCCTCTCATCCCCTTATTTCCTTAATTTTATTTTACCTAATTTAAGGTGCCATCTGCATGCGTTTATTTTTAAATTAAAAGTAATAACTTGATTGTATAAACCAGCAAGTCCATATTCACCTATTAACTCATTTTCCCATTTCCCTCTCTCTCTCTCTCTCTCTCTCTCTCGCCCTCGCCTTAACTTGTCATGGCTACCTTGGCAGACTGGAGACTACAAATACACAACCAAACGTTTGTTTTATGCTTTTTCTCCGGTGACATCTGTTGCTTGCTCTTGGTGTAGGTTGTCAGTCTGTTACATTTTAACTAGTTGAATTTTTTTGTTATCTTATTGGTTTATTTGCCTGTTTTTCCTTGACCTGTTTACCATGCCATAGAGATAAATAGGAAATAGATTTATTAAAGTAAGTGAACGCCGTATCATTCAGGAATTTGATATGACTTAATTTAGCAATGCACATAGTTTGACCTGGCAGACGTTATTCACTGAGGAGTACAAATAAATAAAGCCTGAAAGAGATGAAAGAGATGAAAGACAAAGTAAATATATTCAAGTGTTGAGCTAAAACATGCTGGAGGCATAGGTTCCTGACCCAGAGACTCCCCATACTCTGGAATAGACTGCCCATACGTGTCAAGCACAGCGCCTCCTTGGCCATCTTCAAAAGGAACCTTGATGATTGGATGGGAGATAGGAAATTCACCCCGGGGATCACGTCAGTCACCCCAGGGATCACGTCAGTCGCCCTGCTAGACAGGGGTCCAGGGAAGTAAATATTGTGGGAAGAAATATCCAAGGAATTGTTATGGCTAGGCTTGTATAGGCCCTAGGGCTGATAGCCTAGTACCAACCTATGAACCTATGAACCTATAAAAATAAGAAAGCTTGTTCAGCCTTCCTGTGTTAAGATTACTCAGTTAGGCTGTCCTTTGTCCATCCTTCAGCTTTCTTTATCTGCTATGACTATAGATATGAACCTGCAATAGTCCAAAAGTTTATATCAGCAACTGAATGTGAGCGCAGGCTACTAATCCATGATTGCAACATTTCTTACTCTTATGTTGCTGCTGCAGTCCTTTCTTCAAGCGAGCTTTAACAGATTTTCTATTTATAAAATCTTGGAGCTTCAGAAATGGGGGGGGGGGCGTAATTCTAGTGGCATGCAGGTTTTCTATGCAAATGACAACATTACATAAAAGTCTGAAATTAACAGCATTTCATAGTAAAGAATATAGTTCTGAGAAGGCTCTTAAGAGCTCTAGTCAGTCTATTGTGGTCCCCATATCAGTTTCCTACAAATATAACAAATGGATAGGGTTACCACCTGTCCCTCTTTGGGCAGTTATGTCCTGTGGAAAAAAAAAAAATGGTAAATGTCCTGGGATGTTAGGACAAAAATATTTCCCAAGTTTACTTTAATTGTTGCATAAAACAGTTATTTTGCATCTGAAATACATAAATATTATATGAAATAGCATAAACAAGTCAAATGCTACAAGAATATGCCTTTATTTTGACAAAAACATGAATTTGTGTCCTTTTCACTGACCATGGGTACATTTTGTGCTGCAAAATCTCACATTTCTACAAAAATGTCCCACTTTAGGCATTTAAAAAGGTGACAACCCTACAAATGGATGAAAGCTAAAAACTGACTTGGTTAACAGAATACTAGCTGGGCAACATTATCATTCAGCAAGATGAAAATATTTAAATGTGAGGTAGACATCAGAGCTAAACGTATATAGGAAATAATCATAACTGGCAGTTTAGTTCAGAAATCCCATGTTTGATTCCATCATCCTCCAGTTGCCTACTGTGATTTTGTCAATTAACCAGGTAGTGCTCTCCATTCACCTCTGGAAAGAGGATTGTACCTAGTAGGTTTACCCTGGTTAACAAATGATTGTAAAAATAAAATAAAATTGCTGATTAAATTATCACAGTCTGAGAAAAACAAAAGTGAGTGCAGTATTGTAGCACTATTTAGGGGCAGGATGTTGTTTGGCTCATGTGACATTGCTCCGGGCTTTCAACTGCAGCCCCCAGTTGATTCAGTTTTCAGAAACTTGAAATTCATGCCGGCAATATGATATGATCGAATTTCTGAAAATCGGAAGCTTTTGAATGGAGATCACAGCACAGTGACGATCGGGAAATTTACCATTTTCCTCAATGAAGTGAGATCTCTGAGTTGGTATATATATATATAATTAGCAGAGGGGGATGCAGCTCCCATATTGGGGATGCAGATGGCCAAGCGTGCCACCCTACATAAATATAAAAAAAATCTGATCATATCATCTCGCTAATATGAACATCAAGATAACTCAGGCAACTGCCATAGGTGCGTGTGTATATATATCTATATATATATATATATATATATATATATATATATATACATATACTTCATTATATCGACGTACCACATTATCGAATCTCATTTTGTCAATATCATAAAATTGAAAGCTTACTTACTCGAACTCCCGAAAACAGCTTCTGGGAATGTAACCACTTGGCCACCATGGAGAACTTTGCCCTTTTCCCCAAATTAGTGTGCTCTTGGAGTTTGTATATTTAGTTGGAGGGGTGTGGGGGATGAAGCCCCCCCCACTTTGATGGGTTTTTTTGTGGTTTGTTTGGCTGGTTTTCAATGGTGGCCAAGTAATTACATTCCTGGAAGCCATTTTTGTTATTCTAGGAGTTTGAGTAAGTAAGCTTTCGAATTTATGGAGTCGACAAATTGAGATTCAATAATGTGGTAAGTCAATATAATGAAGGAAATACATACTATATATACATATACATATACATATACACACACACACACACACACATGCACACATGCGCAAACACATATGTGCGTGTGTGTGCATAAATTAGTATATATATATATATATATATATATATATCTATATAGATATATATATATTTATATATATATATATATATATATATATATATATATATATATATATATGTGTGTGTGTGTGTGTGTGTGTGTGTGAGTTACCTTGGAGGGCATAGGTAGTGAAGCTTAGTTGGTGTCACTGTTGGATGAAATATTGCAATGTGAGGAAAAAGCAATGCCTGCTTTATACATCATGACAAATGTGTTCCTGTTGTTTTCTTGAATAAGAAAACGTGGCTCAGAAAATTTGACCTTTGTATTCAAATGAGAATTTTATCTATAGTCTTCTCATAGCTTTCAAACTGTTAGTTCAAGAATTAGAAACAAAGCCAAAATAATCTGGGACAAAGGTAACAAATCAGGGACACTTTTTAAATATTGATAGCATACACTAAGAATGTTGGGTAAATAATATAATTTGTAATTATTTATTATATATAAATAATAACAAGTATTGATGCATTTTGTAATGATTACCATTCTGTTACAAAGTCAAAAATTTTAGGATGGACAAGCAAAAATATGAGTCAAAATCCAGGACATCCCAAAAATCAAAGGAATGTTGGGAGGCATGTCTTCCCTTTCAGCCTTTCTTTATGACATCTTTTAACAGCAGCTGGTCTCTGTTTCTGACCCACTTCCCTGTTTATTCTTCTTTTACTCTGTTTATTTTTTGCAGTTTAAATGCAAACTTTTAGCATCTGTTTCCAGCAACAGAAACTTAATTATTTATACGGATCTCAGAGTCAAGATTTGAATGAAAAGTACAGACAATTTTCTTTTATGAATACATTTTCTTGAGTGAAAATTTGAAGGAACAGAACTAATCTTTTTATTTTGCAGATAAGTGTTTTTAAAGGCCTGTTTAATATTCATGCGGTATACTCAGTTTTATCTTTCTTTCTGTAATGCAAAAGGATGAAAAACTTCATTCTTTTATTAGATGAATAATTTAATGTCTGGTATTCTCTTTCTAGCATTTTTAGATTTATAGCAAAAACCTTATATCTGCATGTAATGGATTTTCAGGTGGTGATTGTGGATTAACTTTTGACTGAATGCTAAGCACTTAGACAAAAATGAAAGTCACAGTGTTGTGCACCAAGTAAAGATTAATTTAAATTACTGATTACAAATGCTGAGTTATTTAAAGCACAAATATCAATAACGTTCAAGGCTTGGAAGGCATAAAAAAGAAGCTCTGAACTGTATGTTATATAACTGCATCTTGATTATGTAGCGGATGACTAAGGAATGCACTCTACAAGGAATTAGATGTATAAATGCTATAATTTCCCTAGTATGCAAGGCTGCATAGAGGGATGCACATATTAGACAAGTTTATCAAAATTCAGAGACAGTGGTTTGCCTCACTGTGCTACTGGGCAGCAAGGGTTTTGGTGTTGTGTTACAATTCAGTAGTCAGGGGTAGGTCCTATGTTACTGTCACCCATAAGTAACCAGTGTTCACTTAGGATACTTGTGTAGTATAGGAGGCAAAGACTTCATTCTGTGCACGTTACCCTGAAGACACTGTAGAAAATCTGTATGTTTATTCTACTGATTAGTAACATGCACCTATGCATTTCAATGGGAAGAATCTGTGCAGAGTTACCCAGTAGTAGTGAATTTGTATATGGAAGTGTGTGTGTGTGTGTGTGTGTGTGTGTGTGTGTGTGTGTGTGTGTGTGTGTGTGTGTGTGTGTGTGTGTGAGTGTGTGTGTGTATGCGTGCGCGCACATGTATGGTGGAGCAAAGAGGATACCTGCCTTGGGTGCAAGATGCTAGGGAACATGAATGGCAGATGCTGACTGGTCAGTAGTGTAGCACTAGAAATGCAAAATGAATGCCAGCATTGCAATTGTGGTCAGAGCTGAAGCATGTGTGGTATTTAGCTGTAGTAAGCTGTTTGTTATATTTGTATCAAGTGGTTTGCTAGTTTTACAGTATTCAAAGGAGAAAGTTTTTTGGTCCAAAGAACAAGAGGACCTCTAGGGCCTTTCTTTTTTTTTGGTCCCCAAGTACAGGATTTTTTTTGTTTTGTTCCTTAAGTAAGAAAGGATCATTTTTGCTATGTTGAGGGGAACTTCAGACTGGGGAACAGTACAGAAGTAGTTTATTGGCGTTTGGCAGTTTTTCTATCTCTTTCAAATTACTGGTTTAAAAGCCCGCATTTGCACTCATTACCCACCTTTTCTGTAACTAGTCTAGTCCAGATACAGATTTGTTGTATCCAGGACTGTTTGTAAGCTTCTGAGCCCCTCAAGCCTTTCTGTGTTGGAGGTAAGCCTTCTAGCTTATCAGTGGGAGTGGTAAGCACTAGGTAGCCTATCTACCACAAGAGTGGTTTCTGGCCAAGGAATTGCAGTTTATTGGCCATTTGGGCAGTTTTTCCATCTCTTTCAATTTTCTGGTTTAAAAGTCCATGTTTGCACTTGTTTCCCACCTTTCCTGTAACTAGTCTAGTCCGGATACAGATTTACTGTATTCAGGATTGTTTGTAAGCTTCTGAGCCCCTCAAGCCTTTCTGTGTTGGAGGGAAGCCTTCTAGCTTATCAGTGGGAGTGGTAAGCACTAGGTAGCCTATCTACTACAAGATCCAGGTACGGATTCTTAGTTTTAGCACTTGAATTTGTTTATTCGTGCTCAGCACTTGTTCAGAACTTGTTGTTAGCACTAAATAAGCTACAAATTACTACAGCACTCAACCTTCCTCTTCACCTAGAGGAAAACAGTTTTTGTACTTAATTTCCTCACTTCCTTAGAGAAAAACAGGGCTTATACTCACTTTCCTCACTTGTCTAGAAGAAAGTATTTTTTTATTCAGACATGTCCAAGGGTCAGTTCCCAGTGTTCTCTCCTGTCTATCTGATGATTCTGGGCATCTTGAGGCAATGTAGTAATTGACTCATGTACACAGACAACCCTCTCCTCCTACCACCCAACACCACAACCTGTGAGAGATGCACTTATCTAGCCAAACTGGAGGTAAAGCTCTCTCCAACCAAAACTGAACTTGACAGTCAAGAGGAAAAGGTAAACACTTGCACCACACCACACTCATCACATAGTCCCACTAAACCTACACCACCAAAATCGACACATAGAAACACAAAAAGATTTGCAGAGGCACTCAATATTAATCTGCTCATGGGGGAAAGAGACATCAAAAGCAGAAACGCAAGCAACCTCCACCCCCAATACAACCCAAATGACACATAGCCCACAGACTCAGTGTGCCAATAAACCATAGCCATAAGGCAAACCAACGTACCCAACACACTAGTCATAAGTGACTCTATAGTCAGGCACACTGATGTTCCACTCACCAGGCTAAACAAGGAGAAGGTTACCGTCAGATGCCTGTCGGGTGCCAGGATCTGCCACATAACCCATGCACTCAGGTCACTCCACAACAAGTACAAATATGACTCTGTCATTGTCCATGTTGGTGTGAACGACCTGAGACATACCTCCCTGGACTACATGAAAAGAGACATGGAAGAGCTCTCCGATCTTGTAGCCTGGGCAGGTATGACCCTAGCCCTGAGTAGCGTCCTGCCAATGCCCAGAATGATACCACAGTACAAGGACAAAATGATTGACTTCAACAATTGCCTAAGCTTCTGGTGTCATTCTAAGGGGATCCAGTATCTGTCTGCCTGGGACGACATGGTCGACAGACCATGATGCTTTGCCAGAGATGGCCTGCACCTGTCGCCCCTGGGATTCCGGATATTGGCTAAGGATCTTGCCGCCCCTATAGTGCCTTTTTTAGGCAAGGTTCAAATGACAAATTCACCACCATAACAGGAACAGGCAAGCAAAACCTGAGGGTAATGCTACTCAATGCTAGAAGTCTAAATCTCAAAATGCACTCACTCGAGGCACTCCTTAAAATGGAGAACATCAATATCTGTGCAGTGACTGAGACCTGGTTCAAGGCTCTAGAGAGCACCCCTGCATTACCAGGTTATAACTCATACTTTTCAGCCACATAACAAGGACCAGAACACCAAAGGTGGAGGTGTGTCCATATTCATTAAGGATATCCACACCTCCAGGCTTGTCGCACAGCATAATGCATCTGAGGTTATCCAAGTGCGACTAACTATGGGCAAAACTGCAATCCAAATTGTAGCTTGCTACAGATCCCGTGCCATGCCCCAGGATTCCCACTAATCTTTTCTTGATATACTGGAAAATATTAGGGTTCAACCAAACACATTAATAATGGGCAATTTCAACTACCCCACCATTAACTGGGAAAACTACTCATGTACCAACTCCTTCCCTCAGCACTTTCTGGAATTCATAAATTCCAATGCCCTGGATCAATTTATCCACACCCCCACCAGGGGCAACAATATCCTAGACCTAGTCATTACCAAGATGAGTGACCGGTGTTCCGCACCTGAAGTCAACTCCTCGTTGGTCAGATCCAACCATAAGCTAATCACCCTAGATATCCGCATCCTGCCCCCACCCCCCCACCCCATTAAGGAAACTACAGTAAAAACTTTCTCCAAAGCCAACTTCATGCTTCTTAAGACAGAAGTGGCGAACTTCATGACACCCATTCAGATAGACAATACAGTTACGACTGCTGAATCCTACACAAATGCACTCTATAAACACTTACATGAGTGCATGGATCGTGCTATCCCAAACAGAACCAAGACAGTATTCTCAAAAAAAAAAGGAAGCCAATCTGGTGTTCCCCTGCCATAAACAAACTCTACAACAGAAGGAAGAAACTGTTGCAAAATAGAGTAAAATCCCATCAGTGGAGAAGTTCCCTGGTCAGCCTCAGTAAGAAGCTGAGATCCCTTATAAGATCCTCCAAAGCTAGCTATGAAAACAAAATTGAAACTGATTCTAAAGTCAACCACAAGGCATTCTATAGCTATGTCAAGAATCTCAATGGCAACTCCCAGATGTGCTCTGAGTTACAGCACAACTGCACAAAAATGACAGAACCAACTGATAATGCCAGCATCCTGGCAGATCGGTTCAGTGCTTACTTTACCCCACTCTCACCCTCTAAAGGGCCGATATCTATACAGGAAGAATTCAGAGTCCCTGTAATCACATCTATGCAGGTAAAAGCTGCACTCTCTAAAACCAAAAACACAGCATCCATGGGACCGGACAACATCCCAGGCTGTGTTTTACATGAATTTCATAACAAACTGGCTCCCCACCTAAGCATCATGTTCAATCATAGTCTCTTGTCAGGCTTTGTGCCCACTGAATGGTGCACAGCAACAGTTATCCCACTCCACAAAGGGGGAGCCGCCACTGATCCTGGGAACGATCGCCCTATTAGCCTGACAAGCCTGGTCTACAAGGCCATGGAACTTATCATCATGGAACTCATAAACAAAGATATTGGTAACCTCCAAACTCTGGACCTCACCCAGTTTAGGTTTGTGAAAGGCAGATCATGCCTTCTGAACCTGATTGACTTCTTTGAGGCAGTCAGCAAAGCTGTAGATGAGGGTAAAGTGGTGCACACAGCCTATCTTGACCTCACCAAGGCTTTTGACACCATCCCCCATTCTGGAATTATAGCTAACTCACTAAACTAAGTATAAATCCCTATGTCACAAGATGGGTTGCTAACTGGCTCACTGACAGAACCCACACTGTAAAAGTTGCAGACTCCAGATCTGACTTCAAACCAGTGACAAGTGGAGTACCACAGGGTTCAGTCCTGAGACCTCTCCTGTTTGGTATCTACTTCTCTGAAGTACAGACTAACACAGAAGGCCTCTGTCTAATGAAGTTAGCAGATGACTGTGAACTAGGAGCCATAGTCAAGTCCCCAAATGATGTGGACATCCTACAGAAGGGCCTCACTGAGACAGATGCCTGGTGTCAGAGGCATGGCCTCAAGCTCAATGCCAAAAAGTGCATTGTCATCCTCTTTGGTAAAAACTCTGTACCCATGAAATACCACATAAACGGCAGTCTACTTAACGCCGAATGTGTGATAAGAGACCTTGGGACCCAGGTAGACAGCAGTCTCTCCTTTGATAATCACATCCCCACAGTAGTCAGGAAATCCTTCTATGTGGCACACCTCATCACAAAAGGGTTCTCATCCAGGAAAAAAGAGGTCATTGTTCCCCTCTTCTCGGCACTCATTAGACCCATTATAGAGTACAACTCCCCTTTTGGAATGTACCTCACAAGACATCTGCAGCAGCTGGAAAGGCCACAGAAGTACCTCACAAAGAGGATTACTGGCCTCAAACAGATGCCCTACACTGACCGTCTCAAAAAACTCCAGCTTTACTCTGTAGCATATCGCCTACTCCAAGGAGATCTCTGCCTGACATAAAGCTATGTTAAACCCAGAGCTGTTGGACATGCTACATCTAAAGAAATCCCAATCCCTCTGAGCTACACACTCTAGGGACCTAAATCATGTCACCACAATAAACAGGACATGCTGGAGGGATAGATTCCTGTCCCAGAGACTTCCTATACTCTGGAACAAGCTACCCATCTATGTCAAGCAAAGTTCCTCATTAGCACTCTTCAAGAAAAACTTGATGAGTGAATGGGAAATAGGAAATACACCCCAGGATCACTTCTATGGCTCTGCTCGACACCGGCACAGGACATTAACTTTCTTGGGTGGCGTAAGCCAGGGAACTTTGTTGGCTAGGCTTACTTGGGCCCTTGGGTCGATAGCCTAGTATCTACCTATGAACCTAATAGCTAGCTATGGTTGTGTGTGTGTGTGTGTGTGTGTGTGTGTGTGTGTGTGTGTGTGTGTGTGTGTGTGTGTGTGTGTGTGTGTGTGTGTATGTATGTATGTGTGTGTGTGTGTGTATGTGTGTGTGTGTGTATGTGTGTGTGTGTGTGTGTGTGTGTGTGTGTGTGTGTGTGTGTGTGTGTGTGTGTGTGTGTGTGTGTGTGAGTGTGTTTGTGTGACAGCATGTGTTTGCATTATTTAGAGGGTGCAGTCATAGAATATGTGTATATGCATGTATCAGTCTGGCTGCCCTTGTGTGGTTTTGAGTGAATTTCAGGGTGTTTGTACAAGGTGCATATGTGTGTGTGTGTGTGTGTGTGTGTGTGTGTGTGTGTGTGTGTGTGTGTGTGTGTGTGTGTGTGTGTGTAATTGTCACTGTGTGTTTGAGAGTGGGGGGCATTTGTACCTGTATGTGGTCTACTAGGGAGTTCAGCTGTGTTGCAAAACTGCATAACTGAGTGATTCATAGTCCTGCACATTCATATGTGAGAATTAGCATGACTATGAATCACTAAACTGCAGAACAATGTAGCTCAGCTCTTCAGTGCAGGGTGAATTGCAAAGCTGCATTATTTTTTTCACATATAACAAAGGCAATCTTACATTTATATAAATGAAAAACATATGCAAAATTATACCAACCACTTTATTTGCAAACAGTTTCCATCATAGACACCATTGAAACAACTGTAGTTGCAAACATTGTACATCTGCATTATTACAGTGGGAGGTTGACGTAATGGTTAAGGTGCTTACCTTAGCAACACAAGGTGCAGGGTTTGATTCGGACATGGGGTAATTGGCTAGGCTTAAAATGGCCCATAAAAGCAGTTAGCCTAGTACTAACCTATTATCTATGAATCAAGGTGTAAATATCACTTCTGGAGCATATTACTAAGAAGTACTAGTAGTTCCTCTGTATATATTTTTAGTCATATTTGCCTTATAAATGCTGCATTATTCTTGTTTATTAACATGTCATTGTATGTTTTCTGTAGAATGTATATTGTATACTTTGTAACTATGCCATGATGGAAAAGGGGGCCTTGTGGGCCAACTCATTTTCCTACCAAACAAAATCAAAATAAATAAATAGTAAAAAATAATAATAATAATAATAAGTTTGTTGCATGCTCATAACTAAATGACTATAGGACTGAATTATGACTTAGTTGTCAGAATTTATTCTAACGGGTTAAATGGACTGGTCTATACAAAACAAATAATGACTGCGCAACATTATTGCTGAATATCATACAGCTTCATGAGGTGAAGCTGATTAGTTTGAATATTTAGAAATGATTATGGACTGTTTCTTGACCTGTAAAGATCCGCTTATGATTATATAAGAATTGTTTTAGACAACAAATCGAATGCCACAAGCTGTATGTTATTCTTACAATAATCATGCTAAATGGCTCATATTCCAGATCTTAATACATGCACTGAATAAAGTTTGTGTGGAAGGTTTAGTCCAGAATGACATATGTATTAAAGCAACATTAGCTAGATTTCCTCACACTGCACTACAATAAATTTTGATCTAATTTCTCCCATCATAACCAAAATGTCTTAAGTTCTCAAAATTGAGAACAAGAGTTGCCTTTTGAACTTTTGTTTGACTCTTCCCTTAATGGGAATTTCTTGCTGCCCATTGGTTAAGATCAGAAACCTGACCATTATTCTCTACATGATTTATGCCTTCAAATACTTGTTTTATCCTTTCTTATGACTAAGTAGACATTTTAATAGTACCATAAAAGTTAGCTAATCTTAATGCATATTAAAATATGACCATCTAAGCTCATGTACTTTATGGGGTACATGACGTTGGTCACTTTTGTCTTTCTCTCTCTCTCTCTTTCTTAATAGTGGCTTTTTGTTTCAAATACTTAAATCTCTTCATAGGTGTATACTATGCTAATGATACCCGGGGCCCTTATAATCCTAACCATGGCACACAAATTTGATTTATATATGGGTGATTTGCCATCAGAGACATAGGTGCCAGACCACATGTGAATGTTCAGTTACCCATCCATTGGTCCAATCTGTGCTTAAATAAGGTTAGGGTAGAACTCTGTTTCACATGATTGGGGATCCTGCTCTGGAGAACAGGAATTCCCTTAGAAACATATCTGTCTCCCCAAAATGTCCTGTTTATGTCACAAGCAAAATTTAGGTCTTTTAATCTAGTTGCCTTAATTTAAGGACACTGTGATCTAAATTTTCTACAATTCTGTGCTCATTTAGCAGTTTAGAGGTAGTGGCATCACAGCAGTAGGAAAAGGAGGGTAAATGAGGCTGTTGCCCTGGGTGTCAGGTTATATCTAATTGTTTTCTCATTTAACTTTTAAGAAACAACCAGCGACGTGGTGTGGTATATTGAAAATTTACCCATGCATGGTTGGTGTGGTTTAATCATGAGTGCGAAGCTCGAGTGATTAAACAAAGGCAACCGTGGGTAAATCTTCAATATACCACAACCATGGAGTCAGTTATTGCTATTATACAATGACATTATTTAAGAAAAAAAGTACTTACTTTTCTTAAATAATGTCTTTGTATAACGGCGGATTGCTGTTCTTCTGCTGGTTGTGGTATACTGCTTCTGCATTTTGATGTACTGTGCATGCATATTGGACTTGCATTCTCTCGCATACCTAGTACATCAATACTTTGAAACAGAAGCAATGGAGAAAAGAAAGTCTCTGTTGCTCCGTTTTCTCTCTTTTTTTTATTGAAAAAAAAGGTTTTGGGGCAGTTTATACCAACAGAAAAAAGTCCGAGCAACCGAACCTTTTTCCGTTGGTATATTGTGGGATTTACAACGGGCATGCTGGTGGGGCTGGCCAATCAATGTGCAAGTTCTTGAATATTAATAGGGAGACATTGTATAACCTCCATCCCTCTATGATCAAACACGAGGAATGAGATTCCAGCCATTATCCTGACCTAGATCATAGCCCAGAAATTTTCTGTTTTTCTCACACACTCTTTGCTATACAGCAAAGGGGAGAGAAAGAGAGAAGGAGTTGCTAGGTTAAAGCATGATGGGCATAAATCTCCTTGCTCTGTTATTTCTCTGTTACACTAAAGTGCAATGTAAAATATCACAGTTCAGTGGAGACCCCCCCTTGTCCCTCTCATCTAGCATCACATAATAGGGATTTCGCAGTGAATTGTGCTATGTTGCTAACAAGTTTTGAATCTCATTTTTTTAATTCAAGTATTACGGTGCTAAATACTGGTCACTCCACAAACAAATTTGCTTTATATCATAAAGAACTACGCTGATAACAGTGTGTATTCTATGCTTTTATAGTATATGCTACTTCTCTACAGTTATAAAGTACAATGCAAAATGTCAAAGCTGCAATCAAAGCCCCCCCAAGTTAGGCATCTCAAAAAATGGCTTGTCAGTGTACAGTAATCTTCTCTCTTGCTAGCAATGTCTGTCCCATTTTTTAATTCAACACTGCAGTCCAAAATGTTGTTAAAATCCAGTATCTTTCTTTATGTCTCAGCTCCACTTCAACAGTAACTGTGTGTGTGTGTGTGTGTGTGTGTGTGTGTGTGTGTGTGTGTGTGTGTGTGTGTGTGTGTGTGTGTGTGTGTGTGTGTGTGTGTGAGAGCACATGTGTGGGTGCATCTTTTAACAGTGTAGTGTTAATTCTTCATTGCTATAAAGTGCAATCTAAAACATTACATTTCCAGTTATGGATCACTCCACCCATCTCATATCTCCAATCAGAATAGTACTTTTTGAGCATTTCAGAATATTAAAATGCCATTTATCATTCTAGACTAAGTGCTATGTTAATAATGTGTATTCTGTCTTATAAAATGCAAAACAGAATGTCACAGCATCAGCCAGGAAAGTACTAGAATTCCAAATGTTGTTTTCCAGAAATATTTAAAAATAATGCGTGTTAGTTGCTGTAACAAGCAATGCAAAATATCACAGCACAAGAAGGGACCCCTTCCATGTTACAGCCATAGTCAGAGAACTGCAGTTCCAATATTCCAGAATAGCCCTTATTACCACATGACTAGCCTAACTGCTGAGAAGAGTGTTGCTTCTACCAATGACCAGGGAAGGAATGGAGAAAGAAAAGAGAGTATGTTGCCCCAACACTAAAATCCTTTGCTACACCTTTAGAGTTTTGAGGGCACAGTTACATAGGTAACTTAGTACAATAACAGACTGGTACAGCAGTCAACACACAGTGCTATGACATTAGGAACATTATTATGCCCATAAACTGACAAATATTATCATTAACATTTGTTGTAGTATCATACTGAAGACCCACACATGGCATGGCTGGGGGATCTATATTATAGTATCAAAGTTTTTAAACTTTGAATGCTATAATATCGACCCGTTTTTGTCGAAAACTCAAAATAGCGAAGCCACGGAACTTTGAAATCTTACCTAGGGTAAGATTTCGGTTGTCCGTTTCATGGCTTCGCTATTTACTCTACTGTGGTGGGAAGGTTACGGACCGGGGTAAGGTAAATATGCGAATGGACGTTATGTACCGGGTTAAGGTGAGCATGTGATAGTTAGGGACTTTAGGGTTAGGGAGCAGGTAAGGTGAGTGTGTGGTAGTTAGGGGCTTTAGGGTTAGGGAGCGGGTAAGGTGAGTGTGCAGTAGTTAGGGACTTTAGGGTTAGGGTTGGGTTAAGGTGAGTGGATAGGTAGTAGTGTAGGGTTAGAATTATGGTTTTGTTAAGTGTATGTGTGTGGATTATTTATTTTGGTGTGCTTGTGTTGTGTGTTTGTGTTTCAGAACAGCAATTTTTTCCCTGGTGAAAACAATTGCTGTTCTGTATGTTCGATATTTTGTGGTTTAGATATTTTAGGTACGATGAAATAGCGTTCTCCATTTAAATCATACAATAGGGTAATATAAACGCTGGCTGGGCAATATAGGCCAGAGTAGAAAACAATTCACATGCTCTTAGAGGAGGAAGTTCTTAGTGGCAACAATAACCTGGTAACACAGGCAGTGTCTAAAACAGACTAATACAGAAACAAATGTACAATGCTATGACTGTATCTAACAGCAGAAGTCTCCAATCCCTCCCTTGTATACCAAGTACCTAATATCATTGTCTTCACCAAATACATGATATCATACTCAGGGCAAAAAAAAACAACTAGCATAACTTTCACCACATAAACATGATCAGCCACAACTGCCGGCCATTGCTAACCAGAAATAAATCTTCTGCAGACAAAATTATATTGCAGCTAGCAGGTATATTAATGAACAGGATACAGCTGCATCTTAAGAATCACAAAAAGTGAATCTAAACAATAGAAAGCTATGGATACTTTTAAACACAAAGAAAGTATAACAATCAACATTTCATAATCCTTAGCTTTGGTGCCTCCATTAGAATATTCTCAAATACATTTCATACTTCTTACCTTTGTCTTCTAACACAACCAGTAAGTGCATTCTCTCCATCTTTGATGTATAAATCTCTGTTTTTCCTGCCCAATAAAATTTTGTTCCTGATCTCATGACGGTCATGCCAAATAATTTCATGGACAGTAGTTTTCCTTTCCCTGTCTAATGAAAGTTACTTTTCAATTAGCCGTTACATCAACCAGTAGTCCTTTGTTCTCTATCTGGTTGACAACTCCGCTCCTTCTACTGTTCTGGAAAGTTTCTCAACTCTAACGACATACTTTCTTAAGTAGAGCTATATAGTCATGCTATAGAAGAAATAGCTATGCTTCTTTATCTTCATAATCTTGTTCCTATTCAACAGAACATGGTCATGGTATCATAGGACAAGTTATAGTATCATATGCTTAACCATACTCTATTCATATGTCTCTACAATGGTTCATCTCTGCTCATGTACCTCTGACAATCAAGAAAACACAGTTATGCTTTGCTATTTTGATTTGTAGTCTACCTAAAGAAGTACATCCCCATCCTGATACTTTTGCTTAACAATAGTTATGTTTTTGTGTCTTAAGTTGTACAGAAGTAGTAACAGCATAATGTCTAAAATAATTCTTGAAAAAAATTCATCCTGACACTTTTGCCTATGAATTCCCCCTTAAAAGTTTACCCTAATTCATGAATTGCAAATTAACATGAAATCTCATTCACTCAGGAGAGAGGGTACAGGTGATTTGACTGAGAACTGTATTAGATAGCCAAAAGAGTGTTACCATTACCATAAATGAGTCAGAAAACATTTCACTCATCTGATCATTATCATCCTGAGATTAGCACTAAGAAATAACTCAGTGGAAGAGGCTGGAGATTCTGGAAAAAAATTAATACCAAGTCAGAAGTACACTTTCTGGTTTGAATGCTACTCACTCTATACCTTTCAGCATGCTATGAGCTCAAGGAAAAGAATACATCTCATTCATTCTCTAAAGCCAAACATGATGTAAGTTCATGAAATCCATATGATGTCTCAACATACAATGAGCTCGTGTGAATACGTCCCAACATGTAATGGCTCATGAAGATGTGTGTGTGTGTGTGTGTGTGTGTATATATATATATATATATATATATATATATATATATATATATATATATATATATATATATATACATGTGCGTGTGTGTGCATATCATAGAGGGTTGTTATTGGTTCCCTGATCCTGTCTTATTATGGGTTGGAGACATGGATGCTGAAAAATTCATTTTGAGAGAGATGCTCATGAGGTGAATTTCGGCATCTATGTCAGGAACAGATAATTGTAGGTTAGGATTGGCAAACCAATTATAATTCTTTCTAGTGCATGAAGCTTTATCCACTCCATGCACTACAACTTACAGTAAAAAAGAAAAAAAAACACTACATGTTTTGGCTTTCAAAGCCATAAAAGACTTAGTGAGTGCTCTCCGAAAGGCGTGCATTTAACACAATTCCTTACATTTACACTCACCTTTCATACTTCTTGACTGTCCAAACTGTTGTGGAACATCCATATTATTGTTTCATATTTTTGGCTGTTCCTGTTAAAATCGGTGTTTTTTTTAACAAACTACTGAGTACTGAAGTCAGTAAATAATGACATACATTTAAGTTTCAGACTATATTCTTTAGAAAATGCAGACAAATGCAGTTCCTGTTAATCAATGTACTTTTTATGCTTATAACAGGAAGTTATGGACACCTTATCTGTACGGACAGCAGGCAGAAACAAATCTTTTGTTCTGCCACTGTCTTTTGCTGGGCAGTATTGGAAAATGTTGCTGCCTAGCACTAGATCTGACCTTAACAACTTTAGCAGGTCATACTTAAAGGAGAACTGCACCCATAGACTGAAAAAACATGTGTATTTCATCATGTATTGATGTTTCCTACATTTTAACACCTCTTTTGGACTCTATATACTTTTTAATATTTTTAAATGTAATTCCAGAGACAGTTCACATGGAGTCCTGTGATTTTTTAGTCTACCTTTAGGTATCCTGCAATGCAGGGTATGGTTTTAAAATATGAAATCATAGCCCCTAAGCTCCTGTCAATGCATTCACTTTAAATATGTTTTCACATATACCCTGCTTTCTTTTAGTTAGGTTTAATTACCACTTCTTGATTTTTGATGACTACTTAAAAGACAAAGATAATCACACAGAACAGTATTCTCATTGTCTGTTACTTCTTTTCCTTTCTAAAGTGGCCAATTTTTATTTTTTTGTTATTCCTGAGTTGTAGTTAGGGTTGCTACCTTTTGTTGCGGCTAAAACCTGATGTAGGCCACATCTATCACACCTCCCATAACACCCACTCATGTCTGTCCACTTTCCACATATTTTATGACGTTGTCATAGTTTTTTCTGATTGTGATGCCATTTTTTCTGCAGATGTACTATGTTTTTTGTAAAAAAAGCATAGTAAATCCACCTATTTAATAAACTCTGTTAGTCTGTTTTTTTTAAACAGAGTACTGGAGTTTGTACAGTGTTTTCCAGAATACCAGACAATCAGTTTGATTTCTGGATAGTCCAGAAAAAAGCAGATAGTTGTAGTCCTATTTGTAGTCCTTAAACTTATCTTCCCTCCCTCCTAAGCACATCCTCTTTGTATCTGTCAAAGTGACAGAGGTAATTTGAGCTGTTTGCTGCTGTGATTGATATCTCACATCAGAAGACAAAGTTCATGTACTGTTGCCTTGTACTACCCACCTACTTACAGTGGGACATTTATTTTTGCTGCACCATAGCCTCTTTATGTCCTCAAATTTTAATTCTTACTACCTACTAATTGGTAACATATTGCTTGGCAAACCTTCCAACTACATTTTTCAGGGATTCCTGAGAAAGCAAAATTCTTAAATAACTGTGTCACAAGGACTGTAAAAATAAAATTATTTTTATGTAGCACTGTGATGTACTTAAAATAAGACTTTTGGCATCAGTGTGCATTTTCTAAACAATAGTAATGTGAGTGTTAAACTATCATATTATTGACTTAACAGTAATCACAACTGATACCTGAGAAGTTATGAGGGACATGTCAAAAGTAAGATTAAAAAAAATCATAAGCATTGTGCAAAATCAGGGAAATTTGAGATGTATGGGCCTGGGCTTGGGCCATTTACCTCTTATTGTACTGTTGCTTGTATTTGCTCCCTGTAATTTGTCTCTTGCAACTAGAGGATTTACCCATGTTGTCTGCATTAATTTTTTTAACCTGGAGAATAATACAAAAAAATGTCAGAAAAGGTTTGAAAAATAATAGGCTCCCACTAGAAATCAGGACCCTTACACATCCTAAACAATTTAAGACAGCCACCAAAGAGCACTTTAAAAGTCACTGGTCCTGCCACTACACTCTCCCTCCTTAAACATCCCCTACTTCTCATACCCTAATCTACTTTCTGCCCTTAACTCACTCCTCTCACTAGCTCTCTCTTATCTTCCTTCACTACTCATTCTACTGTCCAGCTAGGGAATACCACCAAATGAAACACAGAACTGTACTCAACAAGTTTAATATGTAAAAAATAAAAAATAAAGAATGAAAATACAAAGGTTCTCGTAAAGCTCTTTTCATCCAGCTCTGTAGCCAGACTTCATCAGACAAACACCAAATAAAATCAAATCTTAATATAGTAAATGACACATTCCCCCAAGCACGAGGCCTCTATACAGAAAAGAGACTCTGTGGTGAGTTTTATTACCCCTTTTAGTATAGATGGACTTGGTATCAAAAACATCTTGTTAAGGAATTGGAATCTCCTGCTTACTGATAGGGAATCTGAAGAAAAAGCAGGTGTTAAACCAACTTTGATTCTTAAGAGGGGTCAGAATATGAAGGCCCTATTGGAGGAGCATAGACAAAATGTACACAAAACTCCAGGAATGTATAAGTGTGACTCGTGCAAATTTTGTAAACACATGGCTACTGGGTCTACCTTTGCAGTGAGAGACAGGACTTATAAAACTGATGGAAGGTTTAATTGTAACTTAAAATCTGTGGTATACTTAGCCCAATGTCAAACTTGTCCAGCGTTCTATGTCGAGAAAACCGACAGAAAGCTTAGAGAAAGGGTCTACAAGCACATATATAGCATTAATAGGGGTAAACTGGAGAATGTTTCAGCTAGACATTGTGCTAGTTACCCTAACCATGCATTTATTTTTAGAATTATTGAACAAGTTGTGCCTGACATTAGAGGGGGTCCCTATCAGTTATTGTTAGAAAAACAAGAGTTACTATGGCAGCTCCATTTAGATTCAAGAAAACAACCAAGTTTAAAATGAGGTGACATCAATAACATGTACTTTAAAATTAAGAAGTATGTCTAGGTGAAGTTAGCCCTCATTTAGACATAATGAGCAAGAAAGTGCAATGAGTTACAGTAGTCATTTTATATATATATTGATTTATTTGTATACATATTCTTTTACATATTTTTAATATTGTAACTTATGTACCATTTAGGTATTACAAACGACATTTGGAATATTTGTTTGTTGAACAAAGTTTTTACTATTTATGTTTTTATATGGGAGGAACATGGTTGGTTTGGTGAGACTTATTGGTTGAACAATTAACTTAGGGGGTGTCATTTACTATAATAAGACTTGATTTTATTTGGTGCTTGATGAAGTCTGGCTACAGAGCTGGATGAAAAGTGCTTTACGAGAACCGTTGTATTTTAATTTTTTATTTTTTACGTATTAAACTTGTTGAGTACAGTTCTCCGTTTCATTTGGTGGTATTCCCTAGTTGGTCTGTGTTGTTCTACTGGAACTCCTTCTACTGTCTTCTAAAATCTATTAAGCAAATTGCCTCAGAGAAACATTCTGTTGTAATTGTCTTGCCTTCATGCAACTACACTGTGATAAAACTGGGTTTTTGGAACCACTTACCCCAAAAACTATACTCATCTTAATGACATATTTCTTTTTATACATCTTGAAATAATTATGCTATACTCCTGATTATTGACACTGTATAACATTGTATTGCTACTTAATGCCTAGTAATAATCCTGTAACATTGCTGTTTAATGCTAATTTATAATGAAAATTGTATAATATGTTGGAGCTTTTCTCCCAGGGCTTCCGCTGAAAAAGGACTTTTCAGCTCGGTCGGACAATCCTGGTCAACAAACGTAAAATAAATAAATAAGAAATAAATAAGATATAATAATATGGATTATATGGGAAGGCTATGATGAGGAACCATGGGTGAAGGAACTGTGGGATGTGTACAGGAGAGGCGCAGTGGAAACCATGGACTTAGGTGTCATGGAACCGTTTGCCTAAGGCACAATTTCACACTCACCTCTCTGGCTTTTTGTCACGTAAGATATTTGTGTTGCTGTGAAAGTTATGCTGCCTTTTTTTTAATAAGAAAATGTTATTAAATGTTCTTCATACTTCTCTAGCAGTGCTACTAGTTATGATTTGTATTGCAGATATGCAACATTGATACTGCTGGGGATTTCAGTGTGACGATTGGTAGCATGTTGGTCGGTGGATCAGAAGCATTATTTATGCCTTAGACTTTGAGTATACGTGCATATTCAGCTAAAATCATCTGTAATTAAGCAGAACAACTAAATCTACAAGCTCTTTTCACAAAGCAAAGAAATGTACTAAAATTATCTGTTTTAATCCCATGTCAATGATAGCTTAAATGCATTTCTCATCAGTGATGCTAACTGGCAAGGCTTTTGATTTCTGCTGTGCCTTTGTTAATTTTGTAAATGTATGCACATGCTTTCTGCTGTTTGTTTATACCTCCATTAGCACCTTCATGACCCATTGTGTGTCTCTGTAGCGTAACAGGGAGTGTGTTAATCACTTGCTATAACCATTTATTTGCATGGGTGACGGACTGAATCATTGATACAGCGTTTGTATGAACTAGTGCCTGTTACAGGTTTTTGTTACTGGTTCATAGGCGGTTACTAGGCTAATAGCCCTAGGGCATTAACAAATCTACCCATGAAATACCCTTCTTCCCTAGCTGACTATGATTAGATGGTCCTTGTTAGCAGATCAAATCTGTGATTAGCACTGACTGCCCCTGTCCATAGGTCTCACCCCCCCCCCGGGGTGAATTTACTGTGTCCCATCCCATTGTCAAGTTTGAGCTTAAATAGGGTCATTGAGGAGCTCTGCTTCACATGAAGTGGGTGTGTATTTCTGAGGACTGGCAGCCTCTAATTAGAGTTCTTAATGTTTTGTACATTTTATTTTGCAGATTATATTTCACTGTTTGTTTGTCTTTTCAGCTTTTCCTGGTTAGGGGTCACCACAGTGGCACTCCAGTCCGCTAATGATTGGCAGTAGATTTTTATGGTGCCAAGTTGTCAGCCTGATGCCAAACCTTCAGCGAAGGCAAGCCCATTCACGCATGTCTTTCGGAGGCCACTTGACTGCGGGGAGGTCATGCAGACTCCACACAGAAGGCACTCCAGCCGAGAATCGAACAGGAGAACCTCTTGCTGTGAGGCAACAATGCTACCGCTGTACCACCGTAGCTTTAGATTATATTTCACTGTAATATTGTAATACTGAGGTAACTCTTTGTTACTACTTGTATGGTACCTTATTTAGTATTTTGTATGCAATCTATTATCTGTTTGAAATTGCTGGTAGAGCTTGATTTATTATAGGCCTTATATAGAATATATATAATACAATGTGTGTTTGTGTGTGTGTGTGTGTGTGTGTGTGTGTGTGTGTGTGTGTGTGTGCACTGATTAGCACTGACCAGGTTCAGGATGAGCCTGGATGAAATTCAAAACATTTCATAAGCAAAAAAGACAGAAATGTAAGCAATAACCCAAGTAGTTCAGCTTAGACTGCATATGTACATTCCAGTAAACGGAACAAAATGGTACAATATTTACATTCGTTTGTAAACTGGGAAAACCTTCAGTAATTCTTGGAGAGGAGCACAGAGGTAGAAGGACAGAGGGATAATGTGTTATGTTATTTATTTAGTTTTTGTTGACCAGGTTAATCCCACTGGGATAGTGATCTGCCTGCTGTGATGTGGCATGTGAATGGACATCTGCGGGACTGGCTGCCATAATACGGCATTGAGGCTCGTCACAGACTGCCTTGTAAATTAAGTCTAACAGATACTCTACCCTTGTACTGTAAGTAAAAGGCAATCAGTGTGATAGGGCAAAAGAGATAATATATTGCAGTGTCAGGTCATGGTCTATACATTTTTTTGGGGGTGACGCATTATGGCTGTAAAAGTATAATTCAGTGCTTTTGCGGGGGAGGGGGCGGTACAGTTGGACTTGGTTGCAAGGGACTTGGCCATTTCTGCAGCTGAGGTAATGGTTTCTGTGATAAGGTAACCAATAAATGTATTTGTTTTTGCAACCTCCTAACCAAGCAGGCAAAGCATTGAGCCAAGCTGCCTCCCTCTCCCCAGGACTGATGAGGCGGCTTGTATGTGTATAAGCAGTGAGGTAATTAGATGTACTAGAGTAATTCTCCAGTCAACCCAATATCATATTCATGCATATTCATGGGGAACTTCAACTATACCACTATAAACTGAGAATCCTTCACAACCCCAGACTCAAGGCTGAAACATTCCAGCTAGTCCATATGTCCACCAGGGGTACAAAGTTAGTCAACCTAGCCCTCACAGGACTCCTAGTTGACATTTTTACAGGGGATTGTAAAGACTTGGAAATTCTAATAAGATTTAATAAATAAATAAAATAATGTAAGTCTTAATTGTTTTAATACATTTTCCATCTGGTCCTCTGATAGCTCACCTGTTTTTGATCATGATGAGATATTTCTTTGCACCAGATATTGCACATATTGAGTTTTCTCATTTTGACATGCAGTCCTAAATGTCATAAACATTAGCATATCTGTGCCAAGTGATCACTTAGTTTCTTGCAAATATCTGTTGTTCCCTGGTCAAGAAAACTATATTGTCAGCATATTTAGGCCTGATGATACTTGGAAAAATGTCAGGAAACTTATGAAAAGAATAAATACCAGAGGAAAAGGAAAGAGCATTGTAGTACTCCAGATATTACTGGTTGTTGTTGAGTATGGCAGCTTTCCAAAGTAAAATAGAAAGATTGGTTGTTTAAATAGCTTACAAACCAACTTTGTGGAGTATCTTTCAGACCACAGAGTGTTATGATAATGCCTTTTATGAGTAATAAAAATAGAATGCAGTGGAGTAAAACATTGCAGTGTGTTTTAGCCCAGTCTCTAAACAATGTGCTTGATGCACAAAATAAAAATTCTAGATGCTTGTAAACTAATTTAGCCATTCAGTTAAAAATTATCATGCCAGTAAGTTCTATTTCTATTACAATATAGATTTAGGTCCTCGTAATCTTATACTTATGTTATTACCAGTTTTACAGGTATCAAGTAGATCATGCAAGAATGGGTCATTTCCAAACTGGGCCCAGCATAGATTACCCAACTAAAATCTGTAGGACACAACAGTGCTTTTAGATGCTCTAGATAACTTAGGGTGCTCACACCCAAGGTTGTTTTAGTGAACTGCCGGATGTTTTCATGTTGAGTTAGGTGTTTGGATAGGTGCATATAAAAGGAGTGCATTGTATTTTAGTATGAGTCTGGTGAGGAAAGAGGAGAGGGCAATGATGGCATCTTTTCATTGAGACAAGATGCCCTTAGTAATTACCGAGGCATGGTAGAAGGCATTCCTTATGACACAATGTGGTGGTCGAAGGACAGCTCATTCTCCACTAATCTATTTATTTATTTAAACGTATTTACCAGGTAGAACACGGATCAAATAATGATCATTTAGGTAATAAAGGTCAATATGGTACCTAGGACTCCGATGACAGTATTTGTTTTAAGGGGGTGTCACATCTATGATAGGTATGTGAAAGCCCCTGTTTCCCATATTGTGTGATGCTGCATTTTTCTTTCATTCAGTTTTAGACCATGAGCCTAACACCACGAGTTTGTCAAAGTTAGGTTCTCTTGAAGGATATAAATGTCTTCAAGGGAGTTTATGATGGTTCCAAGCTTGTAACAACTAGACTAAAAAACTTCTCCAAGACCAATCACAACCTCTTATGTGACAGCATACAGAGGTTCATTGCCCCCCCCCCCGACTGATGGAATAGTCACCTATGCTGAGTTATACATCAATGCTTCATATGAGCACCTCTGCAACTGAACTGACTCTGCCATACCTGATAGAATCAAAGCAAGATCTTCATGGAAAAACAAACCTGTCTGGTGGACAACTGCCATTAATAGGCTATACAATAGGAGAAAAAAATTGCTGTCTAAGAGAAGGAAGGAGTGGTCTCAAAACTGGAAACACAACCTCTTCAACTGAAAAAACAAATAAGACTCTTAGTGAAGTCCTCCAAAAGGGCAGCCATGGTGGTGCAGTGGTTAGCGTTGCCACCTCACAACAAGAGGTTCTCCGGTTCGATCCTTGGCTGGGGTGCCTTCTGTGCAGAGTCTGCATGTCCTCCCTGTGGTTGTGTGGATTTCCTCCGGGTGCTCCAGTTTCCTCCCACATCCCAAAGACATGCTGTAGGTGGATTGGACACTCCAAATTGGTCCTAGGTGTGAGTACGTGCGTGTGTGTGCCTTCTGTGGAAGGTTGGGCACCGGGCTCTCAACTCAACACTGTAAAACTCCACTGCCAATCATGAGCAGACAGATGATCCACTGTGGTGACCCCTAACTGGGAAAAGCCAGAAGAAGAAGTGAAGTCCTCCAAAGCTAATTAATTAGCTTCCCTAACTATGGATAACCACAAAGTGTTTTTAGTTACATCCATAACCTCAAAGGTAAGGTCCAGATTTGCACTGAACTCGTAGTTAATGGTACTATATATACAGAACCTGTGAATATAGCAAACCTGCTGGCTGACAGGTTCAATGAAAATTTCACTCCCCTGTCCCCACCACATATACTCCAAAGCATCCCTAACACCTGTCCCTCACCTAGTATCTCTGAGGAGCAGGTCTTCAACACCCTCTCCAAGGCCAAAAACACAGCCTCTATGGGACCAGACAACATCCTAAACTGTGTTCTACATGGGTTAAAACAGAAATTAGCTTCACCATTGGGCATAATTTTCATTCACAGCCTAAGCACTGACTTCATCCCAGTGGAATGTAAAACAGCTATTCTCATCTCTTTACACAAAGGAGGTGCAACCACAGGCCATGGGAACTATAGACCCATTAGCCTGACCAACCTTATCTGCAAGACCATGGAATGAATCATCATGGACCTTATTAACAAAGATATAGGAAATCTCCAAATACTTGACCCCACCTAGTTTGGCTTTGTCAAGAAGAAAAGAATATTGGGGCAGTAGGAGCAACAACCACACTTTTTTATCCACATAAATTTAGAATTTTGCTTATGTTGGTGTTTGGACCAACTGTGTTCTAATATTTTTTTCAAATTCCTGCACCTTCTGAATACCACTCATGGACCCGGCCCCACATAATCAGGAAAAGTGTGGTTGTTGCCCCTGCTGCCCCAATATTCTGGTGTGCCATGTAATTGCTTTAAACAACCAGGTGGTCACTATAAGAAACAGATTCAGTTATTGTACAACAAAGGTGGTATATTGTGCACTATGTATATCCTGCCCCTGTTTTTACATAGGAAAAATGGAGAAGAGACTGAGGGACAGAATATATGAACATTTATATGAAATCAAAATTAGAAAAGAGACTAGCACCCTCTACAAACACATAAAATGTTACCCAAACCACACATTCAAATTTTGTATTTTGGAACAAATGCCTTCTAACAGTAATGAAAGTCCATGGACCTTATGTCAAAGGAAAAAATATACTTTAAAAATGATCAAAACATGGTAGGTTCAGGTTAAGGCACTTTAATCTTGCAGCAAGGAGACAAAAATGTGCTAGTACAGAGTTTGTCTAACTAGAATCAGGAAATACAGGTGTTTTTATACATTTTCTAATAAGACATTGCCTACCAAGCTGACGTAGTGAATCACAAGTTTTGTCATCATTACTTCACAGTCATTGTTTTTACAATATTCTGCTGGTACCATCAATTTTTGTGAGAAACTTCCTAAGAAAAACAACGTGGCCTTGGCTACCACCGGTTAGATATATGCAATGTTACCATTCAAGGTACTATGGCTAATTCGAGCACAAAGCAAGTATAGATTACAGTTCATTTCTCTAACAGTCCTTTGTCTATGTTATCTCTAAACTTCTCCAGCTGCACATGTTCTCATACTTCGAACAGAGCTGATTGTTTAAAATCATTACATTTACAGAATATAGCATTGTTCATTCATTTTTCCTGACCTAGCAGATAATCACCTGCTTCTCAAGTACATTTCCAAAAGGCATAAACATGAATATTGCTGTGCTAGCAATTACTAGGTCAGAGGGCATCTTGCAAGTTTCAGAAAGCACACTGCAGTTTCAAAAAGCATCTTTTCAGTCTCATATGAAACTCAACTGTATATAAAACAGTGCATATAAAATAGAATGAAAAACGTGTTAACTTATTTAGTTTCTAATTAGCATTAAGCATACACACATTAATACATATTTTTCTGACATTTCCCCCCTGTTAATACTTTTTAATTCTATTTTCAAAAGAATAAACAGTTTGCTTCTTCTCCTAACCTCTTCCATTCAGGATTTGCAGTTAAGAAAGTCATTCAGTTTAAACTTATGAAAGTGTTTCACATTCTAACAATTCTTCAATTTCAGTACTTTGATACAAAGTCTCAGAAACTGATATATCTATAAATTCTTTAATTAACTTTTTTATGCAGGGAATACCACAACAAATACATGCTCCTAATAGGAGTAATCCCACACAAATGGCAATCAGGATGTTCATTAGGATGGAACCCCCCCCAAACAAATTTTGGAAAAAGTCCATCAGAGGGTTTGGGCCTGGTTTGGTCATGGCCAACACTTGCTGTATCACCTCGAGGTGGTCATTTATCTCATGTTGATGATCAGGTATATACGCACAGCACTCTTCTTTGATTAAAGCGCACGTACCACCTCTCGCCGCTAGGGTGAAGTCAAGAGCCATTCAGTTCTGGAGCACTACAGTTCTCATAGCATTCAGTTCATCAGTTATCAATTCAAGAGTTGAAAAAGTTGCATTACTCATTACTTTGAGAAGTTTAGACAGTTTTCGCAGCTCCCAAATCGATTTCACTGTGCCATATGCAGGTAATATGCCTGCCCACGATATAACAGCATCACTCAAGTCCATGTGCATCAGTTTGGTACCCACAGTATGATGGTCTTTCCAGCCCGCCTCGATCTGTCCCACTGGATTTTCAGGCTTCCTGACAGCTTTCTTGGCCACATCTTGGGTATTTCGAATATTTCCCTGAGGCAAAACTGCAGTGTGTCATATGGCCGGGACCAGGTACCCCAAAAAATAACTGCCGGACCAATTCTCAGGTAACCATTTATATGCTTTCTTACCACACACAAAATAACAATCCTCTACCTTAGTAGTTACTTTGTTACAAAATGACTGCCCTGCATGAAACTTTTTCCTATCTATTACAGATAGTTGTTTAAAAAGTACAGGATTACGTTACACTTGTTCAATAATCTTATGCATGGACTCAAGAAATGAGTTATAATTTGAACTACAAGCTGCACCCATTTTGTTTGCTTTGGTATAACATTTGTAATGTACAGTCACATTGCACTTGCTCCAACCCACTTGAATTGTGTCATTCTTATAAAAACATACAATTCCCTTTTGTGTCACAGGCAAATACAGTGCTACCTTATCATATGCTTTAATAGCTACGGTGTCATAAACCAAATTTTCCCAGGTCTCATTGACCCCTAGAGGGACTGCAGTCATTAATAACCTCCCGTATGCTATTGGTACAGCTGTGCAAATCCAGCAGTTCGAAACATTAAAAGTCTCAGCATACACACGTGTAATTGTCTGATAAGTGTTAAAGTTTGGGTGCCAGTCTATGGTCGGCTCATCACGTTTAATCAGTTCAACTTTTGTGGCAGGAAAAAGGAAAGGCCACAACAAAAAGAACAATGTTATCAGTATAGCTACCAGAATAATCATGCAAGTTTTGTGAGGTTGTTCTGTATCTCTGTTTGCTCTATACCTGGTCATTTTGTTCTCGTTGTACAACAGTAACAAGGTTTTTGTCCAGTTCAAACTTCTTAACCAGTTTACAGTGTGTCAAATGAATCCAGGACGCTCGCTTCGCGATCTTGATTGCAGTGGGTGTCAACAGTAGTACCTGGTTCGGCCCTTCCCACTTCGGAGAACTCCAGTTTTTTCTCTTCACCACCTTCACCCAGACCCATGCGCCTGGGGCTACTGCTGCTTCCGATGGTCTTGTTTGCTCTTTATCTGAAACAGAATTTAACTGTAAAAGTTTGTTATTCAAAAATCGCCTCATATACCCTGCAAGTGAACTGTCAGCCTCCTGCTCTGCAGGCATGAGAGGTTTCCATTGAGGTGTATAATATGCCCTCCCAAACAGAACTTCAAAAGGAGTTAACCCTTTTGCATTTGGAACAGTTCTCATGCTCAACAGTGCCAGAGGTAAAGAGTGCACCCAGTTCTTTTGTGTCTCACTGATCAATTTTCTAAGCTTGTTTTTCAAAACCCCATTATGCCTCTCTACTAATCCTGCAGATTGGGGGTCGTATGTGCAATGATTTTTCAGAGAAATCCCAAAATAACGGCTAAGTTGTTGTATAGTTTGATTTACAAAGTGTGTGCCATTGTCACTATAAATCTTTTCCGGTATGCCAAATCTAGGAATAATTTCTTTAACGAGGACTTTTGCAACAGTAGCTGCATCTGGAGTTTTAGTTGGAAAAGCTTCCACCCATTTGGAAAACATATCTATAATGACAAGGCAGTACTTCTTATTTTCGCATTTGTTCAGTTCTATAAAATCCATACAAATAGTATGGAATGGATACGGTGGTATAAGGAAACTCCCTTGCTTAGGTATCAATGCCCCTTGTGCATGATGCTTGTTACAAACATGGCATGCTGCACAAAATTTTTTTGTGTAGTTTGTAAATCCATACTTCGTAAACACTCGATTCACTAACTGTACCATCCCCCCTGTTGAGACATGGCACTGCCCATGGCTCAACAAAGCTGCATATCTAAACAAGTTAGATGGTAAAATCAGTTTGTTTTCTTTGGAGATGTACAGTCCCTTCTCAAGGATTGCTCCTCGTTTTATCCACTTCTGTTTTTCTACATTTGTAGTAAGTGTCTGCATTGTTTTTAACATTTCTAAGTCTAAAATCTCAGATGGTTGTAATTCCTCACTTAAAAGAAAAACTTCTGAAGCTGAAGCTGCTTGTTTTGCAGCTGTATCAGCCCTCGCATTACCTTTTGAAATTCTGTCCTGTTTGGTATGAGCTACACATTTGCAAATAGCTACTTTTTGAGGTAACTGAATAGAGTCTAACAAGTCTAAAATAAATTGCGCATGGTTAATTGGTTTACCAGTAGATGTTATCATCCCTCTATTTTTCCACTGCTGTGCAAAAACATGTACAGTAGAAAAAGCATACTGACTGTCAGTAAAAATGTTTACTTTCTTACCTTTTGCTAAGGTACATGCCCTTGTCAAGGCAATCAATTCTGCTGCTTGTGCAGATAAGTTGTGTGGTAAGGACTTTGCTTCTAAAATCTCGGTATCAGAAACTACTGCATACCCCACTAGATTATGTCCTGTAGGACCCCTCCTGCATGAGCCGTCCACATAGTATGTCACCTCAGCATCATCCAAGGGAACATCTGTAAGGTCTTTTCTAGGTAGTGTCTTTTGCTCAATCTCCTGCAGGCAGCAGTGTGGTTTGCCATCTGCAGGGGTTGGGAGCAAGGTTGATGGATTCAAAGTTGTGCATTGTTCAATTGTCATATAAGGTTGGCTCAACAGTATAGTCATACAGGAAAGATGTCTAGCAGGAGAGAGATATGCTACTGTTTCTTGCAGTAAAATAATCACGACTGCATTAGGCACTCTCAATGTGAGAGGGTAGAACAATACTACTGAGGCTGAAGCCCGCACTGCCATTGCAGCTGCGACTACTGCTTGTACACAGTGGAGCAAGGATCACGCCACTGGGTCTAGCTGTGATGAATAGTAAGCTATGGGGCGTTGTTTGTCCCCATGCTGTTGTGTTAACACTGATGTCATATAACCTTGCTTACAGTCTACAGTTTGGAAAAATCGCTTATGATAGTTTGGTAATCCTAAAACTAAGGAAGAAGCTATCAGTTGTTTCAGTGTGCAGAAAGCTGATTCTGCTTCTGGTGTCCACTGTAATAAATCTTGTGCTGCCATCGGCTTTTTGAATATCAAGTTAGTCAGCGGAGCAGATTCCAAAGCATAGTTTGGAATCCAACTCCGACAAAAGTTAGTAGTACCCAGGAAGGACATAATTTCCTTCTTGGTAGTTGGTTTAGGTGCTTGTAATATTGCTGTTTTTCTGTCTTCATCTAATATTCTGCCTTCTTTGGATATTACATATCCCAGGTATTTGACCTGTTTTTTCCAAAGTTGCAGTTTGTTTTTGTTTACCTTGTGTCCTTGAGTGGCTAAAAATTGTAATAATGCTATGGTATCCTCTCTGCATTCTTGCTGGGTGGGGGCTGCCAGCAGAATGTCGTCTACATAAAGTAAAATCTGACTACCTTTCAGTGGGATAAATCCCACCAGGTTACTTGCCATTTCTTGTGCGAATATTGTTGGACTTTCACAATATCCCTGTGGTAGTCTCGTATATGTATACCATTTTCCCTGAAATGTAAATGCAAACCAATGTTGGCTGTCTGGTGTATCGATATTGAGAAAAATGCATTGCTAATATCTACCACAGAAAAATACTTTTGTTGAGGTTTCAAATCATTCAATAAAGTGTGTGGATCTGGCACCGTAGGTGCCCTGGGTATAACTGCGTCATTTACAGCTTGTAAATCTTGGACCATATGCCATTCTCCATTTGCTTTCCTAACAGGAAATAAGGGTGTATTACACGGTGAATCAGGAGATTCTATTAAGACTCCTTCCTTAAGTAAGGCTGCTACTATAGGTTTGATTCCTATTTCTGTGTCCTTTCTTAAGGGATACTGTCTCTTTTGAGGTCTAAATGCTGATTTTGACATGATAGTAACTGGTCCTGCTGTACGAATAAGTCCTACATCTGATTTCCCTGTTGACTAGAGTCTCTGGTATGTCTCGTAAGGCTTTCTCCTCTTCCTCTAGTAAGAGTGCTACTCAGCTATTCTCACTTGCCTGTGAGTGCACAGCTGGGTGTGTCTGTGTTATCCAATTTAATTTCTGCTTTTGCACTCCTTGTTCAGAGAGTTCTAACTCTGTCTGTTTTTCCCACCTTGTGACTTTTTCTCCTAGGTCTGCCCACTTTAAATTTCTATCTTTAGTTAAACTTACATGTGGTAATCAATTAGATTTGTAAAGTGCTAGGAATTCCTGGGGCAATGAACAGCTTACTACACTGTTTCCTTCTGTATCCCAGTACAAATTTCGTAATACTAATCTATTAGCATGGTTTCTAAACAGTTCTTGCTCATATTCTTTATCAGGTCCTGGTCTGTTACAGTAATATAGAGTGCAATGCAACAAATGCTGTTTATCGGTGTCAAGGGAGGGGGATTTACTGATGGCTATGTTCATCAGTTTTTCGGTTACTGCCCCTGGACCAGTCATAACTAAGTCCTGGCTGTACCAATAAAATGTTTCACCCTCCGGTCGCACTACAAAAGTATCCATTTGTCGCTGCGCTTCCATACCCTGCATAGTTGGAACTACGGCTATGCCAAATATCTGCATTAGGTCTCTGCCCAAGATATTCACTGGGAATTTTGCAGAAACAACAATTTTACTTTTCTGGGTCATCCCTGAAACTGGGTCAGTTATCGCTATGTTGTGGGAGAGTGGCTCCCGATACAGCTGTCCATTAGCTGCTTTCACTAATATGTAGTCCAGTGATTCTGAATTTTCTGGTAGTTTGGAAGGAAGTATCAGGGTCCGTGAAGCCCCTGAGTCACACAGGAATTTGACTTCCCTCCCCTCTACCAGAAGTGTAACTTCCGGTTTTGTGTCTGCCAAGTAGAGCTCTAAGCTCAATAATGCTAAGTCCAAAATTTCATTTTCTTCATTATCTATGAATTTATGTACATCCTCTATTTCTTCTGTCACATCCTCTACCCTTTCTATCACATTTGCATTTGTCTTTTCTTGTTTATTCCTATCCAGTGATTCTTGACTGTCATATAGTCAGTCCTCACCCTCCTTGTCTTCTGGGGTTACCTTCTTATTTTGCCTGCAATCCCTTGCTAAATGTCCCTTTTTCCCGCATTTGAAACATTCACCCCTTTTCTTTCTTTCTTCAAAGTCTTCTGATCGCTTATCAGATTGTTTGTTTTCCTGGGTATTTTTCTTACCCTTCTTCCCAGTTTATACTACAAAGACTTCTGATCCGTCTTCTACTGCAAATACTTGAGTTTTCTTTTTTTTGGTATTAAAATGCCTATCGGCATGTCTTGCATATTCAAGTAATATAATCTACTTGTACGATGACCTACCATGTGCTTTGTAATAAAGCGGGTAATGGGTGCAATACTGCCTTTTAAAAATGCATTCTTTAGCTGTTGCCCATATGGGGAATCATGTGTTTGATCTTCAGGTACCTGCATTCCACAATGGTTATTAAAACATTCTAATAATCTGGCATAATATCTATCAACAGTTTCACCTTCTTGTTGTATGCATTGATTAATGCAAGTCCAATCAGCCCTAGGCTTCCATTTCTCAGAGATTCGGTCTGTCAGACCTTTCACTCTGTTGTCCAGTTCTGCGTTACTATGTGGGAGTAGTCTAAGCTCTGCGTCACGGGGATTCCAGTTGCCACTGATCCTGTGCCAATCTGAACCTATGATTTGTCTAACTACTTTCTCTACTTCTTCTCCATTCAAATGGTAACTTAACCTCATGCCTTGTAAGTCTTCTAAGAATTTTCTAAAATTAACTTTTGGATGGGGAATTCCCTCTGTGGCTTTCCGGATGTCTTCCGGTGTCCACGGTCTATATACTAGAAGAGTTGGATCCTGTCCTGCCTGTCCTGCCTGCAGATTTGGTACTTCTATGAGTGGACATATCTCTTCCTCACTCATAGCTTGTGAATTTTTATTTATTTCATATAATTCAATATCCCCTCTCAAATTACATGTTTGAGACCTGGTCTCAATAGGATCTCTGACAAACGGTTTTGATTTTGCAGGAACAGCTGGGTATAGCAGACGTGGATCAGCTTGTCCACTCGCTTCATATTCTGGTAAGGGAAGCGGAGGGGGCGGAGGAGGGGCTGTTGCCATTACCAAGTTATTATCTTCTTTATCTAGGAACATTGCTTTTGAATTTTTAATCTTTTGTTCCCTGCGGTTTGCTTCCTCAAGCCACCTGTGTGCCTGAGGGACTCCTAATTGTCATTGCTTTTTTAGCTGACCTTTCGCGTCTGTTTTAAGTTGTCTAACAAGTTTAATAAGTGAAGGTTTATCTAAATTACCATCAAATTTGTATTTATCAACCCATTTTGTATAATACTTAACATTATCGGCACGCTGTAATTGCATATATTTCGCGTCTTCGGTTAGGGGCGGGTCTCGGGAACTTTTCGTGCACTGATTTCCCATGTTGCCTTAGCTAAGTCAGAAATTGTTATGTAACCCTTTTTATCACGTGGTACCATGATTTTAAACCTTTTCACAGTTTATCTAGAATAACTGCCTACCTATTCTGTTTCCCTGATCTATGACAAGACAGCAATCTTTTTGTCCCTGATCTGCAAATGCAAATCTCCTGACAAAACAATACTGTAACAAGTCCCTGATCTAAAACAGAAAAAAAGTAAATTCCTCCTTACCTGACCTTCCGTGAGTTGATCCACCGGAACGTTGACTCGTCCTCCAATCCCAGATCAGAAACAGTGGCTGGCCTCTTTCGAACGACAATTCAGTCGGAGGTCTTTCAAGACAGAAGAGCTGATGTGGCCACTTCTCCGTACGGGTACATGCCACTGGGCCCAATTCTGACCTGAGCCTAGAGTGAGAGGTACTTTCCGGTCCGAAGGACCAAAACTGTCAAAGGAAAAATATACTTTAAAATGATCAAAACACGGTAGGTTCAGGTTAAGGCACTTTAATTTTGCAGCAAGGAGACAAAAACGTGCTAGTACAGAGTTTGTCTAACTAGAATCAGGAAATACAGGTGTTTTTATACATTTTCTAATAATACATTGCCTACCAAGCTGACATAGTGAATCACAAGTTTTGTCATCATTACTTCACAGTCATTGTTTTTACAATATTCTGCTGGTACCATCAATTTTTGTGATAAACTTCCTAAGAAAAACAATGTGGCCTTGGCTACCACCAGTTAGATATATGCAATGTTACCATTCAAGGTACTATGGCTAATTCGAGCACAAAGTAAGTATAGATTGCAGTTCATTTCTCTAACAGTCCTTTGTCTATGTTATCTCTAAACTTCTGCAGCTGCACATGTTCTCATACTTCGAACAGAGCTGATTGTTTAAAATCATTACATTTACAGAATATAGCATTGTTCATTCATTTTTCCTGACCTAGCAGATAATCACCTGCTTCTCAAGTACATTTCCAAAAGGCATAAACATGAATATTGCTGTGCTAGCAATTACTAGGTCAGAGGGCATCTTGCAAGTTTCAGAAAGCACACTGCAGTTTCAAAAAGCATCTTTTCAGTCTCATATGAAACTCAACTGTATATAAAACAGTGCATATAAAATAGAATGAAAAACGTGTTAACTTATTTAGTTTCTAATTAGCATTAAGCATACACACATTAATACATATTTTTCTGACACCTTATTACTGGAAAATGTGAATTATATTGGCAGCTGCATTTGAATGCCAATAATTGGCCTGGACTCAATGAATATATTTCAATAACATGTATGCTTAAGTTAAAAGCACTGGAAAGATAAGACATAAATACAGGGTTTATGTTTCACATATTTTTACATACTTTTGTCTTAATTTTTCTGATTTTATAGAGAATGCATTTTGTTCTATTTTTTCACACACATACACACACACACACACACACACACACACACACATATATATATATATATATATATATATATATATATATATATATATATATATATATATATTCCTTGTTTGCAAATGTTTCCAATTGAATTGACTCAGAGCTTCACACTGTGAATTTCTTTGTGGCTCCTTTAAGATGATGTTCAATGCCTTGGGGCTTGGCGGTCATGTGATTGAACACAAAAGCAACAAAATATATGTGTACTTCCAGCAATGTTTATCTGATGAAGTTCATGTATTTTGTGAATGAAACTGCTTATCTCTCATACTTTTAAACAAGTTTTATTTCAAAAAGTTTCTAGATTAAAGTTATTCCGGATTTTATCTGCAGCAGTTTACTTCCTTGGGCCTTCCATTTGTCTTTTAGTCTGTATTTCTTCAATTTGTTTTTTTGCCCAATTTGTAAATGATGCCAGAGTGGGGTATGGTGTCAAAAGCCTTAGTTCAATAGAGGTGAGCTGTGTGAACAGGGTTGCCTTCATCTTGTGCTTCAGTGACTCTTTCAAAGAAATCAACTAGGTTTAATAGGTATGACTTGTTGTGACGCCCGTGCCCTTGCCCAGCAATCAAGAAGCCTCAATCCCCACCACTAACACCAGTGAGGGGTGTCTCATATAGGAGGAAAGGATAACAAATACACACAGTAAAGTGCAATTTCCCTTAAGAGCACACAGAGATCACAGTCAGTCCGGGGCTGGTCGCTCCCTTGCTCTCCAGGTCCCCAGTAAGACTCCCCACTGGCACAGCTATAGGGTCCAGATCTCAGCCAGCTGGGCAAGCTAAAATCTCCAGCACCCAATCTGTCCAGCCAGTGCTTTGTGTCCCTGCCCAAGTAGCTGACACACACACACACACTTTGAGATAAGAGTTTATACAACCACACAGACACTGCTGGGGAAGGCTGGCACAGGTTCTCCAGCTGTGCCCCTTTTACCCAGACTATACAGTAGAAATCACTGCCACCACCCAGCTAATATTTATCAGCTACTCAAAGGCCCTTAAAATGGTGTCCAATTATTACTGTGCAATATTATTATCCAGTTGATAGTATAGCCCAGGGCTAAAGCTATTAGAGTGGCTTTGTACAATTTTACCAAAGGTATGCAAGTACTCTTAAAAGCTTAAATTATCTCTGCACAAAACAGGCACAGTTGACAGGTTTTAAAATATTTAATAATAATAAAAACACAAGACAATACTTCTTACTACACAGTGCTAGTCAAGAGTTCAGAGATCACAAAGAAATACTTAAAATAATTCAGTAGTACAGTTCTGACATCCCAGAAAAACACTTAGTCTAATCTTTCTAGTTTATAGCGATTTCTAAGAGAAAACATTAAGTCTAAGATAAACTTACATATAGAACACAGGCAGTGCTGATGAGCTGGATGGTCAAGACAAAAATGCTTAATAATCTCTGATGCTCTCTGTTTTTAAAATAAATCACATTCCTGGTTCCCATTACATCATTCTTCACACTTCCCTGGCTTCCCAGGCTAACAGAAACTGCATTTACATTCTTAACATCTCCTTGTGTTATCTTGCAGCTGGTCAGGAAGCAGAGCAATAAAAATGCATTTGCATGTTTAAATCTAGCAATTTAACTCTTGGTTAAAACAATAGAAAGAATGGCTTCATCTAGACAGGCTGGAGCCAACTTTAGATCAAAGGGTCCCAACATACTTTACTTGGTCAGCTTTCTGCCAGCAGAGTGTACTGCTGTTACATTAACATTTATAGATGACAGAATTATCTCCAAAATTCTATCTGGCTAGGCTGGCAGCCTTCACACTTGTCTTCTAGAAATCCAAATAGGTCTGGGTCTAACAATTGTAGGGTTCCTGTTTATGAAGTCCATAATGATGATGATCCTTTCCATCACCTTGATAATGGTGCTGGTGAAGCTAGTAGGTGTATAGTTGCCATGGTCAATGGTGTGTCCTTCCTTGTGTAGGGGAACTACTATATCTGTTTTCCAGACTTCTGGTATAGATCCACAACAGATGATGCTGTTGAATAGTTTATGGAGGAGGGCTGATGGGGGGTATTTTATAGTGATCAATAGACAGACTTATATGTTATATGGACCCCCCCTCCCTGAGTTAAGAACTTTTGGTAAATCTCTTTTAGTTTCTGTTCAGAGGCAGTTACCAGGGTGGCATAAACTGGATACTTTGTATTGGAACGTTTGCAGGTGGCAGAGAGGAAACATTGAAGCTGGATTTTTCAGCAAGGATTGTAGATACATCCTCAGGGTTTGAGTGGGTGATGCAATTTGTGAGAAGCTCACTGCAATGCTGGATATTATTTATGAGGTTCTTCACATAATTAAAGAACACCCTGTGGATATCCTTTGGTGATACAGAAATATTTAGTTCAGGATTTGATATTGGTCCTAAATTCCTTGTTAACTCTTTTGAGACTGATTTTAAAACACCGAGCATTTGCCTCTGTCTTTAGGGTTTTATGTTTTTCCTTTTATTGTAGAGCTTGTTTGTAGCTGAGATCCTCCACAGGGATTTGCTTCTAAATGCTGGATTATATTTGCCACAAATAGGAACATGAGCCTCTACTCAAGATTTGAAATGGAATGTAGACTTTAGGCACATGCAGTGATATTTGCAATAAGGTTTCTGAGGGGTTGGGGATTGCTGAACTGTCTCAAGTTCTCAATGAGTAGATGGAGATTGGACTTGGTGAAGTCTCACAAGACAGTTGGTTGTTGGCCTGTACTGAGACTGCATGGTGAATAACACAGCATATTGAGCTGACCTGACAATTGAGGGTATGACAATGGATGAGGAGCAGACAGGGGCTGTGTTTGTGAAGACAAGATTAAGTATGTTAGTGTCCCTAGTTGATAAGGTTTAAGGGAACATGCAATAATAAAGTCAGGAAAGTTTTGCACATATTTATTTGTAGAGATGTAGTTGTGCTAATTTATAGAAGGATAGTTGAAGTCTCCCTGAAAACATGGTGTTTGGGTTATGGAGAGGGTGTGTGATCTGAAGATGTCATAGACATGGTTCTGTTGTTGGCCAGGATGTAGTGTGAGGTCTTGTTTACTGATATTGGGATACAAAGGGTTTCAAGGTCATTGCTGTGGTTAAGAAGTTTGGATATGATGGTGTTTCAGACAAAGACAGACACTCCACCACCACTTGTAAGCTTTACAAGTGGTAGGCAGAGATGCCAGGTAAGCAGACTCTTGTCTTGATATGATGTAATTTTAGGAGCAAGCATTATAATAACAAAATGCCTGAAACTGGAGTACAATTTTGCGAAACAGGAGACCGGATGTGATAACAAGAAAGGCCATTTCTTAAATCCCCTTCACTTTGCTTTATTTACTTGTGAAAAGTGCACAGGCACCTATTTGTTACGAATTCCATCTGCCTCACCATATGCATCATCACACGTGCATATGCATGTTGAAGCTCTGTGCACTTTAACACAGATTTGATATTCCATAAATCATTGTGATGTTGGTTGAATTTTTCCTTCTTACCTGAGCCCAGCCCAGTGACCTCAACGCTTGATTTTACTTCCTGCCTATTGATGTGGCACATTACAGTACTGCCACCATTCTGAATGGATGGAAAGTTGGTCAGGTTTGAGCTATTCTGACCAACAGAAGCTGCTGGCTGGCTAATACCTGTGTCTGCAATAACACTATTTTCACAAAAATTTAGTGTTTCACTATTTTGGGTGGCTTGTATGTATATTATGACATTAGTATATATATATATATATATATATATATATATATATATATATATATATATATATATATACAGTCAAACAAAAAGAAGTAGGTCTCACCACGATGTTGCTGAAAATAAAACTCTGTATCTCCTTATGGCAAGGGCAGAAATAAAACTTTATTCCATAAAACAACAATGATAAGCGCTTTCGCGTAGGTAACACTACACTTCATCAGATAATTTTTTAGAATGAAAAACTCTCTATTTAAATACAAATAGGCGGGAACTTAATTAATTTCAACATCAATTTCATAGTTAAATGATTAAATAATTATCTGCGAGTTAACACTATTCTCACTGTTTTGGAAGACAAAGTTCTTCCATCAAGACAGACAACAACATATACATATAAAAGATATATATACATGTATATAGCATTTGCTAAGTGAATTCAAAATAAATAGGATTAATAACCATTCTAAAGACTCATGGACATTGTTAACATACTTATATGAACCACTTTTTTAAAACTCATTTCTAAATTCTCAATTCAGAATAAATGCTTTAAAATCAGCTTACTTATTTCAACAAAACTTCATTGCAACCCCCCTGTTTCATAAATTACAGTACCTACTCCTTTAAAATATAATTTAATGTATGAGGGTTATAAAGTTATAAACCTCAACATGGAACCAATATAAAAAATATATACCTGTGCATAAAAAATGTATAAATACAAATAGCCCTATGGTTTTAATGATAAAAATATTATACACAGCTGTTTGCACTGTTAAAAAACTTAATATACTATTAAAAGTATGCATGGTTCATGTGGAAAGTTATTTTAAAAATAGCTATAAGTTAAACTTAGATAAAGTGCTATGATTTTTTATGTATATGGAGATAAAAGATCTTTATATAAAATCCCTTCATATATTGATAGTGCCATGAAGCTATAAAAAATATATATATATGGTTCTAGGTTATAACACCGACAGCACATAACATCGACAACAACATCACCGACACCACATCATCGACAGTTCACAAACACGACACCGCACACACTCAACACATCATCACAACAACCAATAAACAAAACAAATTCCCTGACCAAAAACCACACACACAACACAGGCACACCTAAATCCTAACAAACAAACACCAAACCTTACATACACAACTATCCACAACCCTAACCGAAACCCTAACCCTAAGGTCCGTCACTGTCGCACACTAACCTAACCCGCGCCCTAACCCTAACTCACTTAACCTGCCCCTAACCCAAAAAAATTCACTACTGCACCCTTACCTAACCTGTGCCCTAACCCTAACTCACTTAACCCGCCCCTAACCCAAAAAAATTCACTACTGCACCCTTACCTAACCCGCGCCCTAACCCTAACTCACTTAACCCACCCCTACCCCTACAGACCGTCAACATCGCACACTTACCTTACTCACACCCTAACGTCCGTCACTACCGCATACTTACACATCCTTTCCCCGTTTCGGTGTTTTCATCCGTCGATCCTCTGGCGTCGGTGATTTTGCTGTCGATCTTGTCAGCTGTCGATGTTGTAACCCAGACCCATATATATATATATATATATATATATATATATATATATATATATATATATATATATATATATATATATATATATATATACTTTTCAAGACCTTATTTATCAAATAGAATTAGACAGCCAGATCAGTCATTTCTTAATGGTAGTGAATGAATCATTAGCTAGTCAGGAGTTTTCTGTGCTCATTGTGAATTTAAGTTAGATGTCTAGTTTTCAGCAGCATATCATTCCAATACACGCTCAGTACGTGAAGAATACCTGAATGCAAACCTGAATTCAAACTGTTGATGATTTATATTTTTGAGGATTATTCTATCATTGATGCCAGCAAAATAAAACTGCTGTGACTTTATCAGTTTAAAAATACAGAAAAAATTAGTAAGCGTCAGAAGATATATTGTGTACAGACATTACAGTCCACCTGGGCATTCCATAAAGATGTTATTAACGAAGAGCATGCAAGCTAAGAAACGCACATTTCTTTTTAAAAATTGTCGGCACTCGCCCTTAGTTATGTAAAACACATCTTTCTTAAATAGAACTTATGGAACCACTTTAGGTGCGAGCTAAAGAAAATGTGGTTTATTCTTTTGATGGGTGAGACTTACTTGCCTTTTCTTCATTTCTAGGTAGCACAAAGAAAGGTCTAACGTCGCTGTAAAAATGATCGCTTTAAGGAGTGTCTGATGGTTCATTGTACTGTAACAGGAACAGGGTAGAGTTAATCTGCATAGAACCAGAAAGCATGAGATAGCACATAAAAAAGGAAGAGCTTATTGAAACACTGAAACACTTACACATTATGCATATGCGCAGCATTGCTAATGCTGAATCAGTGGAATTGCAGTTTAGTGGATTTGTGTGTCTTAGATGGTCATGCATTAAAATCCTGACATTTTCTGATTTTTTTTCAGAACTTGGATGTATGATGTGCTTGAATCTAGTTTGCTTATACTTTATTTCTACTGCCAGAGGGATGAAAGCAGAATAGCAGCTGCCCCGGCTTTCATGGCATCTCATGACTTACTCATGTCTTCTTGCCTTACTGCCCGAGCTTTCATGGCATCTCATGACTGACTCATGACTTCATACCTTACTGGTTTGAATCCAGTGCCTTACTTATTCTTCTAGGATGGGAACGGGAATTTACATTGCATGACTGTGACATTAAACAGGGATAAGTTACTGAGACAAATTAAAATACAGACAGTGAATGCTTATAAGTGCAACAAGACCTACTCATCTGCTCATTTCTTTGGCTGCCTATTGATATTCAGCAAATTAAATTGTGCCCTTCACAACAGAGCAACTGAAAATGTGAATGTGGAAGAATATATACTAAATCCAAGGCTGCAGTCTCTCAAAGAAGTTTTCCTACTCTGGACAACAATGGTCAAAAGCTGATATATATATATATATATATATATATATATATATTTTTTTTTTTTTTTTTTAAGTAAGAGGGGTGGCATAGAGGGAGAAAGCCCTTACAACAGCCCAGGTGTTGTGAGTTAAATTAGTACCTCTGGTGGCTGACAGAGCAATGGTGTGGATGGACACACCTATCCTAGAGGATAGCGATGTGCTGGGCATCATTTAACTGGACTTCGTAGTAGTTGAAGCCCAAAGATGTAATACTCGACTGGGGAGGGGGATGGAGGAAACAGACTATGATGGAGGGTCCAATCTATAGTGAGGAAGGGGCATGGACTTGGCTGTCTCAGTGCTCAGCCTACGCACACAATGTCAGGACACAGGGACGGGCAGTTAGACCAAAAGAAAATCGCCATACTGTTGAATGATGACCTCTCTGTTAGCCCATCTCATTGCTTGCCCAATGCGTTCCTAACTCATTAGAACCTGCATGAGGTATCAGAGAGACACCTTGGAACAAAACATCTCCCATATGGCAGACTCTAGTGAACACTGGGGGTCTGCCAGGAATGAGAGTTGTAGGCGAGATAATTGGGGTAGATAAGGTGACTTGATGGTCAGCCACTGTGGAAGAAAAAACAACATAAAAGTAGGAGTTAAGCCATCATGTAAAGGACTACTGCAAAATTGCTTAAAAACTGTAACAGCAACATTCAGAATTCACTTTTTGTTTGTTTTGATCACAGATTTTTTTCAGTATGTCAGGACCACCAGTACAGAGTCTCACAATTCAGTCTGGAAACTTATTTTCTTGTCTACTACAAAACCAATATAACTTTCTTCATTTCTCTTTTTGCCTTCTTCCATTTGTTCTCCATCCCATCATACAAGAAGTGAGGGAACACTATCCTGATTCTTTAGTTCTAGTAGGGTGTCTGGGCTCATTTAAGAAATGAAGGACAGGTAAGTGTCAGGCATCATATAACAGGATCTCAAGACTCAGGACAATGCATGATGGAGATGATGCTTTCTCAAGAGAGGCTTCTGCAGGTCCTGTGTCTGATATCAAACTGCTCCCTAAGGTATGTACCATTATATTCATGAAGACAAGTACCACCAGCAATCAAAAAGTTAATGAATGTTCAGTGTCTGGGCTATCCCTATAGGCTAAACAGGTAAAGCAGGATGTATGGGAGTCCTGTTATTCTTAGCTGGAGAATCTTTCTTGGCCTGAGACCATAGTAGATGGGTCCCAGATCCTGAGTTTCACCATTGAATTTTTACTGGAGACTCACAGTCACTCCATCGAAGCTTGTTGTGGTACAAGTATATGCTGTAGAGCTGAGCATCTAAAATCATTTTTTGACTGCCTTGAATACCATTCCGAAAGATGCCTAAAGGGACACAACTCTCACACTCTTTTCATCCTCTGCCAATGGCAAGAGTGATTTCAGTCCCTCTCTTTATTCAAGAGCCAGCTCACAACTTGTGAGCAATCTAAGGCTGCCTCATAAAGAGACTTGGAAGGACAAGGCTCTGATTGATATTTGGCAACTGAATACCATATCTTTTCCTTTTGGTCTACAACCATCCCGGGACTGTAATAATGGCTCCTCCTGCTGGTTCCTGTGCTGAGTTCCTTCACAAACACAAATATAAACAGCATAACACACTGAGTATAGAGAACAAAATACAGAATGAAACAATTACAGCATTCTATCTATACATTTGAAATGAATGCCTTGAAACAGCCATGACTTGCTGCATTTTGTTTTTAGAAAGGAAAGAACTGAAATCAGAGGAAAATAGCAGCCAGAGACAAATGTAGAAAGTTAATGAGCAACAGGTGGAGATTAAGTCTTTCACAGGAGAGCAGAAGTCTGTATGAAGAGAGGAGGATGACTAGCATGACAAAGGAAAGGATAAATAAGGACTGAAAGTGGGGTATTAGGTTACAGTCTGAACTGCTGTCTAGTGATGAGGCATAAGAATGTTTAGTATCCTAGATAGTTATGCAGCTTGTTTTAACAGTTGTTATGTTATGTTATGTTATATTATGTTATGTTATGTTACTTTATGTTATATGTTATGCTATGTTATGCTATGTTATGTTATGTTATGTTATGTTATGTTATGTTACGTTATGCTATGCTATGTTATGTCATGTTATGTTATGTTATATGTTATGCTATATTATGCTATGTTATGTTATGTTATGTTACATTACGCTATGCTATGCTATGTTATGTTATGTTATGTTATGTTATGTTATGTTATGTTATGCTATGTTATGTTATGGTATGTTATGCTATGCTATGCTATGCTATGCTATGCTATGCTATGTTATGTTATGCTATGCTATGCTATGCTATGTTATGTTATGTTATGCTATGTTATGTTATGCTATGTTATGTTATGTTATGTTATGTTATGTTATGTTATGTTATGTTATGTCAGACAGTGCCAGATAGTGGCTAAATACATTTTTAGCCTTTGTAGGAATATATTGATATTTGAACCTAACCTGATATTGCAAGGGATTGTGGTCCATAACTTTATGTAGACATAACAGAGGGGGTCCCTATAATGGTTGTGCGATTTTGATTTCTGGACTTGATTTTGATTTTGAGATTAGAGTTGCCTGGATGCTTTGTATCTACTGATTAGATTGGTGAATTTTGGACATTTGTTTGGTTTATGATGAATATGATATATGACTATGAGATGTGAGATGGTTATGGTGTGTTGGAGTTATAGTCAGACAATTTGTTTTATTTCCATGCAAAGGCAAGTTTTATTTCATAGACTGGCAGCAAATTTGCCTTTTTTTGGAACAACTGCTTTCTAGATTTTTCAGTTGCGAATTTTGTAAGGTATGTTAGAGTGACAGATGCATATAGAATGGTTGAAAGTAAGAGTGACTGGGCTGTCACTAGTTCGTCTGAGCTTTTTACAGCATGCCAAACATCGGCCTTAGTAACTGTGTTGTTAATTAGGAGATCAATCATTTTTGTATTGTTAATAATTGTTCTTTGAAATTTGCTCTGGGTTGCCTGTTCTATGATGGGGTTATTGGAGATTTTATGCTAAAGCATACCACAGTGTTGGACACTGCTTCAGATGTGAATATGATTAGTTTTCAGTTTACTCAGTAAGCCAATGTACTACTTTATTGAAAGCATGTTGCATCTTAGTTTGGAGTTCAATGAGGATTGATTTTAAGAATATTAAAATAAAATTACCTGCATATTGAATCAGAGTTACTTTGACAGCTGTTTTGTATGGGTCTATATCACTTCATTGAAGTTTACTTACCTTATGTTGGCCAAGTGACTTCCTTCCTTGAGAAAAATGTTCACTGATGAAGGGCCGTTCGATGATATTGGTTCAATGAATAGCCGTTCAAGGTACGTAAACTTCAATGAAGTGATATAAACCCATTTTGTACATATTTTTGGTAAATATTTTAAATAACAATGGGCCAAGGACTGAATCTTGAGGAATTACTATAGTAATGGATTTGAGTGAGGAATAGGTTTCCTTCCATTTTCTGACTGGGAACTGTCAGAGTGGTAACTCTTGAAAATTGCCTAGTTATAAATAGATTATATTACACTGTGTCAAAGGCTTTTGATGGGTCTAACATGACTGAAGCAGAATCTAAGTTATGGTTTATACTGTTAACACCCATAGCAATGCCAGAAGCCTAGCCTCTACCATCTTCCTAGACTTATCAAAAATGTTTCATACTCTCTCCCACCAGAAACACTTATAATTATTTTTCCACCGTCTTGCCAGTAGCTATTGGTGTCATACAAGGATCTATACTAGGCCCTCATATTTTGCAACATATTCATCAATTACTTCAACACTGCTACAAACATCCTACCCTAGTTCAAAATGTTGATAACTTGACCCTAATCTGCTCTACCAAAATTTTCTCTAAATTCCAAGACCTTACACAACAATACTATGCATCAATTGAAAAATAATTCACAACTACTTCTAAACCCTAAAAAAAAATACTGATCTTTACCTCAAAACACATCTCATCTAAAACAGCTCTGTTCACTATTGTCTCTGTCAACAACACCATGACAGAACAAGTAAACCACACAAAATTATCAGGCACAAGCATAGATGAACAGATGAAATCCAAGCACTATATATCACACACGGTTAAAAATAAAATCATCAAAAACAAGGTATATTATACAGAGTAAAAACATACCTCACTGTAAAAGGCTGAAGAATGCATAGCCTCTATTTTCTTACTGCCATCTTTCCTCTATGCTGCCCCAATCATCATCAATGTTTATGTCTTACAACTGTCCACACTTCAGCAATGTTATAATAAAATAGCCAAATTTGGAGTAAAAAACAATAGAACAGATCACTGCCTAGCATACAGTGAATTAAACAGGTTAGGACTACCATATCACCTAGGTCTTTCTCAGATAACTACAATACAAAGACTTTTCTATAAGCCAGAAAATTGCCCAGTCTTTAACAATTTAATACAACTCCACTCCCTCAATAGAATTTTACACCCTAGAATAAAATCACTACCCACTATAACCAAATCACTGAATACTGCAAGTGACTCTTTACATTTAAATAGTGTAGCTAAATGATTAAGTCATATCCCACCACCACTGAAATCCATTCAGAATGTAAACTCATTTAAAACACAATAAAAACTTCACCTATTAAATCAATGGATCTACTCCTATATATTTCCAGGATAAATATCACTGTAACCTTCAATGTTCCAGATTGCTAAACCATTTTGATTCATTCAGAATCATATGCCCCATGACAAGACTTCACTAATATCAGAACAGTTTTACTAGTATCTTCCCAGCCATATACATAGTTTTGAGACACTGCTCTCTACTTCTATAAATATAATATAAACCTTATAACTTCTATAAATCTAATATAAACCTTAACGATAGCCATATATAATTGTCTGTGAACCTGCTTAATACACAACCTCTTAACTACAATGTTAACATTTTCTGAACTAATAAGTTCTTTTCTCACCCCCATTTCTTTCACTTTCTAAGCACGATTCACAGGATCTATCTAGTATCTACCTGACAATTCCAATAATACACCTCTTTACATGCTCAGTGTTCAACATTTACTAAATGCATAAGTATCTCTCATACTGTAATAGTTGTCATTATTTCATTTGAATGTAATCTAACTAGCAAATTTGTGTGTAATAGTTAATGTTTATTACTTAAGTCTGTTCATGCAATTAATGAAAGTCTGTTTAAAAAATGTTTGTAATTCATTGGTAGGAGAAAGCTGGTAAACAAAGACAAATAGCTAAATAAATGAATGAATGAATGAAGAAATAAATGAACAAATAAATGAATGAATAAATAAATAAATAAATCAGCATAGTGCTGTTACTAGAACCAAAAAGTAAGGAAATCTGAGCTGGATTTGTAGCACCACCAAACCAGCAAACAATCACAAATTCACATAAACATTGTGCAGCAGAACAGCTTTTAATGTTAAATACTGTACAGCAAGTTACAAAATACTCAGCTCTTTCATCACATATGGCATGAATTCATCAGAGTATGAACACATAACAGATAATACGTAATACAGCAACAAGGTCTAAACCCTCTGAATTACTTGACCATTTTTTGTCAAAAAAATCAGCAGTCTGCAACTAGAGAAGCAAAAACCTAAAATATACAACTAAAAAGCATACATAATAATGAAAAACATGTAAAAAGCATACATAATAATCAAAAATGAAAAACATGTAAAAAGCATACATAATAATAAAAAATGAAAAACGTTACCTTATATGGGCAATTATGTTTTTAAGTATACTTATATTTAAACCACAGTTAATACTCAAAACCTAACTCAATCCTGGGACATGACCAACATCTAAATGGTGCTACCAAATCAGCTATCTGTTTATAAGCCGATATCCTCAAATTCCACCAATTTCATTATTTCCACATTCTGTAATATATTAAAAAGAAATTTTGTGAAATTATAACACTGTTTTGAATATTTATATAATGCATTTGTTGGATCATTTCTTTAAATGCTATAATCATGTTCAGTAATCCTAGGCCGTAAATCTCTCTCAGTCTTCCCTATATGAAATACAGTACAGGCTTCACAAACTGCCAGGTACACCACCCCCTTAGTACTGAAGTTATATCTCCATATTTTAATAAATCTTTGGGCATACATAACCACTTCTCTGTCATTTACATTGTTTACAGTAACGACATTTCATGATAACTGTACTGTCCTTATCGGAAGATATCAAATAGTTAGATGGATACTCCAAGAAATCTTTCAAGTTTCTTTCTAAAAATGGACATTGTTCAAGTCCTACCACATCTATAATGTTCTCAAAATGCTGAAACAATCTCCAATTTCTTTAAATAATATCCTCATTGCTATATGTATCTATATTATATTGCAAGATCATCGTGTTTTTTAAATTTATTTGCAGTGTGTTCCAAATTTCTTTAAAAAGTAATGGAAACATTTAGATACATGGTACAATGTTGTGCCAGTTATAAGGAAAGTAGAAAGAGTTATTTTAACGCCGTTTGCACCTTACCAAATGTATATAAAATTACTTTAAAATACAGTTTTAAAATATCCCAATGGTGTGAAATAAATGTATATACACACACACACACACACACACACACACACGCACGCACATGCATGTACGCACACACACACGCACACACACACACACACACACACACACACACACACACACACACACACACACACACACACACACACATCCTTAATTGCTTCAATTAATCCAATAGGTTATGTTCTTTCAATAAACATCTAAGTCACTTTTTCAAGTACAAAATCAAACATTGTATTATTAGGATATAACCTCAAAAGACAAACCATTTTGATCATTCACCAAATTTCATTCTGCCTAGAATGATATTTATCTTAATGAAGTTATGTGTCAGATGAATGAATAAATAAATGTAAATAAATTACTGGTGTAGTCATCTTACCCATGTAAACCTTGATGGAGATTAATAAAATCAAATGATACATTAGTTAGGAATTTGTCTTATTTGTTTTAATATGATTTTACCTATCACATTTGAATTTTTCTTGCCAAGGAAAAATACATAGCAAAGTACCTGCAACTTTCTTTTGTTATTTCATTCCCACTATGGTCATAAATCTATTTGAGGTAAAAATTTACAGCTTTTACTGTTATTTATAGCTGAATAATTTCCCTCTCCTGAAATCATAAACCTGCTGATTCTTTTGTAATCTGAATGTGAAGAAACCTTATTAACCACTGAGAGCAGCTTCACTATTTAGTTGTACTTTGCAAGTCAGAAAATATGATGGCTAACTTAAAAGGACAATCCCAGAGTTTAAAATTCTGACCAAAAGAAACTTGCCCTGATACCTCCCAGTTGTCACCACCCACTTACACATCATCATCAACACTACTTCTGGTATCAAGTTACCTTATGCACCCCTGTTTTCATTCCCTCTGGTGAACACAATTTACAATATTCAGTTCCTGTCAAAGCTTTCAGTCCCCAATCACTGGGAAAAAAATAAGGTAATTACATTTTTGTGTGTGTTTGGGTGGGGGTGGTTAGGCAAGACTCTCATTGTTTACTTTTTATGAATTCATCAAAAAGATTATATTAATTGTGCGGATCTATATTTCCTTTATTTATTCTTCATATAGTATAGTCAAAAGAGTACAGTTTAGTGAATCCATACTAAATCTTAACAGTCTATTGACATATTCCCCTTACTATGCAGTAAAGCATTCTCAGAATTAGTATATTTAACTATCACAGGTTGATGGCCACTGTGGTGCAGGGGTTAGCATTTGTTGCCTCACAGCAAGAGGTTCTCCTGTTCGATTCTCGGCTGGAGCACCTTGTGTGTGTAGTCTGCATGTCCTCCCCGTGGTCGAGTGACATTAAAGACATGCAGGTAGGTGTGTGCGTGAATGGGTGTGCCTTCTTTGAAGGTTGGGCGTTGGGCTGGCGACTCGTCACCATAAAAATCCACTGCCAATCATTAGCGGTTGGGAGTTCTGCTGTGGCAACCCCTAACCAGGAAAAGCCGAAAGAAAGAGAACTATCACAGGTTGATGTAATGTACAGGCCCCATTGTGACAGCAAACTTTGGACTTCATTGTTTAAAATTAATCTGTTGCTTGGGTTACACATATGTTTTTTTTTACAGCAGGTCAGAAAACCATTATACTTGGCTAGTATTCAGAGATCAAAAAACAAAACAAGAAAAAAGAAGACTGCTTCTACTACCATTCAAAACTTACATCATTCTGATGCTTTCTATGGAGCAAGTAGCAATCATGCATAACATCATAACATTTAGCTACTATTCAGAATTCTGCACAAAATAAAATTTGAAATTAAATGAACAGAAAACTCTGTTTACTAATATTTTAGTTTTGCATTCCTCATATGCTTTCTTGTAAGGTAGTAGCAAGTGAGGTCATAAGATTCCTGAAAGGCTACTTTTCTCTGAGGATAGAATACACAAGCGAAACTAATGAATTACTCAGTGAGAACTGTTGTGAGTACAGTTGCAATTTGAGATGGAATTTGACTAAGATCACTGAAACTTCCTGTAAGCACCCCTCTCCCAACCTCTGCTGCCAAAGCTGGGATGTGCTCAGAAAGTCATACTGAAAATGTAAACAAAGACCAGAATCAAAACCAAAATTATCTGGGACTGTCCCTTTAAGGAAGGGAGGTAGAAAGAAGACAGTACCTGAAACTCATAAAATATCATTTTAAAACTGTGTTATTTCAGCGATTTCTTTATATTTCTACAATTACTACTTAATAATTGTGTAACATATGTAGGAAACAAATGCTTAAGTGTCACTGCATACCATCTACTAACACCTTTACTGGGGAGTCTCAGACTTAACTGTATTTTAACTGTATTTATCATTATTTCCAATAGTGAATTTAATTGTGCTCTGACTGAAGACTCACAGTGCATTGTAGGTAAGAAGTATCTTTCCAAGAAAACAAAATCACATCAAGATGTTTGCATCTATGAATGTATTCAAGGTTGTGCTGCAGATAAATTGGGATTATATAGAACTTCATGGCTAGATAAAAACATATTTTTCGTGCTCCACATACAGTGGTCCTTTAAGTAATTCTACCCAGATATTTTCAAGACTACTATACCAAGAGAGATAGTGTGTGAACATTAATATAACCTGATTAGCAGTCACTTGTCATTTCAGTTATTAAAAACACACAGGTTTTGCATTGACTGTACTTTTCAGAACAGGCATATCTCATTGTCAAAATCTACTTACAAAATAGTATGAGGAATGATATGCAAATTGATGAAATTTATGGCAGTGTGCATGTAGAACAGCACCCCTGAGAAGGTACTGTTCAAAATTAATGGAAGCATTTATATACATGGTACAACTTTGTGACAGTTATAAGGAAAATAGAAGAAGCCTTGATAAAACCAGTTTGCGTTTTTACCAAATTCATAGAAAATTACTTTAAATATACTGTTTTAAAAGACCCCAACGGTGTGAAATAAATTTATACACACACACACACACACACACACACACACACACACGCACACACACGCACACACACGCACACACACACACACACACACACACACACACACACACACACACACACACACACACACACACACACACATATTCTCTAATTTATACTAGGTGATTAGTACATGATCATCTTACAGGGCCAGGAACTGTCACTCCCTTAGCCTTTTTGACTGGCTAATCCCCTTAATATGGCTTATTTAAGCTCACCCAACCCATGGCTTTTATCCTTCTCTTGCTATCACAATCACAGTAGAGTTCTCATGGTACTAGTCTTCTGTGAAATCAGGCTGCTCCACATTTACTCTCAGAGTTATTCTGCTTAACCAGTGATGCACAGCACCTAGGAATACACAGTACATGTATTCAGCATTACTTTCTTACAATATGAATAAAAATATATATATTACACATATATACTTTTATTTAAAATACAAATTAAGAATATTGCTAGTGCTGAGTACATTAAATGACAATGTACATCAAAGCATTTTAAAAGGGCTGAGGAATAAGCTTTTTATGGATAAATCAATCAGCACAGAACAATCATTATTACCATATGCAGAATGAGAATCATAAAATTAAGAAGCGTTAAAATAAAACAAAGCACTTGTTATGTATATGCTTCTTCATTAATAGAAATTGCCCTAAGGTGTCACTTACTAGTCCACCCAAAAAATCATAAATCAAAAGTAATATGAATAGAAGAATTTTAAATGCTGCATTTCAAGGCAAAATCCACAAAAAGAAATATATTTAGCCATATTCTGTAAGGATTCTAACTGCAGTTTAATAATTTAAGGAATAATGTGAACATCAATTTGAAATGTGCACTTTAATTAAAATTAACAGTAAATAACATTCTGTTTATATAGAATTCATTATCCAATTGCCTGCCCTGGGATATTTTAGCAGATGCAGCTGTTTTAAGCAGAACAGGAAGTATTTTGCTGGCAAATGGTAATGGATGATTTACTTCTCATGGTCGCAAAACTAATGGCCTAGAAATGGGGGCTGGGCTGCTGACCATTAAATATAAATGTGTGTGTGTGTGTGTGTGTGTGTGTGTGTGTGTGTGTGTGTGTGTGTGCGTGTGTGTGTGTGTGTGTGTTTGTGTGTGTGTATGTGTGACTGATTAACTGTACCACATAACTCATGTGAATTCAGTTAAATGAGGACTAGTGCTAAAATTAATTCAGATCCCTGAAGTCCTAATATCCTTATATTTATTATATTTTCATTACTTAAATTGCAATCAAAGGCAAACTAAGTGGAATGAAATTCCATATTTCAATAAGGCTCGTTGTATGAATATTTGTGAATATTCTCCTTAGATTACTGTCACTGTGACGGACCCTTTCAGTGTGAAACTTTGAGGAATATGACATTTTTAAGACCCAAAATGAGATATGTTCCTTATAATGAGGTACACTTGAGAGTCATGTGCACCATTCTGCCTCACAGGTTGGCTGGCAGCAGCATCAAAACTTAATATTTTCAGCTTTGTCATTTTTGTTTGTTATTTAATACAATTTTCAGTAATACTATTTTAAATAGACATTTTCACATATAGAATACATTCCATAATTACCTATCAGATTGTATGCCCACTTAATCATTGCGCTGTTACTCTGTCACTTATATCCAATAGGCATAATTTATTTGTTTCTTTACTTATTTGTCCCTCAAGCATAGCCACAACACCACCCCATAAACTGGGCTATGACATTTCTTCCCCTAAGTTTCCCCTCCCTTATGCATTTTATGTTGTATAAATTACCAGATTCAAAATTCTGGAAGTATTTTTCACCGCCCTTCAATTTTTGGACAGTTACCCCATTTGGATATAGTGAACCTTACCTCCGGCAATCGCTACACCTTCACTTATCATTAATCATTCCTAAAAATGTTTTAATGCTTCAATTAAAATAAAAATTCCAGCGCTTATGCAAGCCCATCCAAGTAATCCTTTCTTTTATTTTATTCAAGTTCTCGGACACCAGTCACCCGAGGCAGCTTGAGACAACAGAATACATCTCCTTACTGATTTGTACAGCAACCCAGCCAGCCTCCCTCCAGATTTCCTGCCCTCCTAAAATAATAGGAATATCTTAATAAGGTATAATCACATTATGTCCATTTGTAGTGGGTCTAACATTTTGCTGTTTCAGAAAACAGCCCTAGCAAATAAGAAATGAGCACTCCAGTCATGTGCAGTAGGCTGCACAGTGTTCCAAGTTCCTGACATAAGAAATTCAACTACTTTTTAAACAAACAAATGAAATGTGGATCCCTGATGGTTTTGGGGAGAGAGGCTACAGTGCAGCAACCAGTACCTTGTGACAACCCTGATTTCACTGACACAATAAAAAGAGTCTTTGTTTTACTGTTTTCATGCTGTCACAGTACCTGCACTTTAAACAAAGTATTACATATGTGTGCATGCTTGTCTCATGCACACACACACACACACACACACACACACACACACACACACACACACACCAATTTGTAGGGAAGGCCAGTAATATTCTTCAGCTCAGCAGCCTTATTCTCTGACTCATGTTAGTAAACTGCAACCACCAGCAAATTATTAAGCTGGAGACCAAACAGTCTCTGTTTCATTCTTGCAAATAAACCAGATAATTATAAACACAAGTGATACTGTATAGTGGAATGGTCTGACCAATCTTGAGATGGATGCCAGCAGCTTATTACTATTTAGTAATAAATAAATAGATAGATGAGCAGTCACAAACTGTTTAGATTTGAATAATTAATCAAGATTTTACTTTGAAAAGAATGAGTTAAGCAATACAATGAACAGGTAAATATACAGAGTAATAACAGCACATGGAAACAGAAAATTATTATCTTCTTTGGTAACATTTTGTTTGTAAGCCAAAACACAGTGTCTTATGTGTTACTTGTGTTTTATTGATTTTCTTTTACATTTCCATTACTAGGTTTTCTTGATGATGGTGAATAACTTTCCAATCCCTTTTCAAAACAGATTATTTTGTAAAATGTTTAAGTTCCCCGTACTCCCTCTTATGTTTAATAGTTTTCCTAAACACGTATCATAGTTTTGAGAGTTCCTATTATGTCTATCATTCTGTTTCCCCCAGTTTCTGCAGTTTTACCCTGGCACATTCCCCACTAAAGATTTTTGTTCAGTCCAGTGCCCTATCAGAATTTTGATACTTTTCAGTGAAACTCCTGAAAGTCTGAAATAGTGTGATCCACAGGACATAACAGCAAACTGCAAAGTTTGCCATTACACCTAAAAAACATTTTGTTTTACAGAGATCAAGCCCTCTGCACCCCCTGATGCTCACATCCCATGCACCCACACTCCAGCTATTTATATGTTTTCCAACTCCAAGACTGGGGTCAGCCTCTTAGTTGGTAAGATATTTCCCTGTGGTACATTTGCCTTGAGACACATGGCTAAAGTGACATTCAGCTGCATAGACATATGGCTGTTGCAAACTTCCTGTGGGCAAAGAAAAGCTTGCAACACCATGCCCACAGCTTCAGTAAACAAGTGCATGTGTGCAGGGGAAATAATGTGTGCTGTGCTTGGTGTATCTTGCATGCTTATGTTAGTACATGTCGAAGTGTGCTGCAGCATGGGCAAAATCCTGCCTGCTATTGTAGTCACACATGTTCAAATATGTGCTTTAGGTCATTTTTGTAGACATTTTGAAGAGGTTAATGGTCCACACACACCAGCAATAAAAGCACTGCCCATTGGGTACTACGTTTTCACTGCCATACCCACGGGGCAGCCTGATGCTGATGCCTAAAGGCAATACTTGTCTTGTAAGGGAAACAGTTCCAGCTCATTACATACTTTGCATTATAAAAGGAATTATAAAGGCTTTCATGCTCTGCTCAAGGCTTGAACGCAGATGATTTGCAGTGAGCAATAATTCTTCTATTTTCTGCTTTCTTATTGTTTCCATGTTCCTGTTAACTGTCTGAGTTGTTTATTTACCCTTGTTCACCCATGTCACATAGCAAATGGAGTAACTATTCTGTTTATAGTTATTATAACAGTGAATTAAATGGACAAAATGTTCTGTATGTTTTTATATCACAGTGACACTATCTACCCACCATATATCAGTCATAATGCTGTACACAATCTGAGTATGCAGTTCTATAAACTACTAGCAAATAGACATGCTCTTTACAGGGAATATAATGCCTGCATGGTATCTGTATGTTCTAGGCATTACATAATGAATGGTCATGTCAAACATTATCTTACAAATAACCCATCAAGACCCAGTACATTGAAACAGGAAATAAATTTCATTTTCTGATGCACTACCCATAATCCAACTACAGTAAGCTGAAATTTGTCTGAATAATGGTAGTTTTATGGTAAGGGCTTTTTTAATGTTAAAATTCTCATTAGGGTTAGGGGCAGGGGCAGCTTAGGGTTAGCATGTATTACTAAGATGGAACAGGGTGCAAATATGTGCTAACCCTGCCCCTATAATGTGGAACAGAGTGCAAATATGTGCTAACCCCAGCCCTTCCCCTATAAGGTGAAACAGAGTGCAAATATGTGCTAACCCTAACCATGCCTCTGCCCCTGCCCATAACCCCAACTGGCATCTTAACTTCCCTATAACACAAACACAACACAAGACAGCTCAGACAATAAGCACACACACATATGCGCATAGGCACACACACACACACACACACACACACACACACACACACACACACACACACACACACACACCTAGAATACATGTCACTTAATTTTTTTGGCAAAGGAAATATCTGACAAAACATGCATTCAGTAAACCAGATGTTTGCTCAAACAACCCTGCACTTCTGGCTGTCAACCAAAGCAATGGTCAATCAAACACATGACACTCATTCTAGGCTGTGCACAACAGTTTCCCTTCCAAAATAGACTTGTTAGGCATGGGAAGTAATTGTGGCCACAAAGCATGATTTATGACTATTTGCATAACACAATACACTACAAATAGCAGTGAGACAACACATAAAAGAAACAGTACAAAATGAACTATGCTATAAGTTACAGTACAGACAGCATTGTTTATAAGTTCATAATTTAGTGTTCTCTTAGTCTAAAGATCATCCAGGAACACCGCTTCTACAAGATCATCATAAATCATATCCCGACCCATTTATCTAGTTCTTGATTAAATATTCTAACATTTTGGATAACCATAACATTACAGGTACATTATTCCAGAGTGCAGCCATTTTATATTGACAAAATTATGTCTTAGTTTGGTTGTGAATGTAACTTGAAATAGTTGTGCTTCAATAAAAAATTACCATGGTATGGATATACATCCAAGCTCTCTTTTAAATACTGATTGTAAAATATTCTGTGCACAAACATTATTTTGCTTTGTATGTAATGATAATACAAAGTTAAATTCATACACCTCTCCTTGTAAGACTTATGCCTGATACATTGAAATATCTTAGTGAATCTCCTTTGAGCACTTTCCAAAATGTTAAGCTGACACATAGTAAATAAAAAACCAAACGTTGAGAGCAAAAACCTTTATCAAAAACAAAGCTTTCAATAAAATCACATGTTTAAATACAAGCCCAGGACATCACATAACCCGCAGTGTTTCATTAAAGCCTGTCTTGACTAAAATACAGCACACAAGGTTAAAATAATAACATTTATTAGCAAGTATATACTTTGAATATGTTGAATAATATGATATTTTATTGAGTAAGCACATTTTTATGTAGTTTTATTAACAATATGTCTTTTTTATCTGTTTATTGTAAGTTTGTATTATTTCATGTCATATGACCTTGGCTGCGGGTTATGTGATGTCCTGGGCTTGTATTTAAACATGTGATTTTATTGTACCTTTTGTTAAGCATTGAAAAAGGGTTTTGGCCTGAAAGCTTTGTTTTTGATAAAGGTTTTTGCTCCCAACGTTTGGTTTTTTGGTCATTGTTCTATTTAACAGCAGTGTTGGTTATTACATAGTAAATAAAGAAACACTATTGTACTCCAGTATAGGATGAATACATGTGAAGTAAATCATTGTCAACAACTGGATTTGCTGCTACAACATGACACAAAGCTTTACTTTTTATTGTTAAAGTGATTACTCACATGCATGCACATAAACACACACACACACATACACAGTCACACATAAATATGTCACTATATTCTTAGTTATTGATATGCAAAAACGTATTCACATATGATAGATTTTGTGTTAAATATTGGAAAAAAAATTAAACCAATCAAAAAAAAATGCTTTCCTTTCCCGGCTGGTGATCTAAAAAGAAAAAAGTAATAAATAAATAGTACCACAGACATAGCTTCTCTGAATAGTGCTGCTGTTAGGGAAAGTTTTTTGGTACGGCAATACTGCGGTGGTGGTGCTGCGGTAGCGTTGTCGCCTCACAGTAAGACGTTGTCCTGTTCAATTCTTAGCTAGGGCGTCTTCTGTGTGGAGACATGCGTGAATGGGCGTACCTTCATTGAAGGTTGTGCATCAGGGCTGGCAACTCGGCATGTAAAAAATCTACTGCCAATCATTAGCAGACCGGAGTTCTGCTGTGGCGACCCCTAACCAGGAAAAGCCAAAAGACACAACAACAATGTGTAGGGCTGAAGTTATGGTCAACAGCACAGTTAGGGCTACCGTACAAGAGTATGGATGTACAGGGTTCTTCAATAATTGTCTAATCTAATTAATATTAAACTAACTACACAGCATAACTAAATTACAGCCAATACATCTTAACATAATCCTCACTATAATACTACAGCACACAAAAAAGGTTAAAAAATTACTTCAAGACAACAGCAGAAAACCATCAATGAGCCAGTCTCCTAATAAAAACCCTTCAGAAATAGCCTAAAGTCCTATTCAACAAATAACTTTAAACAGTTGTTAGGGGAATTCAAAAAATGCTTGGAGCCTTTGTGAAACACTAAGCATTGTGATCATGTATACTTTTATTTTCACTAGATGAACAGAGTATGATTAGATCTGCATCTTAAATTCATGTGTTTGTACCAAACATCTAGCCACATCACTATGACCTGATGAACAACTAGGAAGTATTTTACATTGCTGTCCCCAAAACACAGAATGCAACGACAACTAATGTTAAGTCATAACCATCTTGGGAAAGTTTATTTATATGATGTGCTTTGTCCTTGTAAAAAGGAATAAGATAGGTGGGATGGCACATATTTGCAAGTTACACTCTCCTTAGCTGTAACATGAGAAATATGCTTTGTATGCTGCATATTATCTTAATGTATTCTCAAATTATTAAATAAATAAATCTTAGACAAAATTTAAAAAAAAACATAAAATTCAATAAAATTTTAATAACACATCTGAACACTTGACTTCTTCAGACTGTGTTTACTACATACAAGATGCAAATAAATATACATCCAAAACTTACACATGCTCAGATTCAATTAGTTCAATGTTTAACTTCATTTTTACAAGATAAACAACGCAATTCTCTTTATCATTAAAACTAGGTGCATTACAAGCAATAAGTCACACCTACCAACAATATTTGTATTCCCAATCTTCACTGAGTTCTCTGAGAAACCTTCACAAATTTTCCAATTTAGTCTGATACTATTCATGATATTAACAGCATCAATAGACCTCTCCAAAAACATGTCAGCACTATACTTGCTATTCACAATTAAAGAACTGACATTACTGGATCCTGCCATTGACACAGAGAAATTCATTTCTTCCTCTTGGTGGACAATCCTCATATTTTATATAATAAATCAAAGGGATAATCCCTACTTATAAACTTATTGGACAAATCAACACTTTTATCAAAAATGTACATCATTCTCAATTAATCTGCATACACTCAGAAACTGACTTTTAACTATATTTTCTTTTAATCAATAAAATAAATATTATTTTGAACAGATTTCCTAAACACTTTACTTTATAAACAGTTAATCTCATAATCTTTGAATACTACCTAATCTAAAAAAAATCAATCAACATTTATTAAAATTCCAGGAAACCTCTAAATAGTCACAATTATTAGGTAAGTATTATGCAAAAACTTAAAGTGTTGCAAATCATGTCCACATATGGTAAAACTATATCATATATCAAGTGCTTATAAAAGACAATTAAACTCATAAAATCTGAACAATAAATATAACTATAAATATAAATATAACAGACTACCTATCTATGTCAAACAGAGCTCCTCATTAGCACTCTTCAAGAAAAATCTTGATGATTGGATGGGTAATAGGAAATTCACCCCGGGGATCACTTCTGTGGTTCTGTTTGACAGAGGCACAGGAAAATAATTTTCTTGGGTGGCAAAAGCCAGGGTATCTTTTTGGCTAAGCTTGTATAGGCCCTAGGGCCAATAGCCTAGTACTTACCTATGAACCTATGAACTATCCATGTTTGAGCAATAATCTATATATGAGTGTATGTATGTGTGTGTGTCTGTGTGTGTGTGTGTGTGTGTGTGTGTGTGTGTGTGTGTGTGTGTGTGTGTGTGTGTGTGTGTGTGTGTGTGTGTGCGCGTGCATTTGTGTATGCATGTGTATGCATGTGTATGCATGTGTATACGTATATATATATATATATATATATATATATATATGTGTGTGTGTGTGTGTATGTATGTATATATGTGTATGCATATATATTTATGTATACTCTTACATGTATATTTACTTGAATGTATATTTGGAACACTTAAACATTTATATACTGTTATTCAGTTGTGAAATATCTTGCAGTGCTCTACCTGGTTCTTATCTACTCTCATTGTATATTTTGTACACTTGTATTTTCAACCAAAAGGGGTAATATCCTCTTATTGTATACTAACGGCTGTAAAGTCTACAATCTGTATGCTACTTCTCTGTAATGTCTCTTTTGTAAATTTTTCGTCTCTCTGTAAACTTACAGAGTTTTTCTCCCCAGGACTCCACTGAAAACGGACATTTGTTGTTCAGTCGGACTATCCTGGCAAACAAATGTTAAATAAATAAATAACTCTTTTCCCACTGATACCTTAATGTTGTATCTTTCTGGTAAACTGATGCATATTATAGTCTGATACATTTTTTAATTATAGAGTATGATGACTTTAAAATTGTATTTCTGGTCTTTTGTAACATACACCACTCATTACATTTAAAGCAGAGACAGGCTTACACATATCATTCACATAAACATCTGCATGTGTAGAGTCATAGGAATTTCAAGGCACCTGAGCTTCATGACCATTTATGCCGTGCCAGTAACCACCCTTTGGCTGTAGCTTCTTTCTCTAGGAAAATTAGGCCAATCAAGCCCAGGGTGAATTTGTGGGTGCCATTCTAATCACGTTAGTCCTGTTTAAAGGATGAAACTGTATCACACTACTTACTCTACAGGGATAGTCTGTTCCAGAAGTGGGGGAGATGCTGTGATGAATGTGTTTCTCCACTGTATTTTTATATATTTGCAGGTGAAGATTTATGCCCCAAGTTCTGGTATTTATGAGGCTATTAGACTTGTGGAGATACAACACATCAAGAGCAACTGGATCTCTTTTGTCACAAAAGGCAAGGCATAGATCTCCTCTCAAGTGTCTATCACATACTGAATAAAAGGATAGTGCATTCAGTCTCTCTCTTTGTAGTTCAAGGACATTAAGCCCCTGATCATCTTAGGAACCACTGAAGTCTTTCGAGTGGTTTGATATGCTTAGTGAGGTGCATCCTGAAGGGAGCATTATAGTCAATAATTGGCCCAAGCACTGCTGAGTATAAGGGACCACTGACCTCTGGACATCCACATGATATTCTCTTTGCAATTATCTGTGCCAAGCAGAAGGATTTTCTGACTACTATTTTCAAGTGATGAGATCAACTCATGATCCAAGGTCCTTAACAACATTTTCATTTTGAAAAGGGGTATTGTTTATGCTGTATACGGAATGATGGAATTGTGTATCAAATGTGTCAGTGTTGCACTTTTTACATTTTATTTAAACCCATTTTAAGTACACCACTTATTTACATGTGTATGTTCTTGGAGAAAGGTTAGTTTATTAGAGGGGGACTTAACAATAACTCCCATTTTCTAGTCATCTGCAAACTTAGTCAGCCAGAGATCTTGGTTTCCAGTCTGGAGATTAGAAAACAAATGCCAAAAAGGACGGACTCAAGCAATGACCTCTGGAGACTAGGCTTTCATACTTTCTGATGAGGCACATGCCACTTGCACTGTGTGAGTTCTATCTTTTAGCCAGTTTGCTATCTATTTTACCATTAAGATCTATTTTAAGGTATTACATTTATTTACAATGGCAACATGGAATATGGTATCAAATGCCTTAGCTAGGTGAAGATACACTGTGTGAATAGTAGGATCACTTTTGCCAGTCTGTGTAACAATCATGAAAAAAATAGCAGAATTCATTAGGCAGGATCTTCCTTTTACAAGGTCAAACTGCTACAGGTCATCCAATCACCTTAAACCTCGCCCCTATAAATCATTTTAGTCTACAACTCCATACCCAATGATGTATCAGCAAAAAGTGTTGATGATTCCCATCTCAGTGAAACATCATCTTGATCAAATAAAATGCAGCCACAAGAAGATCATACCACCAGAGAGGATAGATAGATAAGAAAATGACAAGACTGGAAAATGAAGTGGAGAGTTTACATTATGGTGAAAAATTAGAATGAGTAGGACTCTACAGTATGGACACAAGGAGGGGCAGAGGGGATTTAACCTGGGCAGATGTGATCTTGAAAATTTGTGTGAGACAGTAGAGCAGAAGGCAAAGGCCAGGAGGAGCAGGAGGAAATATCAGATCCTGAATGAAGAAACCAATTTCAGTCTGAAACTGAGAAAGAATTGCTTTTGTACAATAAGAGTGGTGATTGCAAGAAGTGATCTTCATAAATGGGTGGTGAATAGCAAGACTATGGATATAATCATTAAGGCCTAGGATAAATGTTGGAGTAAAGGTGGAATACAGAGAGGAGAGGCAAAATACTAGCTGAATAACAGCAATAGGTAGATACAAAGTTTATTTCCAGCAGACTCTAACATATATGCATATATATTTAAATGCAAGCATATGGGCATTTGGTTTGATCCCCAACTTAGTAAATAACATATCCCTTTAGACAATCATATGGCATTTAAATGGGTTAGAGTATACGTATGACAAAACAAATTAGGGTACTTGCAGACACCTTTTTATCTATCAAGAGAAATACTTATTTTCAATTAATTTGTTTTGTGAACTTTAGCCTGGATTGGAACACACTCCTCAAATCATCCTCTCAGAATGTATTAAAGCTAAATTGTCTTAATAGGTTAGTGGCTCTGTTAACAAGACTAGTTAACAAATACTAGTTGAGGAAGCATGTTGACAGAATACTAATAGCCACATTTAATGATGATAAATGAAAGTAGCTTTTCATTTCCAGGGTAAAACTGCTCCCATTCAAAGACATCTCAAGGTCTGAAGCATGAAAAATTAGAAGCTAGACTGTATTAATCAAATCATTCTAAGTACACAGAGGAAAACGTTTCTCACAACATCAAACCATCAACGATTCAAAGAACAACTTTGAAACGTGTTTTTTGGGGACGATGTTTGGCACAACTCTAGACCATCAAAGATTCAAACCATTAGTGATTCTAACATTAGGAGAGACTTTCCTTCTCATTCCTCACTGAACCGAAGGGCAACATCAGCAATCCACCATTGTCCACTAATCCTTTATTTTCCTATTCTCCCCAAACTATTCCTTCTCTCTCCCATTCATACATACTTGCAATTTCCTCCTTTTTAAGGTCATTACTAAAGCCGAGGTAAAAAAGCTTCTAGAAAAAAAAGGACTATTCCTCTCAACCTTCCTATGATTCTTGTCACTCGGATATGTCTGGACTGAGTAGTAGTCTGCTTAGCAAACCTCTGGCATTTCTGTTCAACCTAACTCTCACAACCAATATCCTTCCATGTCGCTTTAAATATGCCCTTGTCAATCAACTTCCAAAAGTCTACACCCTATCCTCAGCCAATGACTTTCATCCCATTTCTAACCTCCACTCTCTTACCAGTATTCTTGAAAAAAAAAACATTTACAATCACATTCTTGATTACATTACTAAGTATGGCATTCTCAGTGACAGGCACTGTGGTTTCAGCCTTAATTACAATATTACTGCAGATGTCTGTTTTTATACTGATCACATCTACTCTAACATGGAATGACAATGTGACTGTAGCTCTCTTTCTCAATCTAAGAAAAGCTACCAAGGTGATCATTCCCTTCTGCTTCACAAACTTGATTTTACATGTTTGAAGTACTACAGTGGTTCAAAAGCTGTCTCTCCAATCATACCTTCACAATTCTTGGATCTATCATCATCTGTATCTCAAGAATGTTACACAAAGGTGCACCACAGGGTTCTGTTTTTGGGCCACTTCTCTTCTCACCTTTCTTAAATTGCCTTCCATAGGACCTTTCTTACACCAAGTGTGTACTCTGTGCAAATTACATTGTTTTCTTTTGAGTAGTTGAAAATAACTTTAGCCTCAAAAACAACTTCAGAGAACAATTTGGAGCTGGCTTCATTTTAATACTTTACTCTTGTTACCTGTGAAAAACCCTTCTCTAATTTTGCCCCTGCTAGTTGAAATTCTTTAGCCGAAGAATTCAAACAAATAGACAATTCTGCAAATTTCAAGAAGGCTCTTCATTACTAGCTACTTAAGGAACACAAATGTAGCTGCTTTATACATACTAGCTAGGAAAGTGTTCTTACCACACCTGACGTATTATTCCCAATCTCCTGCTGCATCTACATCACTAGCCTGACTCACTAATAATTATTTTTCTTGTTTTCACTTCTCTTACCTAGGCACTGTAGCTAGACCACTGTTAATCTCTGTAGACTTTGTAATTGTTGCTCTTACTGTTATTTAAAATTGTATCTTTTTCTACTAAATATCGTACCCAAACTTCTATGCTCTGCAAATGTCTATTCACCTGAGTGCTCATAGGTTCATAGGTTGGTACTAGGCTATTAGCCCTAGGGCCTATACAAGCCTAGCCATAACAATTCCCTGGCTATTTCTTCCCACACTATTTACTTCCCTGGACCCCTGTCTAGCAGGGTGACTTACATGATCCCTGGGGTGAATTTCCTTTCTCCCATCCAATCGTCAAGGTTCCTTTTGAAGAGGGCCAAAGAGTCACTCTGCTTGACATGTATGGGCAATCTATTCCATAGTCTGGGGAGTCTCTGGGTCATGAACCTATCCATCCAGCATGTTTTGTTTATTGTGATGACAAGGTTTAGATCCCTGGAGTGTGTGGCTCTGAGGGATTGGGATTTCTTTAAGTGTAGCATGTCCAACAGCTCTGGGTTTGACATGGCCTTGTATGTTAAGCAGAGATCGCCTCTGAGTAGATGATGTGCAACAGAGTATAGCTGGAGTTTTTTAAGGTGGTCAGCGTAGGGCATCTGCTTTAGGCCTGTGATTCTTTTAGTTAGGTATTTCTGTGGCCTTTCCAGTTGTTGCAGATGTCTTGAGAGGTACATACCAAACGGGGTGTTGTATTCTATAATGGGTCTAATGAGGGATGAGTACAGTGGGACAATGACCTTCTTTTTTCTGGATGAAAAGCCCTTAGTGATGAGGTGTGCCACATAGAAGGATTTCCTGACTTTTGTGGTGATGTGGTTATCGAAGGTGAGACCACTGTCCACCTGTGTCCCTAAGTCTCTTATCACACTTTCGGTGTTTAGTGTACTGCCACTTATATGGTAATTCACAGATACATGTTTTTTCCCAAAGGGGATAACTATACATTTGTTGGCATTGAGCTTGAGCCCATGGCTCTGGCACCAAGCATCTGTTTCTGTAAGGCCCTTTTGTAGAGTATCCACATCATTTTGGGATTCAATAATGGCTCCCAGTTTGCAGTCATCTGCGAACTTTGTTAGCCAGAGTCCCTTAGTGTTGGCCTGTACTTCAGAGAAGTAGATGCCAAACAAGAGCGGTCCCAGGACTGAACCCTGAGGTACTCCACTTGTCACTTGTCTGGAGCTGGATTTGGAGTCAGCTACTTTTACAGTGTGGGTTCTTTCATTAAGCCAGTTAGCAACCCATTGGGTGATGTAGGGATTAATGCCCAGCTTAGTAAGTTTATCTATGATTCCAGAGTGGAGGATGGTATCAAAGGCCTTGGCAAAGTCTAGATAGGCTGTGTGGACCACCTTACCCTTGTCCATAGCTCTGGAGACTGATTCAAAGAAGTCAATCAGGTTCAGGAGACAAGATCGGCCCTTCACGAACCCAAACTGGGTGGGGTCCAGTGTTAGAAGGTTGCCAATGTCTTTGTTTATAAGTTCCATGATAATACGCTCCATGGCCTTGCAGATAAGGCTTGTCAGACTGATGGGACAGTAGTTTCCGGGATCCAAGGTAGATCCCCCTTTGTGGAGTGGGATAACTGTAGCTCTGCGTCACTCAGTGGGCATGAAACCTGAGGTGAGGCTATGATTAAACATGACACTTAGGTGAGGTGCTAGTTCATATTGTAGTTCATGTAGTACACAGCCTGGGACGTCATCTTGTCCCATGGATGCTGTATTCTTAGCTTTGGAGAGTGGGTTTTTACCTGTGTGGCTGTTATTACTGGAATTTGGCAATCTTCCAGTATTGAGATGGGCCATTTAGGGTGTGAGAGGGGGGTGAAGTTGGCACTGAATCGATCTGCCAGGATATTGGCAATATCCTTGGGATCAGTATATTTAATGCCATTCTGTTTTAGCTCAGAGCAGATCTGAGCATTGCCATTTAAATTCTTGACATAGTTATAGAATGCCTTGTGGTTGTCTTTGGAATCTTTGGCAATTTTATTTTCGTAACTGGCTTTGGAGGATTTTATGAGGGATCTCAGTTTCTTACTGAGGCTAGTAAGGGAGTTTTTTGCATCCTGGGATTTTCCTCTTTTCTGCAACAGTTTCTTCCTTTTGTTGTAAAGTATGTTTATGGCAAGGGACCACCAGATTGGCTTCCTTTTTTTGGATGAGAGCATCTTGGTTCTATTTGGGATGGCACGATTCATGCATGAGTGGATGTGCTCGTACAATGCCTTAGTGTAGGATTCAGCAGTTGAACATTCAGTTCCCATCTGCATGGGTGTCATGAAGTTTGTCACTTCTGACTTGAGTAGCATGAAGTTGGCTTTGGAGAAGTTTTTTATGGAGGTTCCTTACTGGTGGGTGGGATGTGGATGTTAAGGGTGATTAGCTTATGGTCAGATCTGACTAACAAGGGGGTAACCATAGGTGTGGAGCATCGATTTCCCATGTTGGTAATGCTACCATCCTTTGTTCAACTGAATTACATATTACACTTAAAGCTATTCCATTTGCTTGAATTTTAATGTTATGTTTAATGGTATGTTTTTATGTGTTTCAAACCAAACTTACTTTAGGTATGCATGTTAAGTATTGTACTTTGTCTTTGCTTAATTGGTCCTGGTTGGAGCTGAAAAGGGTCCTGGGACTAGTCCACTTTCCCTGTTAAGAAATGTTATACAAATAAATAAGTAAAATGCATGTTAGATAAAGGTGCCCCTTGAAACACTTCAGGGTCAGACAGGTCTCACATTCCCAGATGTCCAGTAACCTAAAAGAGCTAATGCCTAAAATCTGCTATTTTCTAAAAAAAAAAAAAAAAAAAAAGATAAGACATTGGTGAAATATGCATCTGATGAATTCTCGCTATTCTTCTCCCAATACAGGAATCTAATAAATGTCTGCAAATCATATATTACAGAATATAAAAAGGGTTTTGGGAGCAAACAATATGGCATAGTATCACTTCAGTCCTTTTGAAAAAGCATACTAAGTTATTCCATTCAGAGAAACATTCCATTCCTTCCCTTCCTCAAATGTTACAGAAGAAACAGAAGAAACGGAATAATTATTCAACAATTCTCAGAATGCAATACTCATTGGTATCAAGTCAGATGTATTTTATATATATATATTTTTATAGATATATTTTATATATTTTTCTATGCATGTTTTAACAGAATTATTAGCTTGGATAAGGAATGTGTGATATATGATATTCATATTGCATTGTTTAGTTTTATATTTTTTATTCTGCATTGGCAACTGTGTTTCTCTTTAATTAACAGTGATTAGGGTAATTGCCTGCATCATCATGTGACTGTTTCAAGTATTTAAGGAAGTGTGGAATTTCAACAGTTGTCTGATGAAGGGGTTGATCCCTGAAAGCGCTAACCTGTGTACTGTTTGTACTGTTCTACTTAAATAAATCTCCTAGCTGTGGTACTGTTGGTGTTTCTTTATGTTTGGAGTTATTAGCTTTGTAGGTTTGGACCAGTAGTTTGTTGGCTGATCGTAGGGACCTCAAGTTGCTGTATGGCTTTATAAAAATTTATAAGTGAGGAGGTAACCTCAGGGTGGTATAGAAATCTGTGTGCTATTAAGAGTTGATTGAATTGAATTAAGCTGGGCATTTCTAGCCACTCTAGTTGTTTCAGGTTCTGGCAGCGATGAGTTCTATAGGTGGAGTCAATAGTGAATCTGGCAATATAGCTGGCTCAGTTCAGATTTGTTAGGGTTTGAGAGTACAGGAGAGGCATGTATCAGAGTAGAGAGTAGGTGTGACCGGGCAATTGCAGTTCTAGACAGTGGGGTTAAAAATTACTTGTTTCTATACAGAGATCCAAGCTTCTTATTGATGGTCTGTATATGAAAATGTGGCAGATCTATTAGTGGGAGTGAAGAGTAGAATTATAGTTACTGAGGCTCATATTAAACCCCTATATAACAGGGAGATATCAACCGAGCGGCTATAGGACTATTGCCATCCTATACTCTATGTTAAGATTTCTGGACACCAAAAACTGACAAGCTTTAATGAAACAAATAATGTACAGAATGACTCATAGCGTGGCTTTAGGCAATGTTTTTCAGTTAACACAGTTCTACTTACTCTTGTTTTCTATGTAAAATGTGAAACGTGTTCACTTCTGTAGTACAGCCTTAATCACAAATCCTCAAAAGCTGTTTGACACATAAAAAGGAACAAGACAGTTCTAAACAAGTATTTAAGGACAAGCACACACACACACACACACACACACACACACGCACACACGCATGCACGCACGCACGCACACACACACACACACACACGCACACGCACGCACGCACACATCCACATACACACGCAGACTCACACATGCAAACATACTTACTCGGATATTTCACTCATAGCTATGGACAGTTTTAAAGCCTACTAATTCATCTGTCAGTGTGTCTTTGGGAAGTGGAAGGAAATTGAATCACCATGGTAAATCCACACAGACAGAAGTAATTCATTCAGACTCCACACAGAAAGCACCCCATCTGGAAAATGAACCAGAAAACCAAATTTTTTATTGTGTGCAGGTATTATGCCTTAACATTTTACCTCCTCTGCATCCCTACCTTCCTTCCTTCTTACCCTTAATCTACCTGTCCCATGCCCTCTTGCATGTCTCCATGGATTCCTTACAAATCATCTATTTCTTGAAGTCCATTCAGTTGGTCCACGGCCCTCTCTGTGAAAAAGTAACTTTGGAAATGTAGGGAGTTGTTGCTCCCTATAATCTGCTATTGGAGCCTCCTCCTCCTCCCCTCTTTTTTTTCCATTCAGAATAACCCTCTGCATGTCCCTCACATGATCTTGTACACCAGTGTCATGCCTCCCAGCCTTTTATGGCCTCAGGAAGAAGAGCTCTAATTCCTTTTCTTATACTCATATTCCTGCTCTTCCATCCCCAGATTTTTCTAGTAATTTTCCTCTGAATTTCTTGCTACTACCTGATGCCATTATTTCCTTTAATGGTGTCCAGAACTGTATACAGTGCACATCGTGTGGTGTGATTAAATCCCTGCAGAGAGGAATTATTATCTCTTTGCATCTGAAATCTATCCCACTGAAGAGATACTTAGCATTCTGTTTGTTGCTATCACTGCCATCTTATTCTGCCCCTAATGGTCAAGTTCAGTTAGGATTAACATCCCTCATCTATTTCCTCTGTTGCCCTCAATTAAACTCTTCCTAGCTGATATTTCTTACCATGGTTGCTAAGGCTTAAGTACCTTAACAGATCGATCAATTAGAAAAGGAACTTATTCTCATGAATGCAGAAAGTAGTTTTAAATTTTGAGTTAAAGGACATATTTTACATATAAACTAAAAAACAAAAAAAAAAAACAGACAAATATACTTTATAAATATAGCAAACATGGAGCTCATTCTATGGAATTTAAATTTCAGGATTTACAGGTATCCAATCGTTCCATGAGAAATAGAGATTTAAGAAATGAACTGCTATGTGCAGAATCAGAGTGGCAATTATATATGAATAGTACAAATGAACCAAAACTTAATGTTGATGCATCTCTAAAACCATGCCTCAGAAAGAGAGGCACAAAAAGGTTTTAGTCTATGTTTTAATTTTATACCTGCAAAGTAGATTGCTTCTTTATATGCAAAAATGCTCATGTGTAATTTTCTTACAAAAGAGATTGCAAATAATAAATATTAAAATGATGGCTATGGTTTCACAGTCATGTGAATAATTTAATGTACAAATTTGTTGTTCTGTGATTGATTTTGGATACATGGAGAAATGTTTGTGTTATGTCCAAAAGCAGGTGCTAAATTATTGGTATGCACAGTGTAAGATACTTATTTATGTATATTTCTTTGCTGGGGCTTTATAATCCCAAATGCAATGATCATATGACTAAGTTTTTTTTTTTTAATTGATTGCTACTGGATTTGATTCTTGATGCCTGAGTATGGAAATGGAAGTGATAGCATTTGAGTAAAGCCTCCTCATCCATTTCCTGCTCTGGTGTCATCAGTTCCACATCTGCTAGTTATTTCATACCAGGGTTGTTGAGGCCTAAGTGTAGTACTTTGCAATTGTTTTGCATTGAATCTCTTCTTACAACTTTCTACCCAACTGTTCATCTTTCCAAATCCTTTGCTAGGCTCCTCCTCAAACCCTACACTGCTATATCTATCTTTGTGCCATCAGTAAAGAGTCTGATCCTTTTCTTGCTTTCCCCAGATATATTTGAGACACACTGAAGAGAACTGTGCCCAGAACAGATCCCTGTGATATTCCAGTAGTCACTTTCCTAATTTGCAGTGTTGTTCCTGTAAATGCTTCTGTGTCCTACCATTCAGACATGCAGTTATCTATATCTTTCAACCCCTTAGAGCAAGAAATCTAGACAAAACTGTAAATAATGGGGACAAAGACCCAAAAATAGGGACAATTTTAAATATTGTTCTTACAAATTTAGAAAGTTGATAGAATAACAGGTTTTAAATTAGTATGAATTTTCTGAAGGGTATGATGTCTGAAACTCAAGTGTCTGTCGTTATTTTCTGACTTTAAGCTTCAATGACTTGCCAATGATTTCATAGAAAACCACAATTTTGTAAAAACTGGACCAAAATATTAGGCAAAAATCTGGACATTTTGCAAAAATCTGTACAGTTGAGAGGTAGTTATCCTATTCTGCAGTCTTGGTCTTACCCCCTACCCTTCTCATTTTCCTTTTAGTCAAAGGCCTTGAGAAAGATCAGTAAGACTTTGTATAGTGATACTCCCCTGTCAAGTCTACTTGTAGCTGTATCATAAAAATAGATCAGGCTTGAGTGGCATCTCTTTCTTGCCAAAAACCTATGTTGACTGCTGTCTAAGATATTGCTGTTCTTTAGAAATGTTACCAGAGTTACCCTCAGGTTTTCCACATGACTTTCCTTGCCATTGTTGTTATGCTAACAATTTTGTAGTTCTCTGGACTTTTTTCTACCCCCCAGCGGTACCACAATTACTGTATTTCACTCCCCTGGTACTTTTGCATTAGCCAGTAATCTGCTGAAGATCTCTGAAAATCATTCTGTCAAATACTGGCCAGATTCAAATTTCACAGGATGATACCAGGCCATCCATCTGGTATTTGCATTTCTCCTACCTATTTGCACCCAGTTCCTGTTGAAACTCCTCCTTCTCTATCCTAGTATTTGTCTGCTGCCGTTCCTATAATGCACTGCTTCCCTCACGCTATGACATTCTGTCTTTGTTTTCCTTTGTGAAGACTGAAGCAAAGTAAATATTCTGACAAATATTCTGTGCTTCTGTGATTTCTTTCCACTCTTTGTTTAACCTAGTGAGTTCTGTCCCTCCCTTCATTCATTCTGCAATCTACTTAAAATATAATTTGTACCTCCCTTCATGATCCTTTCTGTTAACTCCTTTTCATCTTTAGCCTTTCCTTCCCATACCATTCTTGCTACCTTTCTGCAGCCTTCTTACACTGTACTTCCTCCATCTTCCCACCACCTCTCTTCCATCTCTTGTAGGCTCTGTGCTTTGCCCCAGTTGCCAGACTCACTTTCCCATGTAGCTAGTTTGGCCTGCTTGTAGCTACTTTGGCCTGCTTCCCTTTCTTGCCTTTTTGTCTCTTCGCATCCTCACCATAGCCCTGAACACTTGACCCCTAACATATTCCCACAGCTTGTTCACAATAATAGTTTGCTCCCAGGCTTCGATATTCATTCTTAACTCCATTAGACAAACACACACACACACACACACACACACACACACACACACACACACACACACACACACACACACACACAAACACAGTCTCTCTCTCTCAAAACCACACAGTGTCATGATTAGTATTGGTTAATGGCTCCTACATATCCATGACACTCTCTATATTGGTTAGGACCACATCCAGAATTATAACCTGTTTCTGGTACAGTCCTGTAGCTGCTGGTTGAACCTCATGATTCAAGACTTTAGTCAAATCCCCCCCGCCCGTACTGTGAACTTGAACATTTCCAATATAGTTTTCGTATATTTCGATGCCCACAAATATAAACTTTTTCTGCTTCGCACCCATTCCTTTATTCTTTCCTCAAGTCTCTTACCGATTTCTTCACTGTCTTCTCCTGTTCTGCTTGGTGGACAATACACTATATAAGTCTACTAGTTCATAACCCTCCCCCCATACACACACAGACACAGACAGGAAAATTGACAGGGAGAAAAAATACAAAACTAGTATCTTTATCAAATAAATGTTAAAATATGTGACTGCAAAGAAACTATTGAAAACTGAACAAATCTCTTAAATAGGAGCCTGTGAATAGGCTATATTAGAACAAAAAAAATATTTTTCCCATCATTTAAAAATAAAATGTGGCATGTAAAAATCAACTGCCAATCATTAGCGGACCGGAGTTCCGCTGTGGCGACCCCTAACCGGGAAAAGCCAAAAGACACAACAACATTTAAAAATAAAATGTATTAGTTATCAGCAAAGTGCTTTACTGCAGAATTATCTTTACCATTCTTTATAAAACCTCAATGTTTAAAATAGTTAGAAGGAAACTTTCTTGAGAAAGAGGGGTCAGAGTATAGTGCAGGGAACCAATGATGCAGTAGAGGGCAAGTCGACTGCCTGGTTTCTGATGCAGACTAAAGCTGTACAGTTACTGGGGATAGCAGTTTTTCCTTTTCAGATACTGTATAGGGGCTGAACTAGTACATTAGATGTGGGAGTGTGATGAACTCCTGCTGGATGTTTTGAAGATGACATGATGAATTATTTTAGCTCCACCTTATACTTTTAAAGACTTCGTCTTCTGACAGGCTTTGAATAGCATTTGTATTTAGTTACTTATGGCTATTTGTTTTCTGTATTAAACATTTTAACTTTTAGTGTCTAGTGTTTTTACTTGTTAATGATATATAAATAATTGAAACATTTTGAATGTGAATTATATCATGGTAGAACCTTAATACTGTTTCTTTAAAACTGCTTCAGGAAAGATAAATATTAACTGTGTGGCTTGTGGGACAAAGTTTATGTAAATTAACTTGCTCACAAGTTGCACAGTCAAAGATAAGTATTTATTTATTTACTAGATAAAACGTACCTGCAGCATCTTCTCTGAATGTATTTAAAGAATTTGCTGCTGCCATTTTAGTGCACGGCAGGGCCTAATTACTGTTTTACTATTCTGGCAGTTTTTCACCAGTTGAAAATATAGTTACAGCTGTCTTCTGTTCTTTACTCTCAACCTAAGCACTTAAAAAGCATCCTACAGTCCAGCACTTGCTCAGACCTAATAGCAAGCACTAATATACCCCGACACTTGATTGGCCAGCAGGACAAGGCTCATTCTTCACCCCTCGCCAGCCAAGCGACTAAGTAGCTCACCCTACTATTCAGGCATGACCAAAGGGCAATTTCAGGTATACTCTCCAGTCCAGCTGGTGAACCTGGGTATCCTGAGGCAATGTTACAACTGCCTCATGTACACAGACAACCCTCTCCTTCTACCACAAAACATTAACATATGCGAGAGATGCAATTATATAGCTAAATTGGAGGCTAAGCTGTCTTCACCCAAGACTGGAACAGGCAGTCATGAATAGAAGGTTAACACTTGCACCACACCTCCAGGCTCACATAGACATACTAAACCAGCACTGGCAAAAAATACACATAAATACACGAAATCGTACTCGGAGGCTCTAAACAAAAACTTGCAAAAGCATCACAAACCTCCAAAGCAGACACCCAAAAAACCTGCACCTCCCGTCACAAACCAGACAACACATAAAACACAAAATCAGTGTGCCACACAATCACAGCCCTTAAGGCAAAATAACATACCTAGCACACTAGTAATAGGCAACTCTATAGTCAGGCACACTGACGTCCCACTCACTAGGCTGAATAAGGAGAAGGTTACTGTTAGCTGCCTGTCGGGAGCCAGAATCCACCACATAACACAAGCACTCAACTCACTCCAGAACAAGTACAAATATGACTCTGTCATTGTTCATGTTGGTGTGAATGATGTGAGATGTACCTCCCTGGACTATATGAAAAGAGATATGGAAGAGCTCTCTGATCATGTAGCCCAGGCGGGTATGACCCTGACCCTGAGTAGCATCCTGCCCTCACCAAGAATGATACTACAGTATAAAGAAAAAAATTATCAATTTCAACAATTGGCTAAGCTTCTGGTGTCATTCAAAGGGGATCCAGTGTCTGTCAGCCTGCGACGACATGCTCGACAGGCCTCGTTGCTTCACAAAAGATGGCTTGCACCTGTCACCCCTAGGCTTTTGAAAACTGGCCAAGGCTCTTGCTGCCCCCATAGCACCATTTTTAGGCAAGGCTCAAAAGTCAAACCCACCTCTGTAAACAGCACAAATAAAAAAATTAGGGTTATGCTACTCAACGCCAGGAGTTTAAATTTCAAAATGCACACGCTCGAAGCACTCCTCAGTATGGAGAACATCAACATCTGTGCAGTTACTGAAACCTGGTTCAAGGCTCCACAGAGCACCCCAGCACTACTGGGCTACAACTCATACCACACATTTCGGCCAGAGAACATGGACCGAAACACAAAAGGAGGGGGTGTATCCATATTCATCAAGGATACCTACACCTCCAGGTTAGTGGTGCAGCAAGATACCTCCGAGATGATCCATGTGCAACTAACATCAGGCAAATCTGCAATGCAAATTGTGGCCTGCTACAGATCACCCTCCATGACCCAGGACCACCACTCCACCTTTCTGGAGACACTGGAAAACATGAAGGTCCTACCGAGCACCCTGATATTGGGTGATTTCTATTACCCTACTGTTAACTGGGAAAACTACTCAAGTTCAAACTCCCAGGTCCAGCGCTTCCTGGAATTTATCAACTCATATGCATTGGATCAGCTGGTAAACTCCCCTACCAGAAGTGAAAACATATTGGACCTGGTCATCACCAACATGGGCGACAGGTGTTCCACACCAGAGGTCAACCCATCACTGGTTAGATCAGACCATAAACTAATCACTCTGGATGTCCACACCACATCACCACCTCCAACCAAGGAAACCACAGTGAAAAACTTTTCTATAGCAAACTTCACCTTACTTAAGACAGAGGTGGTAAGTTTCACAGCCCCCACGCTAAAGGATAACAGCGTCCAAGATGCAGGAACCTTTACAAATGCACTCTATGAGCACCTACAAGGATGCATGGATCATGCTATCCCTAGAAAAACCAAGACTCACTCCCCTAAGAGAAGGAAACCAGTCTGGTGGACCCTTGCCATAAACAGGCGATACAATAGAAGGAGGAAACTAGTTCAGAAAAAAAGCAAATCCCAAGAAGGAAAGACATCCCTGATCAGTATCAATAAGAAACTAAGGTTGCTCATAAAATCCTCCAAGGCTAACTTTGAAAGAAAAATAGCTAAGGATTCGAAAGATAACCACAAAGCCTTCTTTAGCTATGTCAAGAATCTAAGTGGCAACTCGCAGATGTGCTCTGAGCTAGTGCAAAATAGCAGAAAATATACTGAACCTACTGATATTGCCAACATCCTGGCAGATAGATTCAGTGCAAACTTCACCACCCTCTCACCCCCAAAAGGGCCCACAACAATACCGGAAAAGTGTAGTGTCCCAGAAAACACAAACGCACAAGTGAAAACATCCCTTTCAAAAGCCAAAAGCACAGCGTCAATGGGGCCAGATGGTGTCCTGGGCTGCATCTTGCACAAACTACAGAATGAACTAACCCCTCACCTAAACACACTGTTCAACCTCAGCCTCTCCACAGGCTATGTACCCATAGAATGGTGCACAGCAACAGTTATTCCACTCCACAAAGGAGGGTCCACAACTGACCCTGGTAACTATCGCCCCATAAGCCTGACTAGCCTGGTCTGCAAGGCTATGGAGCGCATCATCATGGAACTCATTAACAAAGACATTGGGAACCTCCAAACACTTGACCCGACCCAGTTCGGCTTTGTTAAGGGCAGATCATGCCTGATAAACCTGGTTGACTTCTTCGAGACAGTCACCAAGGCCATAGATGAGGGGAAGGTAGTTCACACAGCCTACCTTGACCTCACCAAGGCTTTTCACACCATTCCCCACTCGGGAATTATAGAAAAACTCACCAGCCTGAACATAAACCCCTACGTCACGAGATAGGTTGCCAACTGGCTTACAGACAGAACTCACATGGTAAGAATAGCGGGCTCCGGGTCCGACTCTAAACCAGTCACAAGTGGTGTCCCACATGGCTCAGTCCTGGAACCCCTACTGTTTGGCATATACTTCTCAGAAGTACAGGCAAACACAGGAGGACTATGGCTAACCAAGTTCACCAATGACTGCAAACTGGGAGCCATAATTGACTCTCTGGCTGACATGGACATTTTCCAAAAGGGCCTTATTGAGACGGGCACCTGGTGTCAAAGTCATGGTCTCAAGCTAAATTCCAAAAAATGCATAGTCATCCCATTTGGGAAAAACAAAACACCCATGAATTACCACATAGGTGGCAGCCCCCTTAATACAGAAGAGGTAATAAGAGATCTGGGGACCCAGGTAGATAGTAATTTCTCCTTTGACAATAATATTGCCAAAGCAGTTAGGAAATCCTTCTATGTAGCCCATCTAATTACTAAAGGGTTTACATCTAGAAATAAAGAGGTTATAGTGCCCCTCTACTCATCACTCATCAGACCCATCATAGAGTACAATGCCCCATTTAGTATGTACCTCACAAGACACTTCCAACAGCTGGAAAGACCACAAACGTACCTCACCAAGAGGATTACTGGCCTCAAACATATGTCCTATGCAGCCTGACTGGAAAAACTCCAGCTGTACTCAGTGGCATATTGCTTACTCAGAGGTGATCTCTGCCTGACTTACAAAGCCATGTCCAACTCAGAATTGATGGACATGCTCCACCTAAAGAAATCCAAGTCACTGCAAGCCACTCGCTCTAGTGAGTTAAACCTCGCCACAACAATAAATAAAACATGCTGGAGGGATAGATTCTTGTCACAGAGACTCCTCATGCTTTGCAACAAAATTCCTAACTACATTAGGCAGAGCCCCTCACTTACACTCTTCAAGAGAAACCTTGACGAGTGGATGGGTAACAGAAAATACACCCCTGGGATCACTTAATTGGCTCTTCTTGACAGAGGCTCAGTTAATTAATCAATGGGGAGGCGAAAGCTGACACACACTGGCTAGGCTTATAAATGCCCTCAGGCAGATAGCCTAGTACCTACCTATGAACCATCGGATCACATGATTATTTAGAAAACTCATATTTAATTTTACTATGCTGAATTTTAAATTAGCATCTCAGTATGATGTATAATTGTAAAATTGATGGTTGCTGCAGGATTTACCAAGATATTTAAAGAATGGCTCCACTCTTCTAGCCTGTTTATATCATGCAAGAGGGTCTTCCCCCCACTGTAATGGTTTTGTTTAACCAAACACTAGGAATGCAGAAATCATCTCGTAAGTTAATTATTTCCCATCACAGGCAGCAACAGGCAGTCAATATCCCACAGTGGTTTATGTGATGGAAAGTCCATTATTTTGGGTAGGAACGTGTCTCACCCTACATTACACGTGCAGGACACTAGTCCATATTTGATACTAGTAAATTGGAGGAAGTCATTCAGACTAGATTGTAAAAATTAACTGTTAATTTCAGCTGATTGAGCAAGTCAGCCAATGGAATGAAACAGCTCTGCGCATTAGCAATACACTGTGGGGAATGCTTGAAAAAATTAAGAAATACCATGGTCCACTAACAGAAAAACAAAGATATTGTACTTGTCTTAAAGCTCAAATGATTATAGAACCTGTTTTATTCAAATAAAAGGTATTATACAATCACTGGCGGTTTCAGGTTCCTTTACTTGGCAGAGGATAATAGGGGCACATTAACTAGCTGGTGGGGCACATAGGACATATGAAGAAGAAGAAGAAAAAAACATCATGCCAATAAAGTATAAAATACGCAATATATGGTAACAACTCACCCATAATCTTCTGTTAAAAATAAAAGTCCACTTCCCTACAAAAAGAATGTGAATGCCATAATCTTACAAATCCTGGCAATGTTCACAACACAGACAAAGTAATAATTTATCATGCTTAAGGATTACGGTTTGCATGAAGTGTTGGTATGTAGCAGTGTAACAGGTCAAAGGTGAAGCCATCAACACAATAAAGGTGAGAAAATGTCAGGTGCAAAGACATTTATGCCACAACAGAAAGAGAAAATAATCATTAATCCAAATTCAAGAACAGTAAGTCAGACTTATTTTGTTCGGTTTGTGCTGCATAATAAGGAACATATTTTTAAAATAAATACAATATATTTTGCCAACATTCAAAATAAAAAACATCTTCTCACTGCAGACACTGGTAAATAGGAAAATAGTTTATATGTCTTTTAAAAATTCTTTGAAGTAAAAGCAAGAGTTGTCAGTTAACAGCTCCTACATTTCAATGATAGTTTTGAAATCTCAGCAAGCATTTGGGAGAGGCTCTGTCAGCACTTGGACTAAAAACTGGAAGCCTTAAAACATTCAGTTCAGATAGTTAGTTTTATTATTTACAACTGCTGTTAAAAAAGGTAACAGCTCCTCTGAGAATACAAATCAAAGTCTTCTTCTTCTTCTTCTTTTTCTTCTTCTTTCGGCTGCTCCCATTAGGGGTCGCCACAGCAGATCAACTGTTTCCATTTCTTCCTGTCCTCTGCATCTTGCTCTGTCACACCAACCACCTGCATGTCCTCTCTCACTACATCCATAAACTTTATCTTAGGCCTCCCTCTTTTCCTGTTACCTGCCAGCTTCATCCTTAGCATCTTTTTCCCAATATACTCTGCATCCCACCTCAGCACATGTCCAAACCAACATAATCTTGCCTCTCTGGCTTTGTCTCCAAACCTTTCAACTTGGGCTGACCCTCTAATATACTTATTCCTAATCCTGTCCATCCTCATCACACCCAGTGCAAATCTTATCATCTTCAACTCTGCCACGTCAAGCTCTGACTCCTGCCTTTTTGTCAGTGCCACTGTCTCCAACCCATATAACATAGCTGGTCTCACTACCTTCTTGTAGACCTTCCCTTTCACTCTTACTGGAACTCGTCTGTCACAAATCACTCCTGACACTATTCTCCACCCACTCCATCCTGCCTGTACTTTCTTCTTCACCTCTCTTCCACACTCACCATTACTCTGAACTGTTGATCCCAAGTACTTAAACTCATCCACCTTTGCCACCTCTACTCCCTGCATCCTCACCATTCCTCTATCCTCCCTCTCATTCACAAATCAAAGTATTTCCAGCAAAAAGGTGAACATGAAAATAGGTTCTAGAAGCCATGTAATATTTCTGTGACTCATATTATTGTGATTCTGTTTACACGAAAGTAAAAAAAAATGATTTCCTTATATCTAGCATGGCTCACATAATGGGGCTTGAAGTGGATTCTGGAAAAAAAAACTCCAAGATCACGTTACACATTACTTTACAAGTCCATTGAGATATAGTAACCACAACCACATAATAATCGTGTTGCATTAAAACAGTCAGAATATAAAGATATAATGAAATAATTGAGTTACAATGACAATCATTATTTAATTTACTTATTTTTATTTTTTGTTGACTGGGTTACTCCTACTAGACCAATGACCTCTTTTCAGGAGAGACCCAAGGTGATATTCATACTGACTAGGAGAAATTTGGGAAGGACACTGGGGGAATTCCCCTACTCTTTTTCATAAGTGCCATGAGATCTTTTACATCTACCAGAGCTACGACCAACTTAGGCAGATGGGCCTCTGTTTAAAATCTCTTATGAAGGATGGTACGACCAAGAGTGCAGCACATTCCTTATGATCCATTGCAATGTCAGTATTGGAAAATTAATCCAAGTACCTGGTGAGGGAATAAATCCCCCAGTCTTCTCAATGTTCAGCTATTGAGACTGCATATAAAACATGCATCACTCAAAACGGAATGTCTGGCCACAAAAACCCATTTCAGGATTTGAATACTTTTTTGGACATGTGGAATGCAGTTATAATATTCTGAATGTTATTATAACTATCTATGAACAATCATCAGCAGAAGAATTTAAGAATTTGTAGCTATAATGGCTGAAATAATTAAAACTACATATACTTAAATACTTAAGCTGATAATTCTTCTTTTACAGACAGTTTAATATAGTTTGATACTAGCATAACATCCATAGTACCAACAAGCAAAAAAATGAAAGAAATTGCAACCATAGTCAAATTTCCATCTTCAAAACATAGGTTCATAGGTTCATACGTGTGTACTAGGCCAATGGCCCTGGAGCCTTTACAAGCCTAGCCCATAGAAGTGCCCTGGCATTATGCTGCCATTAGTTCCTGGTGCCTCTATCAAGTAGAGCCACTGGAGTGATCCCCGGAGTGAACTTTCTATTTCCCATCCACTCATCAAGATTTCTCTTGAAAAGGGTCAGTGAGGTGCTCTGTTTGACATGTATGGGAAGACTATTCCAGAGCATGGGCAGTCTCTGGGTTATGAACCTGTCCCTCCAGCATCTTCTGTTGATTGTGGTAATGAGGTTGAGGTCCCTAGAGTGTGTGGTGCAGAGGGAATGGGATTTCTTTAGGTGTAAAATTTCTAACAGGGCTAGGTCAGACATGACTTTAAAAGTCAAGCAGAGATCGCCTCTTAATAGATGATATGAGGCAACGAAAAGCTGGAGTTTTTTGAGTCTGTCCATGTAGGGCATGTGTTTAAGGTCTAGAATCCTCTTCGTGAGGTACTTTTGTGGCCTCTCCAGTTGTTGCAGGTGTTTAGTGAGGTACATGCCAATTGGGGCATTGTACTCGATGATCGGCATAATGAGAGGAAAGTAGAGAGAGATGATGACCTCTTTCTTCCTAGTTGCAAAACCCTTGGTAATGAGATGTGCCACATAGAAGGGCTTTCTGACCACAGTGATAATGTGGTGGTTGAAGGAGAGGTTGTCGCAAACCTGTGCCCCCAGATCTCTTATAAAGCCTTCAGTGTTCCATGGGCTACCATCAATGTGGTAATTAGTGGGAACAGAGTTTTACATATCAGACTCGTCAGGCTAATGGGGTGATAATTCCCAGGGTCTGTAGTTGCTCCCCCTTTATGGAGAGGGATGACTGTAGCAGTGTACCATTCTGTAGGGACAAAGCATGAGGTAAGGCTGTGATTGAACAGGGCACACAGGTGTGGTGCCAGTTCACTTTGTAGTTCATGTGGAACACAGCCAGGGATATTGCCAGGTCCCATGGAAGCTGTATTCTTGGCCTTGGACAATGCAGCTTTAACCTGTGCTGCAGTAATGCTGGGTACCTGGCATTCTTCCGGTATTGTGATTGGTCCTTTGGGGGGGAGAGGGGTAAAGTTCGCACTAAATCTGTCAGCCAATATGTTGGCAAAATCTGTTGGCTCAGTATAGGAGGTACCATTGTGCAGTAACTCAGAGCAAATCTGGGTATTGCCATGGAGATTCTTGATATAACTGTAGTAGTCTTTGTGGTTGTTTTTAGTGTCTACCACAATTCTGGCTTCATAGCTAGCTTAAGAGGTTTTGATGAGGGATCTCAACTTTTTGTTGAGGCTAATAAGGGAGTTTTTCCAGTCTTGGGACTTTACCTTTTTCTGCAACAGTTTCTTCCTTCTATTGTAGAGTTTGTTAATGGCAGGGGACCACCAGACTGGCTTCCTTTTTTTGGAGGAGAGTGTCTTGGTTCTGTTGGGTATGGCTAGTTTCATGCATTTATTTATGTGTTCATACAGTGCCTTGGTGTATGATTTGGCAGTTCTGCACCTATTTTCCATTAGCATGGGTGCAGTGAAGTTAGCCAGCTCTGTTTTTAGGAGCTCAAAGTCAGCTTTGGAGACATTTTTCATGGTGGTCACCTTTGCTGGTGGTGTGGCTGAGATGTGGATATCCATGGTAATTAGGTTGTGGTCAGATCTAACCAGGGAGGAATTGACTATTGGTGTTGAGCAATGGTTGCCCATGTTAGTAATAACTAGGTCAAGGATGTTGCTTCCTCTAGTGGGGGTAAGAATGAGCTGGTCCAGCGCACTGAAATTAATGAATTCCAGGAAGTGTTGGTAAGTGTATTGGTGCATGAGTAGTTTTCCCAGTTGATGGAGGGGTAGTTGAAGTCACCCAGTATGAGAGTGTTGGGTTGGACCCTAATATTTTCCAGGGTGCTTAGGAACGTGGAATGAGAGTCTTGGGACATGGTTGGGGACCTATAGCAGGCTATAACCTGAATCGCTGTCTTACCCAATGTTAGTTTTACCTGAAGTATCCCCGATGCTTATGCTGGGCTACTAGTCTGGAGGTGTGCATATCCTTTATGAATATGGAGATGCCACTGCCTTTGGAGCTTCTGTCCATGTTCTGGGGCCAAAAGGTGTGGAATGAGTTATAACCTGGTAGCACACGGGTGCATTCTGCTGCTTTAAACCAGGTCTCTGGTACAGCACAAATGTCGATGTTCTCCATTTTGAGGAGTGCTTCGAGTGAGTGCATCTTTTGATTTTGACTTCTAGCACTGAGCAGCATGACCCTCAGATTGCATTTATTTATAGCTGTTATGGCGGTAATCTGGTCTTTGGAACACTGCCTAAAAAAAGGCACAATAGGAGTGGCACGAGCCTTAGCCAGTATCCAGAAACCTAGGGGTGACAGATGCAGGCCATCTCTGGCAAAGCACTGAAGTCTGTCAGTTATGTCATCCCAAGCAGACAGATACTGGATCCCCTTAGAATGACACCAGATACTTAGCCAATTGTTGAAGTCAGTCATTTTCTGCTTGTACTGCAGTATCATTCTGAGTGATGGTAGGATGCCGTTCAGGGATAGGGCATACCTGCCTGGGCCACATAATCTGAGAGCTCCTCCATGTCTCTTTTCATGTAACCCAGGGAGGGGCATTTCAGGTCATTCACACCCACATGCATAACGACAGAGTCATACTTGCAATGGTTGTGGAGTGACTTGAGTGTGTGTGTTATGTATCAAATCCTGGCACCTGACAGACAGCTGACAGTTACCTTCTCCTTATTCAACCTAGTGAGTGGGACATTAGTGTGCCTCACTATCGAGTCACCTATGATTAGTGTATTGGGCAAGCTGTTTTGCCTTAGGGACTTAGGTTGAGGGGCACACTGTGTAGGTGAGCTGTGTCTCTTGTGATTTGTGCTGTGTTGAGGTGGTCGAGTGCGTTTCTGATTTGGAGGTCTCTGCTGTTTGGATAGATTTCTTTTTAGAGCCTCCGTCAAGGTGGGTGTGTGATTTGTGTTTTTATGTGAGAGCTGTGTTGGTGCATGTTCTGGAGATCTATGTGTTCTATGTGGTGTGATGCAGGTGGTGACTGTCTCCTCTTGACCAGCTATTCTGTTCTTGGCTGGAGAGTGCATGTCTTCCAGTTTGGATATATAAGTGCATCTCTCAAAGTTCTGAGTGTTGGGAGGTAAGAGGGGAGGGTTGTCTGTGTACATGAGGCAGTTGCTAACTTCCTCAGAATGCCCAAGTTCACCAGGTTAGTTGGAGAAAGCACAGGGAATTGACCTTTAGAGATGCCAGGAGGGATGATCATTACTAATAAGTACTGGAGCTGTTTCCTTATAGGACGTTTAGTGCTGTTAGCACTTATGTGTGCCACAATAATTGCTACAAAAAGCCAGATGAAGTGCTAGGTGAATAAGCTAGTTAAATTCAAGAGAGAAGAGAACTAGCAAGGTCTAAGGGAAAATTTGAAGAGCAGACTTTCTGGCACTGGTAACAGTGGAATGGAACAATACACTACTGCACTACCTCTCATAAAGTAGAACTATTGCTCAAAATGTACAGCTGGTTAAAATGATACTTTATACGTGTTTTATTACATATCCAGTTATTCATCCATTAGACACTCTTGGGAGAAAAAAAGCAAGTTGCAAATGTACAAAGCCCAGATGGGCAAGCCAAGCAACCCTCCCTCCAAAAAAAAAAAAAAAAAAACGAGCAACTCCAGTCAACATCAACCAATCAAGTAATACAGTTAAGAGCAGGCTTGCATCATCATGAATACTATACCATACCATACCAGACCATCCATAACACCAACAAGCAAAAGAAATTACAGCCATAGTCAAACCTTCACTTTCAGAATGCACAATCCCTTACTATCTTGCACAATGTGGAACAAATGGGTAAAATGTGACACATTTACTAATAACTAAAAAGGAGGCTCACACCATGGTTAAACAATGCATTTTAAGTTCTTTGAACTCCCATACCCTCTTTGCTTGCCAGAAAAGTCACTTGGTCACAACATTTTACATACTACAAAGAAGTTATACAACAGTTGCAATATGTTGTTTTGCCACAGGGCTAGCTCTTCAAAATTAGTGACTTGGGAGTAAGTTGAAAAAGTCCACACAAACCTGGTCACACATCCATACACAAAAATAAGGAAATTATTCTTGTAGTCTCTCTTAATATCGCTAGTTACAAATTCTCAGTAACAAGCTACTTCAGCCTTTCTCCCCATCTCAGTTGTTATTTCTTCATTCTACCCACTACATTGCTAATACTTTGATATTTGACCTACACACACATACACACACACACACACACACACACACACACACACACACACACACACACACACACACACACACACACACACACACACACACACACACACACACGCACACACACACACATCCATCCATCAATTACTGCCACTTGTATGCCCATACATCTTAGATATTTGCTTGACATAAAGTAAATGAATAAATTCATAAGTAATGGTGTAGTCATGTATCTCAGCTCGCTGATGTCAGAACCATGCACTGCAACTCCCCTCTGCCTTCTCAACGTTAGTTCAAGAATCAGAAGCAAGGAACAAAATCAAGAACAGCTTTTAAACATTTCTCTTATATAAAAAAAAAAAAAAAAAAAAAAAAAAAAAGTATGTTTTCATGCATCGTTTTGTTGTTGTTTTTGTTCGGTTCTATTACAGAGACCTCATTGGTGATTGGTTTGTGTACAAAGAGCCGAGGACAGGAACTTTCATTTGAACAGCTTGGTATGGGAATATTTCTCGGGTAAATGTTTTGTTTGAGTTTGGGATAAGCTGACTGGTTTCCTAGAATAGCTTGTCATTCATGCTCAAGGTTCCGGCAGCAGAGAATTTCTTTGACGAGCAGTTTTTTTATTATTTAATGTTTCTGCCTTGATAGCAGTGCCAGGTTTGATAAGCATTTGAATATTCGCTCAAGTTTTAAAGTAAGACATCTACGGATGTCTTAGATGTTTAAAATGATGGGAATCATGTCCATGAATAGGCTCATGTTATGTGATACATCAATACTTCATTTTCATTTTCATATTAGGTTAAGGTGAGCAAGATGACCTAGGTAACCATATTGTCATTTCCTTATTGGATTCTTAACATACTTGGGATAATTATGATTACAGGATGCCTTCCTGCATTGCATTTATCAAATGCTACTTATTTTGCTTAAGCTGAGATCAGCCGGAGACTTGGACATCTTAGAATTTATATTTAGAAATCGGAACGAGATCCGGTTTTGGCACATATGTCATGTTATCACTATTTTAGAGAGGTTTACGTGACAGTTGTTTAGCATAATGTAATTCACTTTATTTGAATATTGTATCAGAAGGACATGGTCTGTTAAACTATCTGATTTTATTGGTATTAGTAACCATTTTTAATTTAGTATACTGTTTCTTTAACAAACGCACTGAGTAAATTGTTGATGAGTCAGTAATTGATCATTATTGACTAATTTTTTGGCTTGCGCACCAAAATGTTTTATATATAAGAACCTTGTTTTTATAGTTTTATTACACCTGAAGAAGCATAGTATAACTACGTGAAAGCGCTTGTGTTTTTTACTTCAATAAAGAAGATATTACGTGTACCTGAGTTCATCTCGTGTGGTGATTCCTGTGGATTCTATATTACTATTTCTCTTATATACTTAGAATAACAAATTTTGCATTATCAACTTTCTATCAGGAATTTTCTGAAGGATATAAAATCCAAAATTCACCTATTTAACAGTGACTATAATCTGCAATAATTTGCCAGAAGCCACAAGTTTTACAAGGAGTAGGTTCTTTGCTTAACAGGGGATCAAGTTATTTGCTTAAGAATTATGGACAAAGCCAAAGATAATGGGGGATAAAAAGGGACAAATTTTAAATATTACTATATTACTTATTTCTAAACCAGGTAAACCCAATGGACAAAGTGTAACTTGCCTGGGGTAACTTGGGAGCATTGTCTGGCTAAGAAACTTGCTCAGTCACAAAGTAAACAAATGGTGGTGAAAGGATTCAACCCCTGCACTTTTAACTACATTAAGCAGTTCGCTAACATGAGTGACAGACAACTCCAAACAACTTAAAATGTAACAGAACAATAAAAACTGTGTGTGTGTGTGTGTGTGTGTGTGTGTGTGTGTGTGTGTGTGTGTGTGTGTGTGTGTGTGTGTGTGTGTGTGTATATATATATATATATATATATATGGTTCTACCTGACATAATCGAAACCACACACACACACAACCACCACACCCGACACCACAACATACATATTAATAAACCACACAACCACACACACCACACATAAAATAAAAACTAAATACAACACCACGACAAAACAAACAAAAAACACAAAAAAACAACACACACACACAACACACACACACACCACACAACACAAAGCCCACCAAAAACAAGCAAGCCCACACTAAACCTCCCCCTAAGGTCCGTCCGGCTCGCTACTATACCTACTCCTAACCAACCCTACTCACTTAACCACCCTTACTAAACTCTATATCACCCCCTAACCCCTAACTCACTTAACCCCCCTAACTCCTAACCCTACCCTACCCCTACCACTAACTCCCTAACCTAACTCCCTTACCCCTATCAACTCCCTTAACCCACCCCTAAACCCCCCCCTCCCTACCTCCCCTAACCCACCTCCCCCCCCCCGCCTAACTAACCTCCGTCACCACCCTCCCCCTCCAGACCGGCTACCCATCCACACACTTTCGGCGCTCCTATCCAAACGCCCTACACGTCGTCATCCTGTGCGTGTGTTCCTTTGTTCGGCTCGGTCTTCTGATCTTCTGTTCTTCTGGGCTTTGCTGTCTTCTCTGTCGATGTTCTGCAACCCGAGTCAGGTGCCGGTCTTTCTTCTATCTTCTTCTGAGCGGTCTTCTCAGTCATATATATATATGTATATATATGTATATATGTATGTATATATATATATATATATATAAATATATATATATATATATATATATATATATATATATATATGGGTCTACTTAGTTTGTACAAAGTTTCAGTACTTCGAAACCCACTTGGTCGGTCGAACCCACTTGTTTGAAGTACCAAAACTTTGAAAACAGAGTACTGAGATCACAGTCCAGCGTGAAATGGGAATATTCCCTTTTCCTCTCTGTAGTGCAATCTCAGAGTTGGTATATTTAAGTAAGGGGTGTGCAGGGCAGCTTGCCCCCCTGCAAAACATGTTTTCTGTGTGTTTTTCAGCGAAAGTACACTTTCGTTGAAATGCACTTTCGCTGAAGTGAGCATCTACTTTGTTTGTTCGATGTAACATATTTTCAAACAAAGTAGATCCATATATATATATATATATATAGAGAGAGAGAGAGAGAGACAGTTAGGCTTCTTATGGTCTCTGTGATCATTTGCCAATATTGTTCCTATTTTCCAATGGTGCATCACTGGTCAGAATGAGAATGACCATCTGTAGACTTAGAGTGTAATTTATGTAGATATAGTAAAACTAGAGAGAAACTGACAAAGTTTAGGGGCAAGAATAGGGAAACTGTGATAAGTGCAATGATGTTTTAGTCTGGGGGTTTGAAGTAGTGGGCCTGAGTGGGAGTTTCATTTTAGTTCATAAGAGGACACGTCATAGACAAGCTCAAAGCTTAGCTGGATGTTACTTCTCAGTTTTATTTACCCTTTAAAAGAAAAATCTGTAGTTACCTTTGTTATAGTGGCTACCCTGAGTTCATACTCAAGTTGGCACCTTCTAATGGTACATTTTAGATTTTTCTTTCCTCTTTTAGTATTCTTTTTTTAGGTGGGAGATGACAATTTATTGTATGATCTGATTGTTTCCATTCTCTTGTTAAACAATTTATTGATATGAGTATCATACCATAGAGCTGAACTTCTCAATGCAACGTTTTAGGTGTAAGTAGAAACTAGATGCCTAGGTAGCTGCTTTGGCAATCAGGGTCAGTATATGGAAGGTTACACTGGAATTTATTTAGGTCATCTATATACACAAGATTGTCTCTGAGAAGCCCACAAAGACAGTGATATTCACAGTGGGGGGGTACCACTGGATTCAAAGAAGAATATAATACATTTGTAGTTGGGTTTAAATAGGCAGGGGAAGATACAGAATGAAGATGTTATGCTCAAGAAGCCAATACCAAGGATATCTGGGCCTCTAGTGGGAAGAATGAGAACCTTTTGGATAGATATATTTATTACTGGTAGTATATGTTTGCCACTTGAAGGCTGGGTAGATAATGTCACCTGGAAGAATAGCAGTGGGATATATAGTGAGTTTATCTGCCACATTTAGGTAACTATTATCATCCAAAAGATAATACACTCATCAGTGTCAGTTGCAACACAGATAGCATACTTGCCTTTGGTACAAAAGTCTGTGGGTTCTATCCTCACTCCAGGTAGATTGATTGCTGATACTGCAGTGCAGCATTAAGGTGGGTGGTGCACTTCTGAGTGTGTCATTCCTCTCTGTACAGAGAGCAAGTGTTTTGTAATATTGCCCACTCTGCAAGCTTGTTTATAGATAGGCCTTAAAATGAAGTCTATCATTTACACTAAGAGCAGTTATTTTGGAATCAGGGCAGACTTGCACTGAGAGCAACTATTTTGGAATCTGACCCTTTATTTGTCAAAATCCATTTCCTAGTCATCAAAATTTCATTCAATCTTTCACTCTAAATAACTCATATTACATAAAATAAAACCTTATTTACCTTTCTCACGTATTATTTTTTCTTATAATATCCACAAATATTCATATTTATATTGTTTATGTAATTAATATTCTCAAAAGAAATTCTTCACATAACTTTTTTAAGAGTTTTACCACTCTGTTACATAACAGAAAAATTAGACAAGGTAAAATCAGCCACGGCTGCTTGCCAAAGTAAAACAAAGCTTTAATTAACTGTAATTTGAAGCGCTTTTCATTTGCCCAGTATGCAAACTTCTTCAAAAACAGTATAAAAATTTAAAAAACGTATAAGTAGTCTCAGGTGTAAACATTTGACCAATCATGTTAAGACAATACTTGATGATTATATTCTTCATTCTTAATGATTATATTCTTAATTTTAGTGATGGATATTTCATATATATTTTTATAACAATACACTCAGTATTCTTGTGTGCCTTTAAGGAAGTAAGGTATGAAGTATTGTCTTAACATGATTGGTCAAAGTTAATTAAAGCTTCGTTTTACTTTGGCAAGCAGCTGTGGCTGATTTTACCTTGTCTAGTTGTTTAGTGTGCTTTAATAGTTTATACATAACAGAAAAAATATTGGGCTAAATTCCAAAGTACCTGCTCTCATTATAAATCTGCCCTGATTCTAAAAGATCTTCTCTCAGTGTAAGTGACTTACTTTGGTGTATCTATAAATGGGCTTACTACAGGGGCCAGACTCCAAAACACCTGCTCTTAGCCTGCTCTGAATGTAAGTGATAACTTACACTGAGAGTAAGTCTTTTGTAATCAGGGCCATGCTCTGTTGCCTCTTCTTCCCCACAAAATAAACACACTCTTTTAATTTTTTTTAAATGGCATATAACCCATTGCTAATAATTTATTTATTACTAGTCTCCATAGAAAATCCTGACAGTCTGCTATCTTGGTACACCACTTTGTCCTTACTTTAATGGCTTTTATCTGTTCTTCTGATAACTTTCCCCAGAGATTTGCATAATAATAATATTGTTTCATCGCATTGTTATACCACATCCTTCTATCTTTTTCTGTATCACCATTTTTTTTTATTTTCCATGTTAGTGTTTTTGTCTTTATAATGTTGAATTTTCCTTTCTCATATTCTTTTTCTTTTTTTATTCACATCATCTCCCAGAATGTTTGTACTTGTATTTAAACATTCTTATTACTACGTTCTTATTCTCTTCATTTACCCACTTTAATACTCTATACTACTTTTTAAAGAAACAGAATAAACAACTGAATTTAGTAACCCCAATCCCCCTTCATCTTTACTTATATATAACACACCTCCTTTCACTGGGATTAATCTTGAACCCCATATAAAGGAAAACACCAGTTGCACAATTTTCTTTTCATATTTTTTCTGGGATCATACAAAATTTGACATATATGCTATTTTGCCCATTAATACTAAATTCACAAGCTAAACTTTTTTTCTTGAGCACTAATCTATACCTCCATCACAGAATAGATATTTATTTCCCTGCCCACTGCCTCAAAATTGCATAATTTTCCCCAAATTTTATTCCTAGCAAAGACACTTCATTCACTGAAAAATACACCCCCCCAATTTTCACATTACCCAAACCTCTTACTTTTATCTTTATTCAATGTTGTTCCCATTTCCTTTAAACATCTATTGAGACAAACCAACATTTCCCTAATCCATATTTTGTTCTTTGCAACTACAACTATATTGTCTGTGTATGCAAAACTACCAGTATCACCACCTCCTTTTGCATCACATATCTAGCAAGCATCTTTAATTTTATAAGCTACTTCATTCACTATCACATTTATCACCATTTCAAACAATATTCCACTCTTGGGACATCCTCTTCTTATACCACACTCCATGCATTTTTTTATTCAGCCACCCATTCACTCACACTCTTACTCTATTATTTGGGTATACTGACATACACACTCTACTAATTATATTACCTATTTCCATGCTTCTCTATAACATCCCACACAGCATTATGTTCTACTGTATCAAATGCCTTGCTAATATCACCTACCATAAGTTTCACATCCTCCCTTTTACTTATAACATCATGCACAATTTCTCTTACAACTAATAACAATTCTTGACATCCCTTCTCTTTTATACATATATACTTTTTCGATAATATCCATCATCCGTACTTCCATTCTCCTATGTATTATTCTTAGAGGAATCATCAGTGTTATCTGATGTGATGGATTTCATTTTTCTCATCTTTAATCTCCAACTGCATAACTCTTTGTAAACAAATAAATCCAACAGAAAATGACACCAAAAGGGAGTCAATCACAATGCAGCTACAGAACAACCACTGTCTTTATTGCAAGCCATAAAACATGCTTTCTCAAAAAAATCATTGGAGTGTGTTCAAAGTCTGTATCTCCACTTGTTGAGTTGCTGTTAGGAGAACAACGTACCGCCAATGGACGAGAGCAGGTACGAGGAAATTGGAGAAACTAGAAAGCTGATTGGACAGCTAACACAACTGGTTGAGCTGCTTACGCCAATCAGCCAATCCATGATTGTCATACTTTCCAAGGTTTCAAATGAGCATTTTCAGAAAGTGAACAACACATGTAATTGTGGAGTGACGTAATTGTGGAGTGAGGGTTACCAGCGGTATGGTGATGAGAAGGAGACAGGATATGGCTAAAAGCAACTCAACAAGTGAAGATACGGACTTTGAACACACTCAAATGATTTTTAGAGAAACAATATTTTATAGCTCACAATAAAGATGGTGGTTGTCCTGTAGCTTTGTGTATTGTGATTGACTCCCTTTTGGTGCCATTTTCTGTTGGATTTATTGTTTTTTTTTTATCGATACTGCTTCTACATTTTGGTTGTCTTTGTAAACAAACCCTTCCTTCAACTATTCATTCAGTACATTCAAAAAACATTTTCTTTGCTAGTCTATTTATTTATTGTACATTCCATACCCTATACCATCTGAGCCTGATACTGAATCAAAATGTACTTTCTTAAGTACTTCGTCCAATCCACTAATAGTAATTTCTTTTTCAAATCCTTCTTTAAATCATTCTGGAAAATGCTTTACTTTCCATTCTGTCTTATTTCTGTCCTTATACTCATATATATTTTCCATGTACTGTACTACAATACTCATAATTCGATCTTGTGTTCTTTTTACCTCTCTTACATTTTTCATCTCTCTCATTATATTAATATCTTCCTTTACTATTTCACTCAAACAAGCAGACACCTTCTCCCCTTTCCCTTGTAAATACCTCTGCCTAAACAATACTGCTTAATTTTTTTTCTCAATTTCTTTTATATATTTCTTTTTCCATATCATAATACTCTCTTGTATTGTCCTCTAAATTCTCTAACACCTTTCTATAAATTTTCCCATACTTCACTTTTTTTCCTTTTTTACATCATCTTGCCACTAAAAAATAATTTTATACTACTTTCTTTTAAATTCCATACACCACTCAGACCAGTTTTTATAAATGTCCTCTATGGTTATATGATCCTTCAAAAATGTAACACTTCCCACTCTCCAATTTTACCCCATAATTTTTGCATTTATTGTTTTTATTCCCTTTCCTATTTTATGTACTTCACCTTCATCCATATTGCTAAATTATCTGAAAAACCCGTCACAACTGTATTACCATCTGCTACCCCAAGCCTTCTAATAATAAAAAAATAATCAATTTCAGATCCAAGTGCACCTTCTGTAAGTGCACTGGCTTTTGCTCCTCACAGCTAAGTTACCGTATTTTATTACTTCCTATACTTTTTACTTCTTCCCCTTTTATTTTTTGCATATTCCCCATACATCACAATTAAAGTCCCCTGCAATTATATTTTTCATGTTGACTACCACAAAGTGTAATATTTGATGAAACAGATCCTCTCAGTCCTTGCTATCTATAATATTATAATTCTGTAAACATGTTCTCTCCACCTCACATCTACAACAGTTAACCTTCACATCCTATCCAGCATTACAACTAGTACTTTCACTGTTTTATACACAACACAACCACTCCAGAAAACATCACTTTCCTAAGTTCTATATTATATTTCCACCCCATAATATTTCTGTTTGCAGTTTTTCTTCACTTATCAGGAATCTTACATTTTCTAACATAATAAGCGCACATCATTCCAGTATCCATATCCTTCTTACAGTGTTAATAATACTGTTCACATTTACTGAAAGTACTCTAAAATTGTTGTTTTTCCTTCTTTTTAAATTTTGGGGATTTTTTTTTTATTTTCTTTGTCTTATTTTTACTCTTTCCCCATTTAATATTCTTCCTGGGTTTAAGTACAAATAATCCTTGATCCTCAGAATCAGGTTTTTCACTGGCTGGAACTTCAAAAAAATTTTAGTGGAAACCCTTCTGCTAACCTCTCTTTCTGGATACAAACTCTCTCTCTACGCCTTTTCCCCCCTTCATATTTTTTCTTCTTCTACAGTTTTTTCTTTACCTAGTTCATCATGACTTATTAGTTTAAAATATTGTTCATATACCTAGAAGTTCATATTTACCTTTCACTAACCTACAAGATGGTAGGATGGTAAGAACTTGTAACCCTTCCTTCTCCAGTGCAGCAGCCTCTATAATGTTTCATCCTTGCAGACCATTCCCTTTCTGACTGTGTTGAAGTAATGTGCATATTTGACCTTCCAAAATTTTTAGCCAGCACATGTAATAACTTTGCCTTCAGGTAGATTCAAAGACCTTACTGGTTGAAGGTATCACAAAGCTGATATGAGATGAATCTAAACGCAGGATTTTTTCTGCAATGCTTCTGGTCCTGAAATCTATAGGAAGTCATTGTCTTCCTGATATTCCTCACTATATGCAATCAGCGTCTTCCTGAATGTTCTGGTGTTGGATTAATCCATACTATTACTCTGCTCATAAGACCAAACTGGATGATCATCACACAGTATTTGACTACACCAATACAGCTCTTATCCAGAGTATTAAAACAGTCTTTAATTTCTACCATCAGGGAGTGTTACCACAATGGCTCATCTACCTACTTTAAATGGTTTAATTCTGAAAAGCAGCTGTACTTGCTAATCATAAATATCATGTAAATCTGCCTCAGAGAGTGGAGAGATGATGTGCTACCTTGTAATACTGGGCTTCAGTTTTAGGAACACCTGATGTAGTGCCATCCTTTTGAGCAAAAAATTCACGATGGATTGTTGCATCTGCTTATTTCTTCAGCTCTTTGTAGGGTACATGCATACCTTGGAATGATTCCTCTAGAGAAAAAAAAATAATTGGATGCATTTGTATGGAACCTATGGCCTAGCAGAGCTTTGCCTTCTTACCCTTGAACCTACTCTCCTGTCATCTAAAACATATTTGGTAGAACCATCATCTTAAACTTCTTACTTTATGATGACCATGGCTAAAACTCCATTGCAAAGAAATGAAAATCATGTTTATCACCTACAGTTTGTGATGTTCAACCTGTCTTCAAAGATGTTTCCTTTGCAGTCAAGTTGGCTTTGAAGCAACAGTCTGCTAAATAAATGGCATCCTTGGTTACTTCGAAAAAATGTCATTTCTCCCTTGGGATCACATTGCATTTTTTTCCCTAGAGCAAGCATGTATTATGCTACAGAAATATTTTACTCATAAGGATAAATTCTTATAAAACCAAACATTGAAAATAGCTTATATTTGTGCTATTTTCTTCAGACACCTTTCTTCTTTTTTGTTATGACTGAGTTTATATGTGTTAGTTAATGTTTGCCACTACACCAGTTGTATATGTTTGTACATCCGAGAATGTAATTGCAGAATCCTCAATACAAATTTTGAAATAATGGGCAACAGACCTTCTTTGCCACCTTTTGCTTCTTTCTGAGATTTGTTTTCATTGTGTCGCTAGCTTATCCGTGCTGTTTTCTCGCATTCTGTTTCGTGTTCATATCCCCCTGATTTTCTTTCTTACTCACAAACTCCAAATGTTTTTCATGTGACCTAGTTGTACTTTTTAATATTATTTGCATGTTCCAAAGTCACGTCATATTCATTGTGGCTCATTTAACTTTACCTGCAAGTACCCACCCTCCCTAATTCTTTTCCCTGACCACGCTGCCCTTAAGGTATTTTTGTTATAAATCTGTCTTCTTGGTGTGTTCGGCACTTTGCATGGTATGAGTCATAACTCACCAGCTGCTATTATTCTCAATCACACTAATGAGTTAATCACATAGATGGGCATTTTCTAATGTTACCTGTGAGCTAAAGTCAGGTCTAGTATAATCACCATGAATAGATCCATCGACTGCCCAAGATATTGCCCATGGAAGATTATTCAAGTCAACCTTATTTCTGATTAAATCTAGTAAGCAGTTTCCACTCTGCATTCCAAAGCAATACCTCTCAGATTTTAGCTGATCTTTTCTTAATATGTAGCCCAGTCTTTCAATGAATATTACAACCCAAACCTCACCCAATGGATGGAAAACTAAGAACGAACTTGTCTAGTGAGTACACTTTTCTTCTATATTTCAACTTGCAATACATCTGTTCACATGTCCCCCTCTATCTTGACACATATTAAATTTTCCCTTTAGAAAACCCTTCTTCCTTGCCCCTTTCCTTCTGTTAAACCATTCCCTTCTAAAAGCTGCCCTTCTTTGTCCCTTTCTTTCTGATTTACTTTTACTAAGCAGATTATAGCTTGCTAGGTTTGCAATGATGTCATTTAAGTATAAAGTGTAAATTGCTATATCTCAGATTCTTGAAAATTATTTCAAGAACATCCATAAACTCAACTTTTGAAGTGGATGTTAAGAAAGTGAAGCAGTAGTTAGATGTGATGTTGTTTGACCTGGATTTTATATTTAAAGTTTGTCTGGCTATGATATGTACTCTCCCAATGATATCTTAGCTGTTTGAAACAATTACTTCACCTGTCCTCTCTCTCTGCAGGGTGGAATGGTGGACTTTGAGTTATTAGAAACTCTTTCACCATCTGCAGTTTAAGATCTCAGAAAAAAAACTTTATAAACGGATGCTAATATATATTTTATACCCCAGCTCACAGCTGTGAAACCACTTGAAATATTGTCGTCACAGACCAAGCAAGTAGCAGGTGTTCTCTCACAGCTGCATACCCCATGTCTAACTTGACTTTACCCATTTGACGTATAACACTATTAACCTAGAATATGATGAGCTGTGTTGTAAGTGGGATGGGGCAAGCTAATTAAATGCATACATCTCATTCAAAGATGTGATAAGGCAAATGACATGTATATGTTATACTCTCACACAGGAAAGCTATTTGTTCTGCTAAAATCAGTGTTGCTATCATAACAGATAGAACTTGGCATAGACAGTTATGATTTATTAGGCAAGAAGAATCTAAAATATTTGATTAATTCCACTGTCACATATTTCTTTTTCAATGTCCAACTATGCTGTGGGGGATGATATATTACCAAATGCAAGCCTTTGCCATGGATTCCAACAGGCTGTTAAACCTGCTCAAAGGGGTAAAGAAGATAGGATTACACAATATTGTAAGAAGCAGCTCAAAGAATGTAGCTTAGATATGGGCATACATTCCATCAGCCTGTAACTAGAAGTCTCTGATCATAAAAGTGTATGTGACCAGATCCATATGTCTCGACTGTCCAGAATTTCACAGATTGTCCAAATTATTGTCTCATATTTTGGTCTGTCCTAGTAAAATGTCTGCCAAATTGTTGATTATTGAAGTCACTAAATAATGACAAACATTTGAGTTTCAAACTTCATATCCTTCAGAAAAAATGCATGGTAATGCAAAACCTATTATTCTAATAACTAAATTTATAATAGCAATATTTAACATCCGTTCCTAATATGGGGCTTTTGTATCCTTCCACCCATTATTTTTGGCTTTGTCCAAAATCATTGAGTTTGAGAGGTATGTAATGATCAAATGGGCAGATCTGAGGGGATAACTGCCTTTCATGTGCTCAGAGTGAGACATTTATCACTGAAATGTGACATTTTCCAGTGAACCTCCATCCCTATATAAAAAATATATTTTTCTTTATGACCAAATTAATGATTCCCTGTTGTAGAATTTGAGTTGCAATTATTGTATTATTGCAGTAAAGTATTTAAAATATAGTTTGCTGATTCCACAATATTTAGACACATAATTTATAGAAAAGTTAAATGCATTTTCTCTCCATAAATATTAGGACATCTATCACTTTTTGTATTTTCTGCACCACATATGTACCAATAAAACATGTTCTATGAAATCAGAAACAAGTGCAAACCTAGGCTAGGGAATTTAGTGTTCTTTTCAATGTAAGATCACATCCACTGGTAAAAGAGAATAGGCAATATTTCATGAAGAAAGGGAACTATAATGTATTTTCTGAAAGATTTTTACCACTACTTTACTGAAAAATTATTATCATACAAATATGTGTTCATTGCTCTGAAACTTAAGCAGTAGGAATTTTAGGGCTGACATAAATATTTTTTTTGGTTAGGATCCATAAACATTTGACATAGACCATACTTTATATAGCTAAAAACATACTCAGTGCCAGAAGTCCTTTGAGGATTTAGCCAAAGTAAACAGTTACATAGGTATAGAAAAATATGTTGTGCAAAACCAACAATAATAATGCACCACTCCGTACTCAGGAGTGGTGTATTTAATAATGCCAAAAAGATTGATTTATTTATTGTAAAAATTAAGTTCTGTCCATGTGCCACTACACTATGGTGACAATACGTCCATATTTAAGGGGTTCTGCCCTATAAATACACAAATAAATAAAAGAAGGCAGTAAATTAATAAATAAAGCCAGAAATAAAACAGAAGTAAAAGGCACACAAATTAAACAATAAAAAAGAAAAATTATGAAAGTAAGACACTCAACACAGTCAGATAAAATGTAAATAGGTCCACCAAACAGCAGGAAAATCAGTCATTATGCAGTGAAAAAGCAAATAAACTAATAAATAATCTGCCTAGAAATATATGCCTGTTTCACATATTATTTGTAACATAGATATGTTGGTACAGTGTAAAATGTGTGAGCATTATTCACTGACCTTTGCTGCCCTTTAAGTAGTGTAATGATGAAGAGTCCATACAATAATATCAAAGAAGAAACCCCACATGTATGATCAGATCAGCTCTGAGCTACAGCAGAATGGCATTAAATATACTGATCCCAAGGATATTCCCAATATCCTGGCAGATCAATTCAGTGCCAACTTCACCCTCTCTCACCCCCTAAATGGCCCATCTCAATAACAGAAGATTGCCAAATTCCAGTAATAACGGCCACACAGGTAAAAAATGCACTCTACAAAGCTAAGAATACAGCATCCATGGGACCAGATGACATCCCGGGCTGTGTACTACATGAACTACAAAATGAACTGGCACCTCACCTAAGTGTCATGTTTAATCATAGCCTCACATCAGACTTCATGCCCACTGAGTGGTGCACAGCTACAGTTATCCCACTCCACAAGGAGGGATCCACCTTGGATCCCGAGAACTACTGACGAGCCTGATCTGCAAGGCCATGGAACGTATTACCATGGAACTTATAAACAAAGACATTGGCAACCTTCAAACAGTGTAACCCACTTAGTTTGGGTTCGTGAAGGGCTGATCTTGTCTCCTGAACCTGATTGACTTCTTCAAATCAGTCTCCAGAGCCGTGGACAAGGGTAAGATGGCCCACACAGCCTATCTGGATCTCGTCAAGGCCTTTGACACCATCCCCCAATCTGGAATCATAGATAGACTTACTAAGCTGGGCATTAATCCCTACATCACTAGATGGGTTGCCAACTGGCTTACTGACAAAACCCACACTGAAAAAGTAACCCACTCCAAATCCAGCTCCATACAAGTGACAAGTGGAGTACCTCAGGGTTCAGTCCTGGGACCGCTCTTGTTTGGCATCTACTTCTCTGAAGTACAGGCCAACACTAAGGGACTCTGGCTAACAAATTTCGCAGATGACTGCAAACTGGGAGCCATTATTTAATCCCAAATGATGTGGATACTCTACAAAAGGGCCTTACAGAAACAGATGCTTGGTGCCAGAGCCATGGGCTCAAGCTCAATGCCAAAAAATGTATAGTTATCCCCTTTGGGAAATAACATGTACCCATGAATTATCACATAGGTGGCAGTACACTAAACACCGAAAGTGTGATAAGAGACTTAGGGCTACAGGTGGACAGTAGTCTCACCTTCGATAACCACATCGCCACAACAGTCAGGAAATCCTTCTATGTGGCACACCTCATCACTAAGGGCTTTTCATCCAGAAAAAAGGAGGTCATTGTCCCACTGTACTCATCCCTCATTAGACCCACTATAGAATACAACATCCCGTTTTGGTATGTACCTCTCAAGACATCTGCAATAACTGGAAAGGCCACAGAAATACCTCACTAAAAGAATCACAGGTCTACAGCAGATGCCCTATGCTGACCGCCTTAAAAAACTCCAGCTATACTCTGTAGCATATCATCTACTTAGAGGCGATCTCTGCTTAACATACAAGGCCACATCAAACCCAGAGTTGCTGGACATGCTACACTTAAAGAAATCCCAATCCCTCAGAGCCACATGCTCCAGGGATCTAAACCTTGTCATCACAATAAACAAAACATGTTGGAGGGATAGGTTCCTGACCCAGAAACTCCCCAGACTCTGGAATAGACTGCCCATACATGTCAAGCAGAGTGCCTCTTTGGCCCTCTTCAAAAGGAACCTCAACGATTGGATGGGAGAAAGGAAATTCACCCCGGGGATCAAGTCAGTCGTCCTGCTAGACAGGGGTCCAGGGAAGTAAATAGTGTGGGAAGAAATAGCCAGGGAATTGTTATGGCTAGGCTTGTATAGACCCTAGGGTCGATAGCCTAGTACCAACCTATGAACCTGTCCCTGAGGTCCTGAAATGTCCACATACCTCTCAACTGTGAAGAATTTCACAGAATGTCCAGATTTTTGCTTCATATTTTTGATCAATTCCTCATATAATTTGGGGTTTTCTGACAAACCAGTGGGGATAGAAGTCACTAAATAATGACATGCATTTGGGTTTCAGGCTTCATATCCTTCAGAAAATGCATGATATCACAAAACCTGTTAAAACCTGTTATTCTAGCAACTTTCCTAAGTTTATAAAAGCAATATTTAAAATCTGTCCCTATTTTGGGGGCTTTATACTCCCATTATTTCTGGCTTTGTTCAGATTTCTTATGCTAGGAGATTGAGAGGTATGGATGTCCACAACTGTGTCATACACATTTCATAGTCCGTCCTATATGTTGTAAGACCACTATAGAACAGGAATTCAAGGTAACAAAACAAAATGTCAGGCAATACAGAAGCATAAGTATAAATCCTGCGAAAATGCTAGTCACTGTATAGCATACATCTAGGATGTATTTATTCCTGTATGTGTCTGTTGTACACGTTTCAAAAGACAGAGTGATAAACCTGAGAGAGACTACACTGCAGTCATACAGACAGCACTAAAGTGTCCAGTCTGTAGCTGTATTCCATAATAAAATTGTAAATCAACATACAAGGATATATCAAAGCAGAGCTAGTATTTCACCAAAATAGATTATCAGTATGCAGTCCAGAATTAAAGTACATATATAATCATGAATCTGTCTGAGCTCTGTAGAGGCACACACACAGGTGATGTGTAATGTCCAGTGCAGGCCATAAATGTTGACCGTTACTTTATGTTACTTCTGCTTCATGGTAAAAGGAGACAATAAGTCTATGTAATCAATAAATGTCTCATCATTTTACCTCCCCCATCCCTATTATTAATTAATTTATTTATTTATTCACATTTATTAACTGACTAGGCATGCTGGCTTGTGGGCCATTTACAGGTGGATATAGGCTAATTAAATGAACACCATAAATTAAAATGATATAAATAAGGTGCAAACAACATTTGATAGAGCATTATAACTTATAATGATATCAAATGAATATGAAGCAAAATTATTTTCATAAAATTGGCAATAGGTGCTAAATGTCTATGTGAACTGCATGTCCAGTATTCATTCTGATAGTCCATTCCATAGATCCACAACTCCTTTAAGTGTTGAAGGGAGTAGTTAGTCCCTACAGTCTATTTTATTCAGAATGACCACTTCACATCTCCCTGATGTGAACTTCTGCACAGGCATATTATTTCCCTATTTTTTCTTCTATTCAAGGGACCAGGTGGGTAAAGACCAAGCACAGTAAAGCAACAAAAATGAAAAACGTAAGTCAACATAAATAATGAACTCTCTCTGAGGACCTGTCTAACAAGCAGGTATTGACAGGACACATAAGACTATCTAAACAGAATGTTTCACAACATGTCTTAAAGCCACATTCCAGTAACAACACACGGCAGCTGTCTGCCAATGCACATGTCCATAGAATTAACTGAAAGCAGTTGTAAATAAGTTCCTCTTAAAAACAACCAAATACTGCCCTGCTCTTGTGTCACATGATGCTATCAAACTAGACAGTAATGAAGAGATATGAATAGATACCCCACTACTGCCAAAGATACATCAGTAAGCTGCTACTCTGCAGTTGACATACCTATTATCTGACTAAAAAATAAGGACCAATATTATTTAGATCAAGTACGTGTGAAGGATGCTTGTCAAATATTTACCTCTCAGACATTATCAGGCATCACACTTTGTAGTCAGGGCACCTGTCCTCCAACCAGAATTTAAGGAAGCAGACATTACTTGAAGAAAACAGTTGTGAAGGGCTCATAATGACTGCCATAAGTGTACTGCTCAGATAACATACTGTGCAGTCACAGCATAAATCTTCTTGCAAAAAAAATAAGAAAGTAAATGTTACTCAGAGAATGCAGCAGAGCCAGACACCAAACCTCAGCTAAGTGTGTACCTTTGAGATATTGCACTGTGCTGTCACATAACTCACTATCCTGTAACAAAGCAAAGAATCACAAAAGAACAAGGAGAAAGCCATAGTCCCCATGTTTTCATGCTACAGAGGGGTGTCCCTGAATGTGATTAATGATTATTGTATCTCTACTGAAAATGTATGGATTTGGTCATACCATTAAGAACTACAGTCCAACATTCATGCCACAAATCATAATTGTATGTCTTATTCTTTATGAAATTTACACAAATATAAAACAGTTTGATCTGTTAACATTGTAAGTAAATAATAAGATTAATGAAACATGTTCCTGATTTTTTGCCATCTGCCTCTAATTATTTGTAAGTGACGTTCTCATTTTTAGTGAAGTGGGTAAGAGCTAAATGCCCAGTCAGGGCCTAATTCAAAGTGCCCTGACACAGTACACTGGCACTTTTGGAAAGAATGATAAAAGCATGTCATGTACTGCATATATGTGTTTTATTGCAGTGTGGCTGTATATAATGCCATCTGGCCACAAATCAAGACTGCACAGGCATAATATTCATTAATAATAAGAGCAGCAAGTACAGTGTGCCTCAGTGAATCGGTATGTCCACCTACACATATCTCCTAAAATTACTTGCAGAGTGAGTGAGATACACATAGACATCAGTACCTACCTAGTTAACATATCATCCACAACTGTCATATGGTTTAGTGACCATACCAAAAGGTGAACTAGAATATAGGAAACATGATTACCACAAAGTCCAGTCTACTTGTAGGTGCCAGACATATGCCCATATGTTAGTACAGTATGGAAAATGGGTAGCATATAATTAAAACTTTTCCATCTACATACTAGTTCAGAGCATTATGGTCGATATCCATTACATAACAACACATGGATCACATGTCACCAATAGTACAAGACCACTATGAAGAAGTGTCAGTGCTACATGCCACTCAGGTTATATATGCTAACTGTCATACAAAGTTTCAAAACTTCGAATTTCTTATGATTGAGATCATTGGATCAAAGTTTTGAAACTTCAAACCGTTTAGATGGAGATCGCCATACAGTGCAGAACGGTATGTTTACCCTTTTCATCACTGTAGTGTGATCTTGGAGTTGGTATATTTAATTAGCAGGGGTGTGGGGGATACAGAGGCGCTTGCCCCCTCTGCAAAAACATAAAAAAATAAAAAAATAAAGATTTTTTTTTTTTTACATTTTGAAGTTTCAAAACTTTGACGTTATGGTCTCGGCCATAAGAAATAAAAAGTTTTGAAACTTTGAAATTTAGAAGTAGACCTGTTTGCAGATCCAAATGTTACCATAAATATTTTTTAGAAAAGTTAACAGAACAGAAATGTACTTGATAAACACATTATTATTATTATTATTATTATTATTATTATTATTATTATTATTAATAATAATAATAATAAAAACATCCCACAACACTGTCAAAGGAAAATAATAACAAAAAAAAAAAATTTAACATCCCACCCTGCACAACAGCATTAGCAGTTCAGATGTCTCTGACATTATTCATAGAACACCATTTAACACTCAGGGGCACCTCAGATGCCTCTGACATTTTAATTTAAAAATATAACAAGTATACTGTAATAGTCAGAGTCACCTTAGATACTTCTCTGACAATAGTGCAGCACTGCCAATGGACTCTGATCTGTAGAAGAAATGAGAGCATGAAAAGCACACCATCACAAGCTAAATGTGTCTGTCATTATTTTGCACAAAGCAATTCATTTCATTTTTTTTAAACTGAACGTGTCTGCTATTATTTTGCATAAAGAAGTTGATGTTAATTGGCATATTTTTAATAGTGTTTCTTGCTTTCTTCTTAAGTAGTATTATCATTTTGTTTTTTTTTTATTAATTAGTGCATAATAAAATCAGGTAACTGGGAATATTGTATATTTTTTAAACTCTGGGTGATATGACAGTACATATTTTTGCAAATGTTGTCCCATATAAACTTAATAGTTATATACTTTATTTTCAGCTATTCCAATCTTCAGTGAGAAAAAAGATGTTTTTTAATGCATAATTGTAGCTCTTGACACAGCTGTTTCCTTACCTTCACAGTGGCCACTGTCAATCATCAAAGCCATGCACAAACCTTTGCGAAAGGAATAGGATCATGTGTCTTTGATAAATAACTGCAAAAAAATTCCAGAAAAGAGAAACATGAGGTGTGTATGCTGAGGGGTGGTGAGGGAGTAGAGGTGGATAGAAAAAGGATTCACTTGCCTGAAAGTGGGAAATCTTAAGAGAAACAGTTTGATTCATAAATGTAATACAGGGATATCACAGTTTCAAAGTCACATACAAAATGTGTGTGTGTGTGTGGGGGGGGGTGATAAGCAAAAAATTAAAACTAGAAAATGGTTGGACTGGACTGGAGAAGAATTTTGTGGTGAAGTGTGCTACAGAAAGCTAAACAAATGTTTGCATGTTCTGCCTACATCCATGGGGGTTTCCTTAAGGCATTCCGATTTCCTCCCTCCTGCCAAAACATAAAGATTAGTGACTACTATAAATTATTCCTGCATTTAATCCTTACTGTTGGCCCTGTGACCTGTGGTACAACACAAAAAGATTTGCACATATTAGACTACTTATCCAGTTTAACAAATAATTAAATAAATACAACAGACCTTTTGGAATAGTTATAAGTGGCGGGGTATGTGAGCAATGCCGTTTCTAAGGAAAAGTTAGAGATTATTGTAACACAATCATAAGTAGATATGATACAATAATTTAATAAGTAAAATCATTAAGAAGAGTAGCTGTACAGTATCATAACATCACATACTATAATGTTTCTATGATGAAAATAATATGCAAAACATAAAGTATTTGCAGTAAGTACTACTGCTGGACATAGGTTCATAGGTTCATAGGTGTGTATTAGGCTAATGGCCCTGGAGCCTTTACAAACCTAGCCCATAGACGTGTCCTGGCATAGTGCCACCTGACATTAGTTCCCAGTGCCTCTATCAAGAATAACACTGGAGTGATCCCTGGGGTGAACTTTCTATTTCCCATCCACTCATCAAGATTTCTGTTGAAGTGGGCCAGTAAGGTGCTCTGCTTAACATGTATGGGAAATCTATTCCAGAGCATATGCAGTCTCTGTGTTATTAACCTGTCCCTCCAGCATGTTCTGTTGATTGTGGTAATGAGGTTGAGGTCTCTAGAGCGTGCGGTGTGAAGGAATTGGGATTTCTTTAGATGCAGCATTTCTAACAGAGCTGGGTCAGACATGGCTTTGTAAGTCAAGCAGAGATCACCTGATCTTAGTAGACGATATAAGACACAGAATAGCTGGAGTTTTTTGAGTCTGTGCATGTAGGACATGTGTTTAAGGCCTAGGATCCTCTTCATGAGGTACTTTTGTGGCCTTTCCACCTGTTGCATGGGTCTAGTGTGCTACAAGACAAATGGGGCATTATACTCGATGACTGGTCTAATGAGGGAAGAGTAGAGAGAGATGATGACCTCTTTCTTCCTGGATGCAAAAGCCTTGGTAATGAGATGTGCCACATAGAAGGACTTTCTGACCAAAGTGGCAATGTGGTGGTCCAAGGAGAGGTTGCTGTCAGCTTTTGTCCCCAGATCTCTTAGGTTCATAGGTTCATAGATTAGTACTAGGCTAAGTGCCCTTGTGGGCCATTTTAAGCCTAGACAATTGCCCCATGTGAGAATCAAACCCTGCGCCTTGTGTCTGTAAGGTAAACACCTTAACCATTATGCCAATGCCTTCAGTGTTCTGTGGGCTCCAATCAATGTTGTAATTAGTAGGAACTGAGTTTTTCCCAAAGGGGATGATGACGCATTTTTTTGGCATTAAGGTTAAGGCCATGGTTTTGACACCAGTCATTGGTCTCAGTGAAGCCTTTCTTTAGGATGTCTACATCACTTGGGGAGTTAATAATAATGGCTCCCATCTTGCAGTCATCTGCGAACATGGTCTGCTACTTTCACACTGTGGGTTCTATCTGTGAGCCAATTTGCAACCCACCAAGTGATATAGGGATTAATGCCTAGTTTGGTGAGTTTATCAATAATTCCTGAGTGGAGAATGGTATCAAAGGCCTTGGCCAGATTGAGGTATACTGCATGAACTGCATTGCCCTAATCCACAGCTCTGGTGACTAACTCAAAGAAGTCAATCAGGTTGAGCAGGCATGATCTACCTTTCACAAAACCAAATTGTGTGGGATCTAGAGTTTGGATATTCCGTATATCCTTGTTAATTAGGTCCATGATGATGTGCTCCTTAGCCTTACATATCAGACTCATCAGGCTAATGGGATGATAATTCCCAGGGTCTGCAGTCACTACCCCTTTATGGAGAGGGATGACTGTAGCAGTGTGCCATTTGTTAGGGACAAAGCCTGAGGTGTGGCTGTGATTGAACAGGTCATACAGATGTGGTGCCAGTTCACTTTGTAGTTTATGTAGAGCACATCCAGGGATATTGTTGGGTCCTGTGGAAGCTGTATTCTTGGCTTTGGACAATGCAGCTTTAACCTGTGCTGTGGTAATGCTGGGTGCCTGGCAATCCTCTGGTATTGTGAATGGTCCTTTAGGGGGAGAGAGGGGTAAAGTTGGTACTGAATCTATCAGCCAGTATGTTGGCAATATCTGTTAGCTCAGTATAAGAGGTACCATTGTGCAATAACTCAGAGCAAACCTGGGTATTGCCATGGAGATTCTTGATATAATTATAGAAGGCTTTATGGTTGTTTTTAGTGTCTGCCACAATTCTGCCTTCATAGCTGGCTTTAGAGGTTTTGATGAGGGATTTCAACTTTTTATTGAGGCTAATAAGGGAGTTTTTCCAGTCTTGGGACTTCACCTTTTCTGCAACAGTTTCTTACTTCTGTTGTAGAGTTTATTAATGGCGAGGGACCACCAGATTGGCTTCCTTTTTTTGGAGGAGAGCGTCTTGGTTCTGTTGGGTATGGCTAGTTCTATGCATTTATATACGTATTCGTACAGTGCACTGGTGTATGATTCAGCAGTCATGCATCTATTTTCCATTGACATGGGTGTCATGAAATTAGTCACCTTTGTTTTTAGGAGCCCAAAGTCATCTTTGGAGAAGTTATACATGGTGGTTACCTTTGCGGGGTGTGTGGGTGAGATGTGGATTTCCACCAGGGAGGAACTGACTATTGGTGTAGAGCAACAGTTGCCCATGTTAGTAATAACCAGGTCAAGGATGTTGCTTCCTCTAGTGGGGGTAAGAATGAGCTGGTCCAGGGCATTAGAACTGATGAATTCCAGGAAACATTGGGCCACTGTATTGGTGCATGAGTAGTTTTCCCAGTTGATGGAGGGGTAGTTGAAGTCACCTAGTATGAGAGTGTTGGGTTGGAACCTAATAGCTTCCAGGGTGTTTAGGAACATGGAGTGAGAGTCTTGGGACATGGTTGGGGACCTATAGCAGGCTATGACCTGAATTGCTGTCTTACACAATGTTAGTTGTACCTGAGGTATCTCAGATGCGTTATGCTGAGCTACTAGTCTAGAGGTGTGGATATCCTCTATGAATATGGAGACACCACTCCCTTTGGAGCTTCAGTCCATGTTCTGGGGCTGAAAGGTGTGGAATGAGTTATAGCCTGGTAGCATAGGGGTGCTTTCTGCTGCGTTATACCAGGTCTCTGTTACAGCACAAATGTCGATGTTCTCCATTTTGAGGAGTGCTTCGAGCAAGTGCATCTTGAGATTTAGACTTCTAGCATTGAGCAGCATGACCCTCATATTGCATTTATTTATGGCTATTACGGTAGTAAATTGGTCTTTGGAGCATCGCCTAAAAAAGGCACTATAGGGGTGGCAAGAGCCTTAGCCAGTATCTGCAAACCCAGGGGTGACAAATGCAGGCCATCTCTGGCAAAACATCAAGGTCTGTCAATCATGTCATCCCAAGAAGACAGATACTGGATCCCCTTAGAATGACACCAGAAACTTAACCAATTGTTGAAGTCAATCATTTTCTGCTTGTACTATGGTATCATTCTGGGTGATGATAGGATGCTGCTCAGGGCTAGGGTCATACCTGCCTGGGCCACATAATCTGAGAGCTCCACTATGTCTCTTTTCATTTAGTCCAGGGAGGTGCATCTCAGGTCATTCACACACACATGGACAGTGACAGTCATAGTTGTACTTGTTGTGGCGTGACCTGGGACGTGAAGGGGAGTACTGAGTACTGAGTACTAGTGGCGGACATAGGATGTGAAGGAGAGTATGGTGTGAGTCAAATGAGGTGAGGAAGGGAAATGAGCAAGACAGAAAAGAAAAAATAAACAATGAAGATCTATGAGGGTGACACAAGTGGTAAAGTGTGCAACTACCTCCTACATAGGTTCAGGAAATGCGCTAGCCTCCTCTGTGTATTTAAAGTAATTTAAGCTCTGCATTTCTGTTGTTTCTGAAAAAAATATTCCTTGTTTTCCCGCCTTTCTGAACTAGTCTAGTCCAGTTTTCAGGTTTTGCTGAATCCAGGACTGTGGTAAAGGTTCCTGTGTTGCCCCTATCATACTTGGATAGTTAGGTGGCCTCCTTGTTCACTGTGAGAGAGGGAACTCTGAGCAGCCTATCTGTCCCTGTAGGAGTGGTCCCAGTCCAGCAACTTGTAGCTCATTGGCCATTTTGGGTTAATTTCTATCCTTTTTGATCTCCCTGGTATAAAAACCAGTTAGCCCGGTTTTGAGCGCCGCACAGTGCTGTTTAGCTGCGGTTAAACTATTCCAGGCTCCACTAAGTCTGCACTTCAGTTTTTCCCTTGAAACTTGAAACACTTCAACCCAGCACTAGAAATAAGGCAATTTAAGACTGGCACTTACTAAAACTCACTAAAACTAGCACTAGCTTACAGCTTGCACTTCAGCCCTTTACTCAGGAAGTGTAAGGCTCTTTACTCATCCAATCAGGAATACAGTCCCAACCATCTATTCAGGCATGTTCAAGGGACAGCTTCAGGTGTGCTCTCCAGTCCAGCTAGTGAATCTGGTCTTCCTGAGGCAATGTTACAATTGCCTCATGTACACAGACAACCCCCTCCTCCTCCTCCCAACCAACACAAACATATGTGAGAGATGCAGCTACACAGCCAAACTGTAGGCTAAGCTCTCTCAACCCACGACTGGATCAACCAGTCACAAGGAGAAGGGCAACACTAGCACCACATTACCAGACTCACATAGACCAGCCATAGCTGCACCAGAAAACAACTCTCAGAAGCACGCAAAAACATACTCGGAGGCTCTAAATAAGAACCTGTCTAAACAACAGAGACCTCCTAAGCATACACCCAAGCAACCCCCAAACCACAACAGAAACCAGGTAACACATACATCACAATGTCAATGTGCCAAGCAAAAACAGCCCCTAAGGCTAAATAACACACTAGTAATCAGTGATTCTATCATCAGGCACACAGACGTCCCACCCGCTAGACTGAACAAGGAGAAGGTTACCGTAAGCTGCCTGTCGGGTGCCAGAATCCGCCACATAACACATGCACTCAGGTCATGCCACAACAAGTACAAATATGACTCTGTCATTGTACATGTTGGCGTAAATGACCCGAGACGTACCTCCCTGGACTACATGAAAAGAGACACGGAGGAGCTCTCTGACCATGTAGCCCAGGCTGGTATGACTCTGACTCTGAGTAGCATCCTGCCCTCACCCAAAATGATGCCAGCATATGAAGAAAAAATGATCAGTTTCAACAATTGGTTAAACTACTGGTGTCATTCAAAGGGGATCCAGTACTTGTCAGCCTGGGACAACATGCTTGACAAGCCACGTTACTTCGCCAGAGGCGGCTTGCACCTGTGGCCCCTGGGCTTTCGAATACTGGCCAAGACTCTTGCTGCCCCAATACTGCCTTTTTTAGGCAAGGCTCAAAAGACAAACCCACCTCCATAAACAACAATAATAAACAAAAACTGAGGGTAATGCTGCTCAATGCCAGAAGTCTAAACCTCAAAATGCACGCACTCAAGGCTCTCCTTAGTATGGAAGAAATCGACGTATGTGCAGTGACAGAAACCAGGTTCAAGGCTCCAGAGAGCACCCCAGCACTACCAGGCTATAACTTCTATCATACCTTTAGGTCCCAAAACCAGGACCGGAACACAAAAGGAGGGGGTGTGTCCATATTCATCAAGAACACCCACACCTCCAGGTTAGTAGCACAGCACGCAGAATCTGAGACCATCCAAGTGCAATTGACAGCGAGTAAATTCACTGTATAGCTTGCTACAGATCTCCCACCTTGTCTCAGGACCCTCACGCAGCATTCCTGAGAACATTAGAAAGTATGAAGATTCTACCCAACACCATGCTACTGGGTGACTTCAACTATCCAAACATTGATTGGGAAACTACTCAAGCTCAAACGCTCTAGCCCAATACTTCCTTGAGTTTATAAACTCAAATGTCCTTGAACAGCTGGTCACCACTCCCACAAGAGGTGACAACATACTGGACCTGGTCATCACCAACATGGGGAACCTATGTTCCACACCTGAGGTAAACTCGTCATTGGTAAGATCAGATCACAAACTAATCACACTGGACATCCACATCCCGACCCCCCCCCCACAAGTCAAGGAAATCAAGGTAAAAAACTACTCTAAAGCCAACTTCACGCTCCTCAAGACCAAGGTGGGAAGTTTCAAAGCTCCAAATCAAATGGAAAATTATGTTCCATCGGCAGAATCCTTTAAAAGTGCATTCTATGAACACCTTCAAGAATGCATGGACCGAGCCATCCCAAGTAAAACCAAGACCAACTCCTCAAAAAAGAGGAACCCAGTCTGGTGGACCCCGGCCATAAATAAACTTTACAACAAAAGGAGGAAACTCCTACAAGATAGAACAAAATCCCAAAATAAGAAGGCATCTCTGATTAACATCAGTAAAAAACTGCGCTCCCTCATTAAATCATCCAAGGCCAACTTCGAAGGAAAAATAGCCAGTGACTCTAAGGATAACCACAAGGCCTTCTTTAACTATGTCAAGAGTCTAGGGGCAAACTCTCAGATATGCTCCGAGCTAGTGCATAATGGCCATAAATACACTGAACCAACTGACATTGCCAACATCCTGGCTGACAAGTTCAGTGCAGACTTCACCCCCCCCCTCCACCAAAGGGGCTAGAACCCATCCCAGAAGAATGTGGCACTCCAGATATCTCAGACACACAAGTAAAGACAGCCCTTGCAAAGGCCAAAAACACAGCATCAGTGGGACCAGATGCTATCCCAGGTTGTGTCTTACACGAGCTTCAAAATTAAATAACCCCCATCTCAAATCACTATTCAAACTCAGCCTCTCTACAGGCTATGTACCCAAAGAATGGCATACAACAACAGTCGTGCCACTCCACAAAGGTGGTGCCACAACTGACCCTGGGAACTATCTCCCTATAAGCTTGACTAGCTTGGTCTGCAAAGCCATGGAATGCATTATCATGGAGCTCATTATCAGGGACATTGGGAACCTCCAGACACTGGACCCCACCCAGTTCGGCTTTGTTAAAGGCAGATCTTGCCTCCTGAACTTGGTCAACTTCTTCGAAACAGTCACCAAGGCCATAGATGAAGGGAAGGTGGTCCACACAGCATATTTGGACCTCGCTAAGGTGTTCGACACCATCCCACACTCAGGAATCATAGACAAACTCACCAGCTTAAATATTAACCTCTATGTCACGAGATGGGTTGCCAATTGGATCTCAGACACAACCCACACGGTAAGAGTGGCAGGCGCCATGTCTGACTCTAAACCAGTCACAAGTGGAGTCCCACAGGGCTCAGTCCTGGGACCCCCCCCCGTTCGGTATATATTTCTCCGAAGTACAGACAAAGGCGGAGGGACTGTGGCTACCCAAGTTCGCAGATGACTGTAAATTGGGTGCAATAATTGACTCTCCAGCTGACACAGACATCCTGCAAAAGGGTCTCACAGAGACAAACACCTGGTCTCAAAATCACGGCCTCAAGCTAAATGCCAAAAAATGCATAGCAATCACATTTGGGAAAAACAAAGTACCTACAAACTACCACATAGATGAGAATCCACTAAGTACAGAAGAAGTAATTAGGGACCTGGGTACCCAAGTAGATAGCATGCTCTCCTTTGATAACCACATAGCCAAAACGGTCAGGAAATCCTTCTATGTGGCATACCTGATCACAAAGGGTTTCTCATCCAGATCCAAGGAGGTGATTGTGCCCCTTTACTCCTCACTCATTAGGCCCATAATAGAGTACAGTGCCCCATTTGGGATGTACCTCACTAGACACCTGCAACAACTAGAAAGACCACAGAAGTACCTCACTAAGAGGATTAAGGGCCTTAAACAATTACCCTATGAAGCACAACTAAAAAAGCTCCAGCTCTACTCAGTCGCTTACCGTCTGCTCAGAGGTGACCTATGCCTAACCTATAGGGCCATGTCAAACCCTGAACTAATGGACATGCTTCACCTTAAAAAAATGAGATCCCTCAGAATCACTCGTTCTAGCAACTTGAACCTATGTACAACAATAAACAGGACATGCTGGAGGGATAGATTCCTGTCCCAGTGACTCCCCTCACTCTGGAATAGAATCCCAATCCATATTCGACAGAGCTCCTCTCTGACCCTCTTCAAGAGAAATCTTGATGAGTGGATGGGTAATCGTAAGTTCTACCCTGGGATCACTTCAGGAGCCCTGTTGACAGAGGCCCAGGTTACTAATATAATGGGGAGGCGAAAGCCATCTCTCTGTGGCTAGGCTTATAAATGCCCATGGGCAGATAGCCTAGTACTTACCTATGAACCTATGAACCTAAATCTGGGCAGTACTACAGGAGTTTGGGAACATGTTTACTGGTAAGCCAGGATGCACCTCCCTGATGAAGCACCATATAGGAAAGACACATCAAACATGCCCCTTATAGTAAGCCAGAGTGAACTAAGCAGACCCTTAGAGAGGAACTGTCAGCAGGAGATGTTGGATCTGAGGGGTAATCAGGGAATCCAATAGCTTTTTCTTGTTTTAACATCATATGAAATAATATAAACAATAAATAAATATATTGTATTGTATTTAATACTAAGAAATAGTGTACATTCCTAATACCTAATTTGAAAAGTCTTTTGTCCAGGAAACCATTATGGAGAAGTGTGGATTTTTTTGAGGATCCCTACCAAAATGGTCCAGATTGGACCTCACAAGTGATAAGGCTGGCTTTGATTACCACCATGCAGCACTGTATAATTGAGAAAGTCAAATGCAAGTATTACAAACAGCTATGACAAATTAGTCATTTAGGCTTATGCACATATAGGGCAGAGTTCTTCCAGTCTCATTGTCAGCATCATGTATTGTAAAACCTAACAGCATTACTATACTGGAGAACAAAACAAGCATGTACTCAAAGGTGCAACAGGACAGTATACCTAATTTTGGCATATAGCATCACTGTGTATGTGACAGTTAAGCGTTTATCAGTACCCTGCAGGTTGTGTGAGTCTGCTACTTCCACCCTACAAGTGTTCTATTACAAGCACTTCGGTCACAAGTGCTTGAAAACCACTGTTTCATAGCCAGAAACTGAAGCATCTTGTAACTTGTACAGCCTGCCGCTAAAGCTCAGACTCAAATATGAGTTCATGCACGCAGCTGCCACACCTTACCCAAACACATTAATTAAGTTCGAATGAAGTAAGTGCAGCAGCCATGAGGAGGGAGCAAAAGGGAGGTGAGAGTGTACATTAGGCCATCAATCAGGAAGGGGATTTAGTGTTACAGAATTGGTGGGGAGTTTTAGGGTTAAGGAACAGGAAGGGAGTTTTAGGTTTAGGAGGAAGAAAGGGAAGTTCATGGTTAGGGAGTGGGAACGGCATTTTAGAGTTAAGAAGCAATCAGGGAAGTTATGTTTAGAGAGAGGGGTTGGAGTCTTATATTTAGGGAGCAACTGGAGACTTTAGGGTTGGAGTGACTTTTAGGGTTAGAATTAGGGCTGTGGTAGGGCTATATAGCTTTACAGTGTCATGTGTTGGGAGAACTAAGTAGCTGGAGATGGACTAGTGGGAGTAAGAGTTCTTACTTTCTCAAGCAAGAGGAAGCGAGCAAGAGTGCTGCAAGCTACTGATACTCTAGCACTTATAGTCAACCCACAATATCTTCTTCTTCTTTCATCTTTTCCCAGTTAGGGGTCACCACAGCGGGTCACCTGTCCGGTGTCGGGTTGCCAGCCCGGTGCCCAACCTTTCACAGAAGGCACACACATGCACGCACTCACACCTAGGGCCAATTTAGAGTGTCCAATCCACCTACAGCATGTCTTTGGGATATGGGAGGAAACCAGGGCACCCGGAGGAAACTCACGTGACTACAGGAAGGACACACAGACTCCACACAGGAGGCACCCCAGCTGAGGATTGAACCAGAGAACCCCTTGCTGTGAGGCAGCAATGCCAACCGCTGCACCACCGCAGCCACCCATACTTATTTATGAAGAAACTACAGGTTGATATTCATTTAATAAACATGAGACTTAATAACCTTCCCTAACAGTCCGCCCTCTGACACTATGAGTGTCATCCTCAATTACATTCTGAACCCGCAATATAGTACAAAATATAGTAATGTGCATACATGGACTTTCCCGGTCAACAAATAATAAATAAATAAATAAATAAATACATAAATAAATAAAAAAAGAAACTAGAAAGAGAGTAATACAGCATCACACTAGCATGTGAAAAAGACAAAAAACTGACAAGTGGCATAAGATATCATACATTTTGATAATATTTGTAGACTGATCTAGTGCAATGTAATATAGTATAAAATTCAAACCATCAAATCTGAACATTCCCCTTCCCAGCTTAAAACCTGTGGATATTCTCTATAGCTTCAGTAGCACTGTGTATTGCTTTTTGGCAAGGGCATACCTAGGCATACTCTTTGTACTCTACTGTGTACATTTGTTTTCTGAGCATCACATCAACATGGCTTTTTTCAGGTCATATTATGTCTACAACTGCCTAAGTGAATGCCTTTAACAATGGGTGCGACATTGTTAATCTAAAAACAATATTTTTAATAGTTTTAGGGTGAACAACTGAAAACGTTACTTGCATTTATTAACTGCTGGGAGCAGCATTTTGAGAGATGTGTCTATTTTTAAGTGCCAGGTATCCAATGGGGATAGCACTAAGAGCTTGTGAGAACAAAATGGAATTTGCTTGCTACACCCCTGCTTTTTGGAAACTGATTTAAACAAAAACACAGTACTCCAGCCATATTAATGACACTGACTTAACAGAAAACACTCCATAAAATGGTAGTATTTAAAATTCAGTGTTTACAGAGTGCCTCTTGCTTCATTTTATGCAATGGCTACAAAAAAGAGCTCTCCTCTGCAAGTGGCAGTAAAGGTGGTATATGGTTTAGCATAAGACTTTATTCTAAACAAATGCACAGTGTGTTTGCTATTGTAGTCAACAGACAATTTTTTGCTTAAAAATGGCTTTGAAATGAGGAAATGCTCTACAGTTGTTGTATTGTTTTTATGTTATTGTATTTTGCTTCCTCAGTGTTCTGACTTTTTGAAGGACTCCTTGATTGCCAAATAAAATATTTATTATACTTTAGTCTTCCACATGGCTTATCAGTTAAATAAACAAATGGCAGGATGAAAGAAATACAAATAACTGCTGCTTTTCTAGAGGAAGGAAGTGTTGACATAAAGCATGTAGGAAACAAGAAAATGTTGAGCAGATGGTTGAAGTGACATGCAGGGCAGCTAAATTATTGTGAAAGAAAAAGTCCACTTCAAGTTAAGCACCTAAAATAAGTTGAGATTTTAGTTGATTATCAACAAAAGTCATACCTGAAATTAATCTTATACAAATACATTTTAGAAAACTATCAAGAACAGCAATCTAAGATCTGTCACATAAAATACTGCTGAAAATAGTTAAGGACAGTTAAGGAACCCATCTTCCTGAGGTAGTTATAATATATAAGGATATTAAAGACTGTTTACACATCCCACAGAGAAAAAACAAAAGAATGAGAGAATTTCCCTGATGTCCCAGCCACATTTCCCATACCATGTATAAATGGCACCTCAGGTTTCCCATGAAAAATGGCCATATGTCTACTGGGGCAAAGCCTGGTTAACAAAAAAAAATAAATAAATCTTTAAAAGTATTTCAGGTATTCACTATCGGTCCACACATCCCTAAATTTTCAGTAATGTTTTTATTATACCATAATTACAAATGTTATTTATGTGTCTATACATAACAGTAAATAATGGTAGCCATTTGAAAGGTCGGGACCCTCTACAGCAAGTTCCAAAAGATGGAGACTGAAAGGCCGAAAAAACAGACTTATGTATATTAAGTCTGAGATGGCCATTTCCCAGAGTATTCCTTTTTCTCCAAGTTATGGTGATCTTGGAGTCATGATATATCATTTTGGGTGGTGTGGGTGTGCATTGCGGGTTTGTCGCCCCCCCCACAAAAAGAAGTTTAAAGGAGAAGAACAATGTTTGAAACTCACTCTTCTGCATTTCCTGTCTTTTTTATTCAGTGTGTCGGCACTCAGCATTATGAGTGCTGACATTTCTATAAGGAGCCAATGTAGCGACTAAATTTTAAAGGGTTTGATGTGAATATTGGTGTAAAGAAAAACAGCAACATTTGAAATGAGTGTTATTACTGTGAATGTTTATGCTTTGATGTATGCTTCCTGGCAGCAGACATAATTTGAGAAAACAATGAGTAAAAAGCAGCTCTTGCTGGATAAAGCACCTTCAAACCGAAAAAGACCAAATGTATAAAATATATAAGAAGGTGCACCATGAGCCAAATGGCTTGAAAAGATGTAGCTCCAGTTGTTAAAAAATATAGCTCCAGTTGTAAAAACAGGTTTATTAACATATAACACGAACAGACTGCAGTAGGGTAAGCGCTTTCACGTTATGTTTAACGCTTCATCAGACATTAAGGCAGCCCCAAGAGATCTGTTTAAATACACATGACTGATGCATCATCTGTTCAAACTAACAAATCAAAACACAGAAACAATGAACCTAACATAAAACTGCAAACATCATAAAAATCTAAAATCATTAAAACATATATCAATATTGATATTGACCTTAATGTCTTAAGGGTCTGTTAACTAAGAAAGGTTTAAGCGCTAGTCTATCATTTAAACCAAAAATGTGCGCTTGTAATTTTAGTATCCATCTACCCTCTCTTTCCTCAACCTTGTTTCTAATGTCCCCTAGTCTACCATTTTTCGCAACCAACTCAAGTACCTGAAATTGAAAACAATGTGTTTGTCCTTGTTCCTTAACGTGTTTGGCTAGGGCGTTGGTAACATTGCACTTGGCAATGGCATAGATGTGTTCCCTAACACGTTCACGTAAGCTTCTGGTTGGCATGACATTAGTTAACAGACCCTTAAGACATTAAGGTCAATATCAATATTGATATATGTTTTAATGATTTTTAGATTTTTATGATGTTTGCAGTTTTATGTTAGGTTCATTGTTTCTGTGTTTTGATTTGTTAGTTTGAACAGATGATGCATCAGTCATGTGTATTTAAACAGATCTCTTGGGGCTGCCTTAATGTCTGATGAAGCGTTAAACATAACGTGAAAGCGCTTACCCTACTGCAGTCTGTTCGTGTTATATGTTAATAAACCTGTTTTTACAACTGGAGCTATATTTTTTAACAACTGGAGCTACATCTTTTCAAGCCATTTGGCTCATGGTGCACCTTCTTATATAATTTGAGAAAAGCTGAACTAGTTCATGTTTGTGTAATGAGGAGCTAAAGCAGTAAGTAGTCAGTGCAATTAAATGTGTGCATTTATGGTGGGAGGGGGGTCAGCAAACAGAACTTGCCTGTCTGAAAGCAATGGTACATAATATGGTGTTCCCATGTGATCAGTTAATGGCAAGAAAACCTTTAAATTTTGCTGAGGGGCTATAGTTGAATAGGATACCAATAATGGCAAGATATGAGGCTTTTAAAAACGAAGTACAACTGGTAGCTCTATAAATATTTAATGAGAATTTGACATTTCATCATGTCTCATCTTGGGTGACAGAAAACAATATTTCATTGGCCTATTAATGGGTTGTTATATGTCTACCACCCTGCATGGCAGTTTCTCCATTTTGTTTGCAGCTTACATTACAATTACCAAGATAGAAAGATTTCCAGTATGAGTGAAGATGTTGGCCTGTGGTTGCATGGATTTTTGTTTTTTACTATTTCAGCAGCAATATGAACTCTCTTCATACCTCTCAACTTCCTAACACAAAAAATTTGGACAAAGCCTTAAACAATGTGAGGAGAAATATTTTAAATATTGATCTTATAAATTTAAAAAGTTGTTAGAATAACAGATTTCGTCTTAGGATGCATTTTCTGTCTGAAACTCAAATGTATGTTATTATTTATTGACTTCAGTCATCTGTAGTTTGCCAGAAAAACACAAATTTATTTAAGAGGAGCAGGCCAAAATATGAGGCAAAAATCTGGACATTCTGCAAAAATCTGTACAGCTGAGAAGTATGACTCTCTTGCTTTTCCCTTCAGAAATGGGCCTGAGCTCTATTGGAATATGGAAAACTACATAGGGAGGAACCAGAAATGCATAACTTCTACTTCATTCCCATCTGCAGCATTTCCACCCTCATCTTCTGTAACATTATGGCCAATATTTTATTCAATGGCATTAATGCCCTATTTTGCTGTCAGCATACTGCCATAATATGTGCATTGCATCTTTCAGTGGGACCTCTACATATAGCCCAACAGTCAGTCTCACTCATTTTTTCATGTTGGCCAAAAACCCAGTCCAATGAATTGCTCATATCTCTCATACATGATATGCTATTTTTTGGAGGTTTTTCTCCCATCTACATCCTCCTACCAGTGCCTCATATCTATTGCTAGGTCTACTAGCCACCGTCTACCCCCCCCCAGACTTTCTCCACTATGGCTGGGCCAGCACAGATCTTAACGGCATCCTGGGGCCTGTTTGTAAACATCTGCCACAGGGTTCACTTTTTAGCCTACTCCATTACTTCTCCATCCCAAGGTTCTCATTGTAGTGTCTGAGGGGAGGTTATGCAATAAGGATGTGTGGCTTTTTGCACAGCCTCTTCTGTGGCTCAGCCAAGTCCTCATCCTATACCCCCATGGACCACGCCTCCTAATAGCTATGTCCCCAGTCTCCACCAGGAATGAACATAGGAAATGCTCTCTGAACCTCTGGTCCCACTAGGGATGGTAATGCCTATCCCTCCCTGCCACTCCATCAACTGCCAGAGCTAGTAATTGAACCTGGGTCAGATGGGCCATTGTCAGGGCTTTTATCCCTCTATGCCACTGGAGTGGTAGAAGATATTTTCACCCCAGCCAAAAAAAATAACCATATGCTCACTTAATATATATTATGATGTGCACCTTTGCTTACTCAGTGATATCAAGCAGTTATGTAATTAACATTAGGATACACTATCATTTTTAACAAAAAAGTTTAACTTTTATTCTGCAGAAAATGGTAGCTGACTAAGAATGATGTTCACAGTTCAATCATATCAAATAGACTGATACTAGGCACTAGACTCAGTATATTTTTTGGGATACAGTCATTCTTAAAATTGTTATGCTATACGATCATTTAAAAAAAATGGTAGTGGCTATAATACATATTGATAGTATACACAGACCCAACAACTTTACATTAATTATTATCACATATTCCCCCATGCCAACCTACGTTGTCTGTCCCCATGCAAGTATTATCTTTAGCCTTTGACAGTGATTCTTTGACTTGTTCCAAATTGCTTTCAGAGGAAACTACATTTTTGGGAAAATGTGGGCAACAATGTGGGTGTGTGGGGTAAATTGGGCACTAAATTTGTTCGTTAATATATTGGCTATATCCTTGGTATCAGAATGTGCAGTATTATTACGGATGAGCTCAGTCCATTGTATGACATTATTCCTTAGTTTTCTGCTATAAGTTAGGGAAGATTTGCAGTTTCCTATGGTATCTCTAGTAACCCTAAGTTCACACTCTGCTTTATATTTTGAAATAGTGCTCTAATGTTCCTAGCTTGCATGTTTCAGTATGGTTTTAAGATAGGATGTGGGGATTTTTTACAACTTTGCATTACTTTCCTTCTTTAGTTATACAGCTTACAGGAAGTTTATTTCTAAGTTTACCATTATGTTTAGGGCAGTTCAGCCTGTAAAAGTTTGAGATGAATGCAGCAGCCTTTTAAAACAGGTCCATTTGCAGTGATTTGTTCGGAAGTTTGCATATGCCTTCTACATGTTGAAGAAGGCTTTCCCTAGAGTTCCTTAAGACAGTCTCATCTGTTGGTAGGTGGAACCACAGATCCTAACAGAGACAATAACTGTCTGTGGACAGAATTAACCAGAGATGAGGAGATGCAGAGATGTTACATGCAGGGGCTGGATTGGTAAAGACCGGGTCAAGTATATTAGAACCTGTAGTGGGTAGTTTTACAATTAGCTCCAGAACATTGTTATTAACAAAATCCAGAAAATGCTGAGCATATCCTTTTGAAGATCTTTAAGTATGCTAATCAATGCTTACATAATTGAAGTAAGAAGTTTATTGGTTTAATATTTAACACCTCAGTGATGCTAAACTAATTTTTGTGATCTTTGGAGGACATTGATGGAGATCTGTAGCTAGCAATGAAGTAATAGTGGGCTTTGTTAATGGAGCTCCAGGAGCTCTAAGTTAGGGCAATGGGTAATTTGATGTGAGGTGATGGTGTTTCTGACAAATACAGATACGACTAGGGGCCTGAAGGCATGACAAGGTATTAAACCTTGTTATAGAAGGATGTCTGTCATTGCACTAAAAACATGTCTCAGTAACTGCACACACAAATATGAATGTGTTCAGCATGCAAAAGAACTTCAAGTTCTGGCATACTTCTGTGTAGACTCCTAGCACTGAGTAGTGTCGCCATCATATTTTCCAAATTTGAGTCTAAGTTTACCATATCGGAATGCCCATTAAGTGGACTGTGCCTAAAAAAGGCACTTTGAGAGCAACAAAAGTTTTAGCCAGTATGCAAACTCTTCTATGGAGGAAATAGTCCATCTCTCGTGAAACAAGAAATCAAATCTACCATTTCATCCCAGGCCAGAGCATACCGGATCCCCTTGGTATGACACCATCTGCTTAGCCAGTTTTGTTAAAGCCAATTATCCTGCTTTGGTGTCTAGCATCATGCTTGAAGAAGGCAAGATATTGTTTAAGACCAGTGTGTTTCCTGCCTATAGCATATGCATAGTAAGGTCCATAATGTCTGTCTGCATGTCCTGCTACATGGAATGCCTCAAGTCCTTCACATCCACAAGGGTGTGACTAAGTTATAGTCATATTTATCTGGTTTAAGATAACTTACAGCCATTTGTGACATAATGGATCTTTGCACCAGTCAAGCAGTTGACAGTCACCCTGTTCTTGTCCAATCTGGTGACTATGGGGTCTCTATGCCTAGATATAGAGCCACCTATGATAAAAACATTTCCCTGTGTGAAAGAATGTGAAAGCAGACTTAGTGGACCTTTGGTCTGCTTTACTAGTGACTCTTCAGTGGGTTATATGAACTTGCAGTATGTGTGAATAGACAGGGAGTATATATTGCCTTGTGTGCTACATCCTGGGATCTAGGAGGTTTTGGCATTTTTTTTCTCTTTGGCCTCAGCATACGTTATGGGCATAGTGGTGTGTTGAAATTGATGTGGTATTGTGGAGATATGCTGCTTATCAATTGTGGATTGATGCGAGAGGTTTGCTTCATGTTTCCTAAATAATTGTATCTCTTGCCGGTTGTACTATCAATTGGTGGAAGCAGTGAACAGTCAGTGAGCATAAGGTGCTTACTACACTGCCTTAGAACACCTAATGTGGTCAGACTCACTAAGGATGAGGACAGAGCAAACTGCTGAGCAATGTTGCCTGAGAATAGAAGACTGGGGCTTGCATAGTACTCAGGTGTTTGAGGGAAACTACTGCAGTAGACCCTGAAGATTTATCGATTGGGCATTTAAGGTGATACTCTAAAGTTAGGTTAGATGATAACCAAGTAGTATTTAGTGAAAAGACAGAATTAGGTTATATTGTCCAAAGTAATGATAATTTCATGAAACTAATTTGTAGAGTTATAACTCCTAGTATATACAGGTCACTTGCATGCACTGTAGAACAGTTGTAAGGTATTCAACACAGTAGATTTTCTTTGCATTACAGAATGAATACTAAACACTAACACTGAACTTCTAATGCTGTACAGCTAAATTTTAGAGGCATAGATGCTGGGAACTGAGCACAATAGCTAGGGTTGTTTACCACAGAATGATCACCAGTCCTTAGGACAGAAATGCTAACTTCATACAGCTGATTTGCAGAGTCGCAGGTGTTTCCACAACTTATAATAATTGTGCATACCACAGAGCAGTCACTGGACACTGACCACAGTCACTATAGCTTGTAAAAGCAGAACAGTCACTAAGCAGTAATACTATCTAGGACAGTATTGCACCCATCATAGCAATTTCTAAGCATTATTTCCTAAATAACATAGTCAACAAAAAGGCTATACACCAGTCAGTGGGCATAATATCTATGTCATATAAAAGCAGAGCAGACACTAAGAAGTAACACTGCACATGGCAGTAGCTCACACAACAGAGCAATTCCAAGGCACCTGTCTCTACATAAGTGAAGACAATGTATGCAACTCTAGCAGGACAGTAACAGTGTGAGAGATACAAAGTACTACACCCTGCAAAAAGGACAAGAAGAATTCAGCAAGTTTTGCCAAGAATAATTAATAGTGATGGTTTACCTTACTGGCAGTACTTGGTTACAACCAGTGTTGATCTTACAGAAGTAACCTCCAGCTAGGGATCAACAGTACCTGGTAATAGATGGCTAATCAGTCACAACCTAATACTCAACATCAAAGAGCAAAAAACAATTCTCTTTGGAACTCCACAAAAAGTTTCAAATTCTACAGCTCCTGGTTCATCTCCTACAACCAAAACCAACTAAAACCATTTGCATACTACAGATACACTGAAACTTGGTTAGACCCTACTGTTAACATCCAGTATCACATTCAAGTTACTAAATCCAAAGATAATACATTAGTCTTCTGGCCAGGTAAAATTGCCCCTTCCTCTCTCCAGCAGGTAGGACAACCATAGGAGAAGTAGTATCCCCCATCTCCCACTGACTGCTTCTGTTTCACAAAAGAGCTATACTGCTCCACTTATCACCTCAGAGAGCATTTGCTGGTTCATTAACCTATCCCCTAAAAGGGGAAAACCATTGCCTTACTCTTGCTATAGCCAATTGGTTGTCCATATCACAAAGAGCTTCCCTCCTTCTGTGTACTCTGTTTTACCAACTGGTATGAAAATAAAGCCTCCCCTTCTTTGCTCACAGAATCACAGAAAAATATCTGCCTCCTTATAATCTAAGGTCCTTTTCTCAAACTACACCTCATTTGTAAGCTCTTCTATGCAACCTGAAATGCTCAAGACATGCTTTTTTTCTCTCTACTGGCCCCCAAATTTGAAAAACCATACCAGAAGATGTTAATTCATCACAGCCATTAATTTTGAACAGCTGAAACACTTCCTGCTCAACCAATCCAAATGCAATTGCTTTAGACTCAGCACCATCACTTAATGTGTTCCACAACACAGTTCAGCAAATTCTCTGCAGTCTTACTGCTACCATTAGCCTTCATTATTCCCCACATTAAGATACTGAGACTACTACAGCAGTTAGATATCTCAGCATGTTACAGAAGTAACACAACTTCTTACATACACATGCACCCCCACCCTTCCAGACCCTTCCAAGCTCAGACCTTCCTCTTACTATGCCTGGACTACTCCAGACAACAAATAATGCTCTAACAAATTTACTGCTATCCCCCCAAGTTCCTCCTCATACATATCCCCTCCTGCCTCCTTCTGCCTCTACTTTTTAGATACAACAATTCACTTCCCTAAAACTTTGCTCACACAATTTTCAGCTTCCTTCCCCTCCCAGCCTCACCACATCTATTATTTCTCTTCTCATCTACTGAGTCCAGAAATCATTCCCCTATAACCCTCCTCTTCTGATGTACATATCTCAAGAAAACAAACAGCGTGCCTTTACTAGTTTTCATGGTTTGCAGAAGACTGTTACATAGTACAAAAATAGTATTCCTTTACTAGAGTGTATTATGTGTTACAGTATTCATTAGGCAGTATAACTGTCTTTGCTAGTACATATGCTCCAGAAGTTTAGCAACCTATTGCTAACCTTGCATGATTAATCCCAGAGCCACTTTTGTATCTTTGATTGTATTACATTTTTTAAGGTAAATTACTGTGGAACCAGTTTCTTATATTACCTTGTATCTTCTTTATCTGGTTGCAATCCCCAGGCTGATCCTGATAAAGATAAATGGATAGATGAATAGATAGATAGATAAATAGATATACAGGTAGATAGATAGATAGATAGATAGATAGATAGATAGATAGATAGATAGATAGATAGATAGAAAGATAGATAGATACATAGATGGATAGATAAAGTGAATGTTCCTTTGTAGTAGCATTAATCCCAAGTTTTTTTTTTCAAAGAAGTGGATCATAGGCTCTTTGTTGGTTAAAGGTTTCATACAAAATCTTGCTAGGGTCTGAAGGCTTCTTGTAGCCTTTGCCTCATAGATGCCCCAGCTACCATGTACAACACCCCAGCACAACAAATATCCAAGCTACACAATGGTCCACAATTAAAGGAAAACTCCACCTTCTCCTACAGTTTAATTCAACTCTTAGGTTGCTTTTCTCCCTACAATATGATTTCTGTACCATGTAGGTACCAGAAACCTGCTTGTACTTTATGAAACTTCCATTTCTTCATTTTGGTATCAAAGGAAGGGAAAGACCACACACTTTTTAAGCTTAATTTCTCACATAAGTTGCAGAAGAATTTGTCTACACTTGCATGACATACCACAGACACAGAGAAATTTGTAAACAGGAGGTCAGGGTGCAGTAAACAAGACAGAGAGGAGTGAAATTGTTTTCCATTGTCTTTATTGCAGAGAGGAAAAGAACATACATCTGCTTTCAGTGCCTTTCACAGCAAAACAGAGCAATTAGATCAATCAATAGTTCAAAGGTAGTTGTCACCTCTTTTGACAAATTTACATAAGCAGCATCACAGTACTGAAACGCTAAGCTTTAAACTTTAAATGTTTGCTATTTATACTACTTTACATTTTAAAATGGCTTGAATGTAATATCAAAGATGTCTGTGACATTTAAAAAAAAGTCAAAAAATATTTTTCTTGTAATCCTTGTAAAGTATCAGCACATTTACCAAACTGTAGAGTGAGGGGCTGTCAATTTATATTGGACTACAAAAAGATACTTTGAACAAAGGCCTGCAACTTTGCAACTGGTCTGGTTGCAGCTGTATAATTCCTTAGTGTACTATAAAACAAGCCCTGAGACACATACAGATGAGGTCCATTCAAGAAATAAAAGAAGCAGTCCTCTTACAGAAAGTATATAAGTTGATAGTTACTGACACTAATCCCATTATATGTCAATGGAACTGGGAATACACCAATACTCCCTTATGTCTAGCATCACTCGTATAAAGCAGACTTGAAATGGATTATGGGAAAAAGAAAGACTTGAAGAAAAATAAGATCACATTGATAAGTCAAGCCCCATTGACAGCCATTTTGCAGAAAAGAGATAAAAATTCTATAAGAAGCAGTTAGAGTGATTTTGAGATGCTAAAATAACAAAGAAAACACTGAGAGAGAGAGAGTGAAAAATAGATTTTTTTAATTCTAAGGTGGAGTTTTCCTTTAAAACTGAAGAGGTTTCTACTGAAATGACAGCCAGACCAATTAGGAAAGTCCTCCCATCTCCCCATATACTCTGCCCAATCAGAGACAGACAGTAATCAATGTCCCTCTGCTCCTTCTCTCACCTGGAGCAAAACAGTTTTATTAATTCCAAGTGAGCTCGTAAGAATTATTTTCAGGTTTTCAAGTGATCGATAGTCCTTAAGAAGGCTAGGAAACAATGTCCCATTCATTCTTCATTCACAAGGAGCAGAACAGAAGCAGTAATCCCAGGCTGGCTCCTGAGAGGTGATTTATAGGCTCTCCAGTAATCAATAGTCTTGTACCAGATGTTGCAGATTTTAAAGTTAAGATGAAAAAGGGGATTAATACTCCATTTATTACAGTGTTCAGGCCTCCCTAGTCTAATCCTCAAGTGTTCACTAGTAGAGCAGATGAGATGAGAACAACTAAAGTCAAATTTACAGTAGGGGTAAGCAACCCAAGAGCCTCTGGGTTTAAAAGTACAGGATGGACTATGTGTATAGGTGGGAAAAATTCCAAAATTAGTCATACAACAGCAACAAACACAGAGCAGTGACAGCTCCCAAAGATTAAACCTTTTCCTGTTCTGCTTACTTAGCATAAAAAATGTCCTTCTCAGGTTTAGCATATCTATATGAGACTTGGGGGTTATATTAGTTCAACTCTTGTTCTGTCTACTACACTACAATAATACTGACTGTACAATATATTGTAATTACGTAGCTCTGTACAGCAACTCCCCAGTGTTATCCTTTTTGGGTATGAAATTTTACTGGGATGAGCCTGAAATGGTTTTCCTGGATCAGTATTCGACCCAGTTAACAAATGAAAGTAAATAAAATAAGTAATAACTAAGCTCAGATGTTGGGGTGCAAATAAATCCTGTGCTACATTGATCAAGACAGATACCTTCACCAACTTTTTCCTCAGTGTCTCTTATTCTTCATAACTCATCTTATATGTTATAGTCTAATTTAAGGTGCTTTGTATATATGCTGAGCTACATGATTCATCCATAGCACATTCATTAGTGAATGCCATAGACTGTGCATCATGTAAATTTTGAGAGCATGCCTGACCAAACTTAACCCAACACACCTTCTTTGAATTTTCCCTTCCTCCACACTACATAAGAAAGCTCTCCAAGAGTTTCATTTTTTTTCTTCTCTGTTTTTGGCCTGTCCTCCTCAGTGACCATCAAACCCTTTCCTTTTAGATGCCCAATGAACCCATTTGCTCACAGGGTCAGAATCCTTTGACCCATTCATTCAGTGGTGAGAGAGTTGAGTGAACTGAGAATGAGAATCATCATCCACTATTTTAGGGAAATGGATTTTTTTAGGTGTGTGTGTCTGTGTGTTAAACCCTACCCTTTCCTGCTTATACCTGCAGTATCTGAGGAGTTAGGGAAACAATGGACCTGTGTGATGTATTCCTTGCATGACATTATCAATGATCCTGCCCCCCCCCCCTTGCAGACAGTTGTGCACCTCTGATCCATGCTTATCACTGGGTATCCCACCATAGAGAACATGCCAGGGCATGTGCTCTTTAAGCAGCCTCACAGATAAAAGGAGAACAATCTAAATCTCACTGGTTCATAGGTAAGTACTAGGCTAGCTGCCCTTGTGGTCCATTTTAAGCTTAGCCAACTTCTCTTTCAAAGGTGAGAATTGAACCCTGCACCTTGTATATGTGAGATTAACACCTTAACCATTATACCAATCCCCAACCCACATAATTATCTGTAAATTGGATTCATACCCTGTATTACCTCTGCTGTTTCCCCAAGCTCTTTGCATTCACACCTTTTTCCACTGACATAGGTTGGGTAGAGATATGGAATGATAATTTACTCAACCATGACAATTGCACTTCTTCTCTCCCATGCCAACTTCATCTGACACCTGCCCCACTTATCAAAAGCAAGGCACCTGGTTTAAAAGTGGGGTTTATCTGTCTTTCACAACAGAGCTGGCCTCTCAAAGAATTTCATGTTTAGGGATGACTGTAGACACAGCCGTCTTTTGTGCTGTACCTTTGATACTGCATGTTCAGATCAGTATACAGCAAATTAATTTACACAACAGAGCATACTAGTTAAATGAGTAGTGTACTACATAATGCAGCAATCATTAGCTATGTAGTACTATAATGTAAAAAATATTGCATACAATCAACAGGAGGTGAAACTGTTTGAATAAAATAGTGCTGATGCCTTTGTTTGTCATATCCACTCAGATCCATCAAGCAAGTTCTGTGGGCATAGATGTGGGAAGATAACTTTGGGTGTCAGGTATGGACCAATCAGCATTTCCTCTAACATCCATACTGTGTGGGTTATACAGTCATTCCCCACCCCAAAATCAGAATCTCCTACTCTTTCATCTCTCAGCATACAGTCATTCTCCCACTGTTAATATCTGCCTATCTGCCACCCCTTCACAATGCCTAAAAATCATCTAGGATCATTTTTTGTCCAGTTCTACTCTGTTGCCATTTGGCAGTCACAGGAGACGAGTGCACACTTAATCACTCAGTGTGGTTGCCAGCAGGTAGCTAGGTAAGGAGGGTATGTGTTTCCCTTATATTCTACACGTTTCCAGCAATGCTATTGATGGCTCTGAAGTAGCAGCCCAAAGAAGTAGATACAGAGAAGACCAGTGAGTTGAGAAAATTAACAGCTCACTAGGCTAACAACACTAGTATTTTGGTTACATGCGGCTTCCTGTAGATCACTGCAGTATGTAATATAAATTGAAACCAGAGAAGGGTGATTGGAAAGGTAAGAACAGCAAAACCTTAAAGAATATGAAAAGCTAATATAGCACCAAGAGTCAGAAGAAGGATTTTTACTTTCCAGAAGTATAGTGAGAAGCTACTTTATAAACCATCACAGACACTATAAAGCATAAGATGGTGGTAAAGCCATATCAGTTAACGAGGAAATATTTATGTATGTGCATATCTAAGTATGCATTTAAGATAAATAGGCAGAAAGAAAGGGCTCATTTTCAGTTACTAAAGAGTTATATAAAAGTAACAGCACAAATATGTTGTGAGGACTGATCATGCAATACCACTACAAGACTTTGTACCATTACACAGATATAATCTACTCAGGTCCAGAAATGTACTAGTAGCACAGATTTATTCTAAGGGCTCGTAGACTTTTGTAACACTAGAAGTGAATTCAAGGAACATAATTTACATGCAAATTATAGTTTCAAGAAAATAGTTTAGACGGATTATTTACATTGAAATAAATAGTGGCAACTGTGCTTAGATCTTACTGCCAAGAAAAGGAATTATTTTCACCATTGTAACTTCTGAAGCTTGTGAAACAGAATATGGATACAGTAAACACTTGGAAAAGATTAACCAGTTTACCTTGAATCTAGCACACTGAAGCAGAAAATGAAGTCCAAAGGTTTATAGTTCATTCAGGCTAGTTAAAAAATCAAGTCATGCAGTCAGATAGTTTTATTTCTGCAAGAACTTTGGCTAGAGTGTGTTAACTTAGCGTTTTGATCACATTATTAGAATAGAAAATCTACTTGAAAAATCTAAGGCATCTAATACTTCTTAAATCTGGAAATTAAACCTACCATTTACACTTTTTTGCCTGTGTCACCGTGAATATCTGAAATAATTGTAGCGATCAGATTCACACTTCTAAATGACTTATTATATTTAGATGGCATCAAGTAAAAACACTGAAAAAACTCCTTTCTAGAGAAGGGTTGTCTTAAACAGCATTGAAATGATTAACACAAGTACAAGTGAGACATTTCTGATAAAGATTATTGATTAGAGAAGTCTAACATTTTAGACTGTTAGGTACTTATGTTACTAATCTTAATAAAAATGTCTCAAGATTCATGTTCTTGTAGCACAGTAAAACAGTGTTGTTTTTCACTGATTTTCCTTCCCTGACTATTTAGGATTAAATAACCAGATATTGTAATTTAAAGTAGTTGGATTATTAACTACATATATTTTTCCATTATGAAACAAGTACAATTTTTAACACATTTCTATTAAGATTAAGTCTATAAAATAACAGGTAGAAGTAACAAAACACCTTTTATTGATTCGGTAACAAGAAAAAGGCTTTTTTTCAAGTATGATCTGTGGATGTACAAAAACAACATACAACTTAAGAGTACAGTACATTAACGTGATTCACATTTTCATTTATCGCATGTAACTAAACTGAAAATAGAAAATGCATACTAAATGGCACATAGAAAGGATCTAAAGTAAACACAGGGATCATTACATGACGTAGGCATTTAAAGTAGTAAATCATGTAATTGTAGACTTAACCAAAGTAGCAAATATAAACACAGTCCTTCTTTCAATACTAGTAATACCAAGGACTACCTGAAGGGAAAGATATATATTGTTGAAAGACAGTGAAATGTTATTATTCCAGTGGACTATAGTAGATCTGCAATGAAGACAGAAAATAGACGCCTAACATGCTGGGAGCACCTGGGAATGCACAACGAAGAAAGGAGAAAGAGCTGAGGGGTACAGAGTGGGATTCACAAACATACTATTCTCTGTGCAAGGACATACCTCTCAACTGTACAGATCTTTCCAGAATGTTCAGATTTTTCCCTCATATGTTTGGGCTATTCCTCATACAATTTGTGGTTTTCTGGCAAATCACTGAGAATTGAGGTCAATAAATAATGACAGACATTTGAGTTTCAGGCTACATAAAAGATGTGTCCTTAGGTAAACAGTAAACAAGGATGTATAGTAGTGCTAATAAAGTGATATATATCTTTAATATGAGTGTTACAAATAATCACTGAGGAAGTTTATGTTTGGACAGCATTTCAGGTAAACTACTGTAGTACATCCATAAGTAGCAAAGCTAAATTATATTTTTACCATTCTTCTAGAGTGTACCTGAGAGTTCAGTTGATAAAGATTATTAAACTGTTTACATGTATGGCTAATTGTATTACCTGCTGAGGCCAGCAACATGGCATATAAGGATAAATCCCTAACTACAGCTCATGTGATCCAGGTTAAATTAGCAGCTCAGGCATATGAGCACTGGCAGGGAGGGATGGGTATGCCCATCCCAGATGTTGGCGCTTGTTGATGAAGCTCCCTGAAGGGAGGCATGATCCAAAGAAGGCAGTAGCCCATGGATGTGTGCCAAGGAGCACAGAGGAGAGGATGGGGAAAAACAAGAGGATAAGTCATTAAAGGAAAAAAATCCCTTCCTCAGCAAAATCAGTTGCTAGCATGAGACCCCCCCCCAAATCAGGCTACCCTTAGGTTCTCATGTCAACCCCAGCACAGAATCATAAGTAAGTCTGGAGAGGATGGAGGAGTTGACAGACCTGCTAATGGATGGGAACACTGGGATTGGCAGAAGATATGAAGCAATGGGGGGAGTGTGGAATATATTACCTGGCAATAGCAAGTTGAGCCTCATTAGTTAGGAGTCTCAGCAGTCTGTAGTGAACCTTAAGTTTGCAATTCAGTACATTGGACTGAGCAGATATTTTCTCAAATATACTTTTAAAAGTGACCTCGAAATATATATGAATTCTCATGTTCTGTAGTGGTTTACTCTCTGAATAAGTGAATGTTAGGTTTATAAATAAGAGGAACTGTTAGCAAGATAAAACTGCTGCACTAATTAAAATATCAGCATTGCAGTACATGCAGATAGTGAGGAAGAAGCAACAGTGACCATGTGCATTGGAGGGAGTAGTAATCATAGGTTTTGTATTTGTTTGCATATACTATATTCTGTGTATGCATAACATCAGCTCATGGTAAAATTATTTTACTAAATTTCAGTTTTTTGATACGGTACTTGCCAGACTATATGAAAAATGCTGCAACAAAAATTAGCTCAAGGATGTCATTAATACTGAGCAAATCTATAAAGTGCTTGCAAAATACATATATTGTTCTACAGCATGCAAAAAACAAGCGTGGCATGCATTCATTTTATTTTTCCTAACATCTCTTCAGGATGTCTCTTACAGAGCAAACATGTCACTGTCTTTACGTACAACACTCTACCTGCTCACTGGTTAAAACTGGTCATACAACCATATACAAATGTCCTTCATTAGTATAATGACAAATATACTAATGCAGCAAGAAATCTCCTTTTAGAGGCAGCCTTACATTAAGCACCAAAAGATAAAATAACTTAAAATTATTGTTTTAACTAACTAGCTTTCAGTTTGAATTTCATTATGAACTTTCCAGTAAACCCACTCTACCCCAGTCTGCTTCATGTAAATAGCAGCAATAAACTCCATTAATGTCAGGTAGATTAACATTATCAATTCCTGATAAACTTGTTTTAACATATTCAAGTCCTTGAAACTTGTGATGTCCCATCATGTCAGTGTGTTCCATAGAGCACTGCTGATAACACTGCACTTAACATCTTATAAACATTCAGTGATCTGAACCTTGAACTTCCTTATGGTTCATCCTTCATAAAATTGCATTTGCATGCACATAATCAAATGAGTAACTGAAGCAGTTTTTCACTGAAAAAGTTGTGATTTTCAAAAATCTGTTGTGTCTTAAAGTTATGATGAACTGCAGCTGTAAAATATGAGGATTAAAACTTGTCACTTGTTGTTACAAGAACTAAATAATATGACAGAGTAACACAGAAGTATATACTTTTTATTTTCATGTGCCATGTATTTATTTATTTATTGATGCTTAACTCCCATATCCCCAATCTTCCTTTCAAACAACATTTAAGGAAAGAAATAATACAATGCAGGAGTGGCTACTTTTAACAAGGATTTTAAAATGTTTGTGAGAATTGGTGAAGGGTTGCCATCTGTCCATGTTCTCAGCTGCTTTGTCCTAGTAAGGCTTGCAGTGGTAGCAAGCTGAATGGAGTAGAACAGACTGCCCAATCCCCAGAAGCCATTTCTAGCTTATTCTGTGAGATACTATTTCCAACAAACATGAGATAGACAATCCCACATGCATGTACTAGGAATGGCATGAAACCTCATCCCAAAGGTTTTTGCCTGGCACGCTTGGGAGGTGCACAGTAGGCATTCTTACTATGGGTCTTAATCATCTCAAGCATTTCCTGTTGACCTAGAGGATCAGTGGATATACTCCATGATGTTTCCAGACTGCTGCTACTTTTAAAAGGGCCTCATTTCTGCCTCTTATATACGTGAGCTTATCCTTTTAGCCACTATGCAAAACTTGTGATAAGGTAAGAATGGACAGAGACCTGGACTGAGTGGTAAACTGACAGCTTCATGCTATGACTTGGTTTTATACAGACTGGTGTAACATCTACAGCATTGTTACCATTGCACCCATCTGCTGGTCAAAGTCCAGATCCCCTCTATCATCATTCATAACATACCTCTCAACCCCATAGCACAAGAAATCTCATTAAAGCCTAAAATTATTGGGGTACAAGGCCCAAAAATAGGGTCAGATTTTAAATATTGTTCTTATAAAGTTAGAAAGCTGCAAGAATAACATGATTTTTGTTAGCATGCATTTTCTGACAGATATGAAGCCTGAAACTCAAATGTATGTCATTATTTACTCATGACAGTAATTTGCCAGAAAACTACAAATTTTATGAGGAACAGACCAAAAATATGTGAAAAAAAATCTGAACATTCTGCAAAAATCTGGACAATGAGAGCTATGATTTATAAGTAAAAAACTAATGTATTTAAACTCCTTCACTTAAGGAGTTGATATGCCCTCACTTGCAAAGAGCAATCCAATCTCTTCTGAAAGAGAAGCATGGTACCTAGTTTGGAGGAAATTATATTCATCTCAGCTGCTTTAAACAAAGCAATAGGCTGCCCCAGTGTACACTGGACATCACAGCAACCTGAGGCTTAGAAGATAATTTTCACTGTAAACAACAAGGATGCAGTCCTCACATCCCCATACTGGAAACAAGGATGCAGTCTTCACATCCCCAAACTAGAGACAAGGATGCAGTCCTCACATCCCTATACTGGAAACAAGGATGCAGTCCTCATATCCCCAAACTGGAAACAAGGATGCAATCCTCACATCCCCACACTGGAAACAAGGATGCAGCTCTCACATTCCAAAACTGTAAACAAGGATGGTGTCCTCACATCCCCAAACTGGAAACAACAAAGATGCAGTCTTCACATCCTCATACTACAAACAAGGATGCAGTCCTCACATCCCCAAACTGGAAACAAGGATGCAATCCTCACATCCCCACACTGGAAACAAGGATGCATTTCTCACATTCCAAAACTGTAAACAAGGATGGAGTCCTCACATCCCCAAAGTGGAAACAACAAAGGTGCAGTCTTCACATCCCCAAACTGGAAACAAGGAGGCAGCCTTCACATCCTCATACTACAAACAAGGATGCAGTCCTCATATCCCCAAACTGGAAACAACAAAGTTGCAGTCCTCACATCCCCAAACTGGAAACAAGGATGCAGTCCTCATATCCCCAAACTGGAAACAACAAAGTTGCAGTAATCACATCCTCATACTACAAACAAGGATGCAGTCCTCACATCCCCAAAGTGGAAACAACAAAGGTGCAGTATTCACATCCCCAAACTGGAAACAAGGATGGAGTCCTCACATCCCCAAACTGGAAACAACAAAGATGCAGTCCTCAAATCCCCAAACTGGATACCCTCTGGACTTTCTATCTTAATATTATATCCATGGAAATCCTGAAAAGGAGAGTGAGATAAGAAATATTGTTGTTATTTGAATATTATACTCAAGCTGATTGTATTTGACTTAGTAGCAAGAATGCAGACACAGCCCTTGGCTTCTTAAATACACAGGCCAAATAGCACATAGCAGCAGTCCTGAGACCAAGTATCATTGTTGGGCCTCTAACAAAAATGTCTAGGATATGCTTTCATATGTGTTCTCCACATCCACAAATCACATGAAGATAGTACTGACAAAGTCTCTTGAATTTTCTTCACCTCCAAGATAGACAAGTCTTGGTTGTGGTTATTCCACAGAGGATTCAAAATCAACTAACAACTTAGGTAGTGCAGGAGCTCACTGGGGAGGAATATAAGTAAGCAGCTGATCATAGGACTAGCAGTTCACACAATCCAATGCACTGTGATAAAACAAACTGCAATACTACATATAAATCTATAAGAAAAGTAATACTAGGGATAAAAGAGCATAAACTTTCCTTATTTCAGAGTTGTAACTGTCAAAATGTACTGGAGAATATCGTTGTATATATATATATATATATATATATATATATATATATATATATATATATATATATATATATATATATAAGTTTCTGTCTACAGCAGTTTTACTAAAATAAGAACATTCAGAAAATAATTCTTAGTTTCCACTCATAACCCTTTGATATTTATCATACAAAGAAACAAAAATGGTTTGGTGCCTTCAGATCTCTCTATTAATCATCACATTTTTCTTTGAAATATCCTAATGCAACTGTATGCAAATGCTTTTTGAGAAGAATGGCAAAAAATTATGATTTATACTCTTGCAAGATGTTCTCTTGTCAAGCATGCAAACTGTAAAGGGGGTAACAATGCTTCTTGTGATATTTGGATTTGCACAATTAAGTTAAATTTGACATTATTATTAACTGCAGTCAATAAATCCACTCAAGTGTGTTAAGAATCCTGTCAGGAAGCTAAAAATAAAAAAGTAAGAGGAGAATGTTGTTCATCAGGATACTCCCCTCTGTCAAGGAAAATGTGCCGGAGTTCCCCCTCTTTGTCATTGATATCAAGGGCTGTCTAGCCTTGCAGTTTCTGTTACTAGCATCCATTCTACAAGAGTATTAAGGTTCTATGAATCAATTTCTTTAATTCTGTGAGATTATCATTTTCATAAATTCATATGTCAAAAAAGCTTTCCTTGACTGCTTGCTAAGAGTGATTATGTATTAACAAACATTAATTTTCTTTGTTTGTGCAAGACACAAACATAAGGCAACAACACCCCTATAACAATGGAGGTTCCTATGCTGAAATATTCATAAATATGTATGAAACTCAGTATTGGCACTGCAGGCTTGGCTAAACATTCACTATGTTAGAAGTAGAAATGTTACTCAAACTAATATTGTTTTAATGTACAAACTAAATTAATCTTTTGTATTCAGTCACAGAGGGCTGTCTAGAGCTCCTGCTATGTGCATTAAACATGTTTGTAAATTAAATATTGAAGTGCATAGGCCCATTTAGCTTCATGGCAGTTCATGAATATTGGAAGATAATTCTTTATGTGATTACCATCTGGGTTTATGACACCTTAGCTGCTGTTACTTTGTTGTAACAATGTAACACTTAGTTATACTTGTTGCATTTGCTTGACCATAGTTTCAATTTAAAAGAATAAAGTAAACACAAAATTGAATAGACATGACAACTTCTACTGATCTGGCTTACATAAAATAAAAAGACACCCTGGCATTCAATAAACTCTGTGTAGGTTTCTTGCACAGCCTACACGGAGTTTACATGTGTGTACCATGATGTGTGGTGAGCAGCAGTGCTTATTGCATATTCATACCGCACATGATGTTTAAATGTAAAATGTAAATAAGCAAGGTTTCATGGTCAGCAACAGTGTTGCCCACCAGGAAACCATGCAAGTGAGCATGAATAGCAATCCTGTTTAAATCACAGCACTGAAGGTCCGTGGTTGTGCAGAATGCCACAATGGTCACCGGGGCCAAACAGATAACTTTCAATATTCTTAGTGCAAGATATCTGGACAAAGGCCAACATAATGGGGACACAATGACCCAGAAATAGGGATATATTTGACATATTTGCTCTTTAGAAATGTGCTAGAAAACCAGGGAGTTGTGCTAAATACATGTTCTGAAGGATTTGAAGTTTGAAACTCTAATGTAGGTAATTATTGAGAAACATCAATCCTGAGATAATCCCATTGGTATGGCAGAAAAAAACACAAACTTGATAAGGAACAAAAATCTGGACATTCTTTGAAAATCTTGACAGTTGAAAAGTATGATTAAGTACATGGTGCGAAGACAATACAGGACAGTGTATCTACAGTGCAGATTATTGTGAAATCCCATTCCTGCCATTCTGTACTGAAATGATCTGTAAGGGTACATGAACTGCCATGTAAAATAAATACTCGGGGAAGTGTGCATATTGAATAGGGACACACACAGATGACTTGTAGGAATGAACACAGGAAAAGAGGACAGGTAAAACAACTTAATGTACAGCAGATAAGGGCATGTCAATGGAAGATGGTTGTAGCAGCAACATCAATCACATATCAGTATGGGACAGTAGGGACTGCACAGTGAAAATGTGTATTATGTGACTGTCACACTAGGTGACATGGCAGTGGGGAGGATGTCCGTGTGAGATAAGCATCCTTACATGAACAATGAAATGGACATCTATCAGGGATTTTAAATGCAATTGGAGTAGGGTGCATTTTGTGAAGCTGTGCAAACTGATTTGCCTGAATATGAGTGCAATCTCAGCAGAGGTCTCCAGTAAGTGGGACAGAGGTAAAGGCTCATAGACAAGATTAGAAGAAGCATGCAGAACCATGGACAATATCAGAATAATACCACCAGTAGTCCCATGTCTCTGACATAACATATGTGATTTAGAGTGATCAGAGAAGATTCTGCACAAATACACTTGTACAACTATTATGACATGTCTGCACTCTACGAGAGTAATCATGCACACCATCCTGACACTGTAACATCTGCTTAGGAGGGACACTGCTGTACCTGTATGTGACATGCAACTGATGTAACACCTTTATAGGTTTCTGCACCATCAGACAGTAATGCTTATGCCACAAAAAGAAGACCTATGTATGGCCAATAAGATGTGTGACAGCTCAATGTAGCAAAGGTGATACACTTCAGTTATACATCACTGGGAAAGGTGTAGTAAGCTACAAGAAAAAGGGTGCATTGTACTCAGTTATTAGTGTGATGAAGTCTGTCAACTATAGAAATATTACGGCCTGTGATGTGGATGCCCTTCACATACTCAGTAGTTGTGTCACATACAAGGGAGTAGTCAGCACTGTGGCTACATGCTGGTGTACATTCCACACACCATCTATCCCAAGACACAGGTCATATACCTATTGGTCTAATTATAGGGTGTGATGGCCATATTATACTTGGGTTGTGTGTTTATTTTTTCTGACGTAACAAATCCCCCCATCTTTTTATGTCATTCCAGGTGTCATGGCTGTGGCAGCAGTCTTTGGTGTGTGTTGATACTGTCTGTATTATACTAATATCACAGCTGAAGTCAATAATTGCCTACAAGCTGTAGTCCTTCGGACAGCTGTTTGGACATAGGATGTGTATGTCATTTGTGATGTCTGTGACTTAAATAATTGACATGGCCTAGCAGACAGCTCTGATGTATGGACCTGATCACTGGACCTGAGATATACTTCACATTTCAACATATTTCCATGCCATGTATGTGATACAGTTGTCTCCCCACTTGGAGATATAGATGTTTATGGCCACATCTGACAGTGCTGAGTGAATAACCCAGTGTGGATTTGTGTCAAATGCCGTCAAGTCCAAAAGGACGATAGTGTTCTCATCATGCATGCCCTCAATGACCTCTTTGAGGACATCTAACAGATGCAACAGACATGATATATCATTAACAACTCACACAGGTCCATTGCACACAGCTGTCCATTTAGTAAAAGGTTCATGATGACATGTTGGTCTACCTCACATGCATGCATCTGGTGCTGTCTCCACAACTCACATGGATGCATATTGATGTACACCCTTCTACAGGAACATAGTCTGTGTAGAGGGTGTGTTGAGGTGTGTATTCAATTATGTTAGGAAGGTTTATGTGCTGAGTCATGCAATAGGTGATCTGTCATGTTGTCAGAGCCCATTGATTCTGTGTGATAAGCCTGGATGATGGTAAGACAGCTCATAATGGCTATACTGATCTGGCCTAGGGTTTGGACACAATCCCCCATGCAGGTATCATTGAGAAACTCACCCAGCTGGGAATTAACCTTTACATCAATAGATGGGCAACCAATTGGCTCAATGACAGAACACATACTGTGAAAGTTGGTGAATCAGCCTGTACCAATAGAGCTGTCACCAATGACATACCCCAGGGATCTGTGCTTAGCCCTATACAGTTTGGACTCTATTTGTCAACAGTTCAGGCTAAAGTTACCACTTTTGCTGATTCTTGGTGTAATCACTGAGTCCACCTATGATGATAACATACTACAGGAGGGGCTAACACAGACAAATGATTGTTGACAAAGCCACATGATCTACAAATAAATGCAAAAATGTGTCTTTATTTTGTCCTTCTGCAAAGTGGAATTTCCTGTTAATTATAGCTTGACAACAGTCCCGCTATGCAGAAAGCTAGTGATATAAGCACTGGGAACACACATAGATAGCAATCTGATCTTCGACCACCAAGTGTCCACACTGTTATTGAAAGCCTCTGTTGTGCACATCATAAGTCATGCCACAGTATTCAGATATGAGGATTATATCTACAGTGATATAATCAAACCACATCAGAACACTAATAGAGCATAATGCTCTCTTATGCATGTACCTCACCAGACACATGCAGCAGCCAGAAAGACCACAGGTGTTTCTCACCAAAAAAACACAGGGCCTACAAACCATGCCATGACATATGTGAATAGACTGAAAGCCATGTTACTATAATCTGAATTGTATAGCATGAGGTGACTTCTGCCTGGCCTCCAGGCCAGTCTTTAAACCTGCCCTGGTGAGAATAGTGCACATTCATAAATCAGATATAGCTGATGACATAATTAGTGTCTGGTGAGGAGAATATGGTAATAACAGTGCTCCAGTTGCTGGTGTAAAAGGCTCTCTGTAATGTCAATCAATTTATTTATTTATTTTATTTATTTATTTTACATTTGTTAACCATGAAATTCTGACTGGACCAGGTCCATTTTCAGAGGAGGCCCGGGGAGAAGTTATACAAATACAGTACATCCAGCATAATACACAAAACAGTTTACATCATGTATGCTGAGCATAGTAATATAACAAGAAATTAATAAAAACACTCCAAGTAAAAGAAGATATAGAAAATAGGTAAAAGACAATGTCAGTTACGGTTCATCCAGCATAATACACAAACAGGTTTTATCATATATGCTGAGCATAGTAATATAACAAGAAATTAATAAAACACTCCAGGTAAAAGAAGATATAGAACATGGGTAAAAAGACAATGTCAGTTATACATTGGTAAGAGAAGAACATTCATCAAGTAAGATTCTATAGTTAAAAGTACCCTTTCATATGACCAAACCTACAGGGGATCAGAGATCCAGTATGTGATCAGAGAGGAGTTTGGGGAGTTAATAGTAGTATAGGTAGGGTTATGTGATATAAAGGCATAACCAGGTACTAAGAAGGTGCGATTTGAGGAAGTTTTTGAATATGGATGTGGAGAGAGCAGTGGACAAGGATAGGGAAAGAGAGTTCCAATTTCTGGCAATAGTGTGGGAGTAGAGCGCTTTTCCTGCATTATTGTTAGCCTTGGTGATGGAGAGGACAGATTTTTCACTGGATCTTGGGTACCGGTTTGCAGTATAGACAGTAAGTAGGTTGGATAATGAAGGTTTTTTTTTCAGGATATTTGAGAATATTGTAGGCTGTGCCCAGCTGGTGATAGTTACGTAGCTGTGGTAGCTCAAGCCATTTTAGTTCTTTTAGTGCAGCACAGTGATGGGTTCTATAGGTTGAGTTAGTAGCAAACTTGGCTATTTTATTGTTGTATGATTCTAGTTTGTCTAGGTCACATTGTCTGATTTGGGTAAAGATTGGTGCTGCGTATAATAGAGTTGAGAGGAGGTGGCTTTGTGCAAGAGTGACTCTTGCTTTTTGTGAGAGAAAGGACTTATGCCTGCATAGGGAGCCTAGTTTTTTGTGTACTAGTTTTATGGTATGTGAGATGTGAACATCAAAGTGGAGATTATTATCTATTTCAATGCCCAGAAGTTTGGTGTGCTTAGAAGGGGAGATGGTGGTGCCGTCCTTAGATGTTATGGTAAAGGAGAGGTTTTTTGTTTATCTATTAGAGGTAAATAGTAGCAGTTTTGTCTTTTTGGGATTTAGAATTAGTTGGATACCTGATATCCATTTTTCTACTGAGTTAAAGGTATCTTGAGTGAGTGTATGTAGGGTGGTGAGAGATGAGGTGGAGCAGATCAGGGTTGAATCATCCGCATATTGTATGAGTGTGGCATGTTGTGTAGAGCTATTGAGGTTATTTGTGAAAATAGAGAACAATAGTGGGCCCAGTATAGAGCCCTGTGGGACTCCTATGTTGGTTGGAAGTTGTGTAGATAGAGTTCCTTTCCAATGGACTGATTGTTGCCTGTCAGATAGGTAGCTTCTGAACCAGGCTATAGTAGAGGAGGTGAAGGATAATGATGTTAGTGAGTCTAGTAGAATGGAGTGGGAGACCATATCAAATGCTTTTGAGTGGTCTAGGAAAATGGCTGATACATATTTGTTGTCATTCCTGTGAAGGTTTACATAATTAGTGAAGGATACAAGGGCTGTGGTAGTGCTGTGATGTGGACGGAACCATGTTGTGTGTTAGATAGTAGATTGTGTGTTAAGAAATGTCATCACTTGCAAGTGGATGCATTTCTCAAGAATTTTGGATAAGCGGCAAAGGATGGCAATAGATCAGTAGTTGGAGAATTCATAAGAATTACCTCTTTTATGGAGAGGAATGATGTGAGATACTTTCCAGAGTTTGGGTGTGTAGGATTGTAGTATGGAGCGGTTGCTAAGGATGGAGACAGGATATGATAGGGAGTCACTAGCCATTTTTAGGTATGCAGCAGGTATGTTATCAGAGTTTTTTGATAGTTGAGGTGGGCACTGGTGATAGGCTAAAAGAGGGGGTGGTATGGGATAGGTTAGGTTGTGATTGAGGTAGGCTGTTTTTGGTTATTTGACTGGACAGGGATAAGATGGATTTAGTAAAATGGTTATTAAATTGAGAAGCTATGTCTAGGGTATTGTTAGTAGATCTGGGTGCTGGAGTTGTGGTTTTGCCTGGCTTTAGTAGGGAGTTAATGGCATGCCAGAAATGTTGTGGATTATTTGAATATTTCCTTTGGGTGCTAAGAAAATAGTTTTGTTTGTTTACTTTGGATTCAGCCTTGGCCTTGTTTCTAAGCTGTTGATAGCATTGCCTTAAGCTAGGGGTTTTGTCAGTTTTCCAGATTTTCCAGGCTTTATTTCTAGCTTTTAGTAAGGCTCTGGTGTTCCTATTTAGCCAGGGTGCATACTTGGCTTTAACTCTGATATTTCTGCTGGGAGCTAGACTGTTAAGGATGTTAGAGAAGGTAGTATTGAAGTAGTCTACTGCCTGGTCTAACCAAAGTGTCCATAGTGGTTCTGAGTTGCAGTAGCTTAGGACAGTATTTAGGTATTGTGGGGTAAGGTTACGGTCATCTCACACAAATTTATAGACTACTGGTTTGGGGTGATTGGAGTGTTTGTGGAGTAGGAAGGTGGGGAGATGATCATTTAGGTCCTCTAGGAGACAGCCTACTGTATAGTTTTGTTTAGGATAATTGGTTAGTGTCCAGTCCAGTATGGATTCTCTCTTTGTTTTCTCATCTATTCTAGTTGGTTCTTTAATTAGTTGAGAGAACCCATATAGATTGATATGTGTTGAGGGGCTGCTGGAGTTACATGCTGCCCAGTCAGTGTTAAGGTCTCCTAGTAGGATTGTTTCCTGAGGTAGATTGTCCTTTGTCCAGTGTAGGATGTCTTCTATTATGAGTGAGTTGTTGCCTAGAGGTATGTAGCAGCATATTATATTGATCTTCTTGGTGTTTCTTATGGATAGGGCAGAAAATAGGATTTCAGCATTTATACACACATGCAAACACACACGCAAACACACACACACACACACACACACACACACACACACACACACACACACATACACAGTTGACTGTAGTGAGAATAGAACTACCTATCTAGGTACACAGACTACAAAACTCTATATCTAAGGCAAGTGCCACAGCTCAAGTCTGACTTGGAGTGTCTCAGACAACACTTTATAGCTGATAACATCAGCAGTGTCTGGTGTGGAGAATATGGTAATAGTACCCCACATGCTAGTGTAAAAGGCTTTCTGTAATGTCAAGCAAGAGCACAAACACACAAACCAAATTGACTGCTATGAGAATAAAATCCCTACCTAAGTACACAGACTACAGAATTCAGTACTTTACTCAAGTGCCATGGTACAAGTCTGACTTTTACAAGACTGCAGGTCAACTTATAGTGGATGACATCAGTAGGGGAAGATGTTGGGAGGCCTGCATGAAATGGAAGTGCAGGGATGTGCAAGTATCAAAACACTGTCAAAACATGGACTTGGGGCTGTAACTGTAGGATACACACTTCTGCTCTTCAGATTAGACACACACACACACACACACACACACACACACACACACACACACACACACACACACACACACACACACACACACACACACACACACACACACACACACACACACACAGTTGACAGCAGTGATAACAGAACCCCTACCTAAGTACACAGACTACAGAACTCAGTACTTTATGCAAGTGCCTCAGCACAAGTCTGACTTTTACAAGACGGCAGGTCAATTTATAGTGGATGACATCAGCAGGGCATATTGGAGAGAAGATGTTGGGAGGCCTGCATAGGCTCCTGTCTTCACAGGTTCATATTAGGTTACTAGCATAATGGCCCTTGGGCATTTACAAGCTTAGCCATGTAAAAACACAAGTACACTTATTGAGCATAGTTAGATAGTCATTGTTAGCAGAGCGATTTTCTGATTAGCACTCACTGGCCCTGTCCAGGACGGATATAGGTGCCACCCCAGGAGTGAATTTACAATCACCCATCCAGTTGTTAAGGTTGCACTTAAATAGTGTCATTGAGGAGCACTGCTTCACATGCAGTGGAACCTATTACAGAGGAGTGGCAATCGCTGGGAGATATATCTGTCTCCTCAGCATATTCTGTTTATGTCACAGGCTAGGTTGAGATTTCTGGAGCAAGTTATTCTTGTCCCATTTGATTTGCAGATGTCCAGCATTTCCAGTAGGGCAGGGTCTGAGACTGCTCTGTAGGCCAACCATAGGTCATCTCTCAGCAGCCTGCATGATGCTGAGCACAATGACATGTCTTTTAGACTTTCCATGTTTGTCATGTTTTGGAGGCCCTGGATTCTCCCAATCACAAACCTCTGAGTTTTTTCTAGTTTCTGCAGGGGTCTGGTGAGGTACAGCCAGAGGGGAGCATTGTAATCAATTAGTGATCTGATAAGGTTAGAGTACAGCACAACTATGACCTCCCTGGTCTTGGTGTGATGGCCTTATTTATGAGGTGCACAATGTAGAATGTGTGTCTTACCACTATGGAAACATAGTGATTGAAGTGTAGATTGCTATCAACATGTGCTCTCAAGTCTTGCCACACTATGTTTGAGCTTAGGGGGGTGCTGTGTATATCATAATTAGCAGGAGTACTTCATTGCCAAAACAAGACAATGAGGCATTGTTTGCTTTAAGGTTCAGTCCACGAGGTTGGCAACAATCATGTGTCTCTGTCAGCCCCTTCTGTAATATCTTAACATAGAGGGCGGACTCTATATGACTGCATCCAGTTGACAGTCATCTGCAAACTTGGCAAGCCACAGGCTATATATCTTTGCCTGGACCTTAATGAAATAGTGTCCAAACAGTTGAGGGCCCAGCGCACATCCCCATGGTATTCCACTGGCAAGTGGTCTAGTGGTGTAGGTGTAGTCTCCAAATTTGACAGTGTGCATTCTATCTGTGAACCAGTTAGTTGTCTTTCTAGTAATATATGGGTTAATCTCCACATGGAAGAGTTTCTCTGTGATATCTTAATCTGGGATAGTGCCAAAGGCCTTGGAGAAATCAACATAGCAGTATGTCCTGTTATCCCTCATCAAGGTCTTTGGGGTCATTATCAAAGAAGTCCACTAGGTTTAATCAGCAAGATCTATCCTTGACAAAATCAAAATGGGTCAGGTCAAGTGTATTGAAGGTCACTATGTCCCTGTGGATAAGGTCCATGCTGATCCTTCTCCTAGCTTTACAGATAAGGCTTTTTAGGCTTATGGGTCAATCACTGTAGTTCTGCATGTTAACAGATTGGTGTGCATTGCATATCACACAACATTTGATATACATTTTTGTAATGTAGGTAATATATGTGTGAAAAAAGTACTGAGACCCCAGGGTTACAGTGCTTGGGGGAGGCAAACATGGCTGTATTGTAAATATTGACATACTGTTAGATAGGGACTACAGTTTGTTATGTTTCCACATGTAATTTCATGTCATAGACAGGAAATGGACAGTAAGCAGCAGAAATACATAATAATATTTACTTTTCCATAGTGTGCCAAGCAGCTGGTTTGCTTAATGGTTGGAAAAGTGTTTGTGCATGTAAAATATACTTTCCATGTTTGTGCATAGCTAAGCTGAGCCACATTACTAAAGTGTGAGAATTAGTACGGAGTCTATAAAACACACCTGCTGCTTAACTGACTCTGTGGCAGCAGGTATAAATGCATTGACACATTTCTTTTTGAGCCCAGATGATACTGGGTTTGAATCTAGATGTATGTAAGTCTTGTAAATACTTTTAAGTAATCAGTGATAATGCAATGGCATAAGTTATTTATAGTATGTGTATTTCTGTGTGATGGCATAGTGCAGCAGGGTTAAGCAAGATTGCTCAAAAATAACCACAGCATTGTACCACCACTGAATGTCGCTTGGCATTGTTGTGTGATGCAAAACTCTGCACATAGAGGTCAAAAAGTGAAGGGATCCATTGCTTTTTTCTGCTACTTATGTGTGTTGTGTGTGATTCTATTTTTTGAACAGATTACAGGTTTTAAAATGGGATAGATAGGAAAGTGGTGAAATGGGGAGCAAGCATGGAGAAGAAAAAATGGAAAGCAATACAGAAATGTGCAGGAGGGAGGTAGGAAAGAACCATAGCTATCCATTTCTTCAATAGTAGAAACTGATCATATGTGCAGAATATTAGCTGAATTTGGACTGTCACCTCCAGAGAGGGGGGTAACAACATAATCATGTTGTATAGCCAATACGACCAAATCAAGTGCGTCAAGAAGACATGTGCATGAAATGGAGAGCTACATATAGGACAATTATTTTTTTGTGGGACAGGTGCCCATTTTTTTATTCAGTAAGAAAGGACTGCTGGGTAAGGGATGTAGGTACGTCTGGGTCAGGTAAGTTGGGTAGCTGAGGAAATAAATGCAAATAAACAAGACAAATGACAGGAATGGTGATGACACAGAAGGTTGGAGGCACCATGACTGGGGTGAGGAAGGGGACAACACAGTCTCATGGACATCAAGCTTGGAGATAGGGACAATTGAACCCTCACCAACTGGACTGTTATCACTGTGCCCTTACTCCACTGGCAGCTGGAGTGCTTGAAGTCTTCATCTATGGACCATGAGGGAGAGCAACTGCTCCATCCAGCATAGGCATACACCAATGTTGCAGTGCATGACCCTACCCACCATCCCTGGCATCTCCCTGTGGGTGATGAACTCACCACCTCTGCCACCTCTCCAGAAGGTACCACTGCACCAGTTTCTGGGGCAATACTACCTGATGGTGCAGGTAGTGCAGAGCCAGCAGAAGCAGTGCTGCCAGGTTGGCTCCCAGACATGGTGAGCATTGGAATTGGAGCTGGTGGAGCAGGGGCAAGCTACTCCAGTGGGGCTGGCCTACCTAACTGTGCTGTGTAGCATTTGGTGATGTGGTACACATGGATGTGATGGAGACATTTTGATGACAAATAATCAAAAATAAAAAAGAGAGATAAGGATTGGAGTGAGAGAAAAAAAAAGAGATAAAATTAGCACCATCATATGTAACAGACAATGCATTAACACAATTATACAACTATTTTATCTGAAGTATAACACATACACACTAGATTACAGATTACTGAAAGTAGTCCTTGAAATGTGCATATATTGCACATACGTATTTTCAATTATACAAATTACACTTTACAGCAGGGATATATGCCAGTGGTATAGAGTTTTTAATTTAATGTAAATATTATTGAAGAAATAACAGTATTGTATAGTTGGGAATTATGGTATTTAAACCCACAACCTCTAACTACAGTCTAATATTGGACTCTTCTAATTGGTTTGTGCTACAGACTAATGCATGCATTCTTGCTTTTACAGTTGGTATATGCATGTTCAATTTGATGCAACTGTATCAAAGACCAAAAAAGCTATGTTTAACTTTTAAAGCTACAATAACACTTCTCTTCTGGTGCATGCATACCACTTGCTTCCCTCATTCTCCCCAGTCGAGCAACATGAGCCAGTCGATTGAACTCACATTCATTGGGGGTTAGGGAAAGAGCCGAAAACAACATAAGAGCATTATGCATACCAGCCTTGCCAACATTTAGCTTTCCAATTCTTAAAATTATTTTCTTATTGTCATGCTTACACAGCTGTGGGGTGTCTGCAGTCTTAAACCCATACAGCCACTGGTTGAGAGTATCCCCTTTTCTATTGAGTAGGTCATTGAAATGATGCCTACATTGCTCTTCAGTGTGTGGGATACCAGTGGCACTGAATATAGCCTTAGCCAAACTATTCCATATCTCAGACTTGTACTGGGAGCCTGATAGTCCCCCCCGCAGAAGCCTTTGGTTGTGGTACTTTACCAGGAGTACAATAAATATCCTGGACTACTGGACACCCCACTTCTGTGCCCTAAACTTGGCACCTTCCTCTCCAATGCTATCCATGTCTGCCAACTGAACTAAAGCAATGAAAACTGATGGTTCCCCACTAATTCCAGTTATCACATTTACTGCTAGTGAGCAAACACAATGATGCCAACCTTGTTTGCACAATGTTAAGCACAGCAGTACCAAGCATGGAGGAATTAAATAATTGAAATTGGAAGGTTAATCTGACACTTGGCCTTAGTTTGAGGGATATCTGCTGATTTAGCCTGGAAATATATATTTGAAATTGGAAGGTAACTCTTAGGTGAGTTAGGTTTGCAGACATGCACTGAAGGCATAAATGTAATGACCTGACACATTTATTTTTGCCTTTATACACTGATAAAATTGATTTCTACATTGTGGGATTCAAACCTTGGCATAAGAGACAAAACATGTTCTTCCACCGTGTTGATTTTCCATCTTTGCCACAGAAGAAGTGCTGTTCAGACGTAGTCAGGAATCATACATAAATACAGGCAACAGTTTGAGTTGTTATACATGTATGTGTGTGACCTGGCAAGGTTAATGGATATAGATCCAGTTGTGTATGTATCTTAGGTAATTGTGAAGGCCAAGCAAGTCCAGATAGCAGAATTATACTTATAGAAAGATAGTAGACAGTATACCCCCAGCCATACATCTGGAAATGCAATAATGGTGTCACATTCCTCATACATATGCTGTTCTTCATATCAGCTCCAGTACCTAAAGTGTTATAAGCAAGAGTGAATATAATGGGAAGTGGAACAACAGTAAAAGTGTATGGAATATCCTGTATTAGAACCCAGGACTAGGTGTATGGCAGCCTGACACTTATACCTGTTGTCACAAGAATGTTGAAGTAACACTTGTCTATTTTTCAGTTCATTGCTATAAACTGCACTGTCACAACAGTAAAAAAAGGGTGCATGCCCTGTACTAAAACCCAGGACCATCTGTACTCCAGCCCTACACTTACACCTGCTGCCACAGGACTAATTACATAACATTCCCTAATAGGGTCTCTGTGTTAACCACCACTCAACACCACTTAGCATGTTTGCATAGTGCCCAATAGAATGAATTGAATGTATTTGGTTTCAGTTATTGGCTGTCTGAGTCCTGTCTGCAGGTGTTCGATGGCTGCAGCTGCTGGGAAACCCTGCTATCTGCCGCACAATGTTGCTAAGCGCAGTTGTGCGATGAAATACAGAAATTGAAACAATGTATTGTTTTTGACTTTTGCCCTTTTACAGATACCCTGTTTGCATGTGTTCTGCAGGTGCTCTTTCTGGTTCCTGGGTGGGCAACTAGTCTAGTTTGCATGCTGCCACACTTCACTCAAACAAGATAAGCACAGCCATCCTGACATTCCTTTCCTCCATTTCCTATGTTTGCGCTAAGCTGCACATCGTCCAGACAAGCCCCCCCCCCAAAAAAAAAGAAGAAAAAGAAAAACAAGGGAAAGGTATTTGAAATGAGGAAAAGCAATCTATGACATACACACTACAAAATGTTACTACACATGACACATTTCTACATAGGCTTGGATTTGAACTCTCACTCCACTGAACAATCAGAACACAGTAAGGGTGCCTTATCCCTCTTTACCACACAGACAGCTTTTCAGCAGGGAACTGAAACATAAATAAAAGGGAAATGTAGTTCAAATGAAATAAAGCAATCTATGAAATAAACATTACAAAAAGTTTGTTAGTACACATAAAATATTTCGCCATAGGTCTGGATTTGAACTCTGGTTCCAATGAACCATAAGAACACAGTAAGGGTGCCTCATCCCTCTTTGCCACACAAACAGCTTTGCAGCAAGGAACTGAAATCATTCTGCACACAACCAACTACAACATCATCTACAGTAATATAAAACCATACAACTGTTATTTGTACATTTACTATTTTTTGGATATATTGCACTAAGTGATAACACAACCAGTTAAGAGTATTGCTTGCAAATATGCAGCTCTGTCTTACCTCTCTGCATTTGTTGGTCATTCTTCTTTTGTATGACCAGTAATCTGAGACATGCAGTCTGTAAGCCATTCCATATCATTGTCCTTAAAATGTGTGAGGATATTAAATGGCAATAATGTAATATGCAGTTGCCAACAAGTGAAGGGGAGGTTGGATGTTAATGAACAAAACCTTTGAATTGTGTTCTGCTTGCTTACATTTCCAACCTTGACAAATTACATCTAACACTTTGTAAGTCTAACCTGTCACACCCACTGGATGTAGGGCAGTCTGCATTGCTGCTGTGTTTTCCTTCTCCCTACCAGTGATCATTCACAGTTGCAATCCATTAAAAACAAACACAGAGGGAGTGTCTGCACTATGTTTATATCAGTTACATGGAGCCAAGTATTTGGGATTCAGCAATTCTATTGAGTTCACACCTCATTTGCATCTTTACCATCCTGACAGCCCTGAATCTACACCATAAAAAGGTAACCATGTAGCTAGGGAAACTGAAAGTGATGAGACATGTTTATGTGGAGAACACAAAAAAGAGGCTATTATTTTGAGATATATCTACACAGAGGATTACTGAACTTAAGAAAGTATGCTTGCATTTTGTCAGCTATGTATTACATATGCTGAAATGCAATTAAGAAACATATGTTTAATTGTTTTATATATATTTTGATTAGCAAAGGCTTTTATACTTTTATCTGTATGCACTTCTTAGAAGTGTACTGATGTGTGGGCATGTTTTATGGCATTTCACAGGTATACATGATTGTGAATGCCTTAACATGGAATGTTCTGTGTTAAATCTGTAAACATGTTTCAAGGACAGTTCATTTAATAGCACTTTTAGCATTTCAAAAATGGTTCAATGTCTCATTTGCCTGTTCTTTTGGGGGCGGGATACAAAGTTGCATTTCTGTTATGGCACAAACAATGATATATTGCTATTGTTACTCTCCTTTTTTTTCCATCTATCCTGTTGTTTGTATTTCAGTTCTGTAGACTGTTTTATTTTTCTCCAGTGGGTAACACTGAAATACCTTTTCTGTTTTATCTGGAAACAGTTATTTTGTAGTTGTGTGATACTTATGCATATTATCATTCTCTTGTCTTTTAGGACACCTAAGACTATGCCACCTAGGCATCTCAATCTTCAAAAATAACCCTTTACTGAACCTGAAAATCAGGTCATTGTTGAAGCTTTTGGGTGACACGGTACCTTCCTGCTTGAAAGGTGACATGGAGATATGTCAGGCAGAATGCAGATTTGGCAGCACATCATCACAGACATTAATGCAGTGGGTGGCCACAGCAGGACATATGACCAGATGCACCATAAAGCAATGACATGATCTCATCTGCACAGAGGAGAGCAGCTGCAGTGGGTCATGATCAGATGGGTACAGGGGAGGCTGCTACACAGCCATTACTAATAGCAAATTAAGAGTTCCTGCCTACTGTCAAGGATCCAAACAGCTCCCAGGAAAGTGCAGAAGAGCATGTCCTTGACATTGGTGCTACTGGTTCAAGGACAGCAAGTATGTCCCAGAAGCAGCTTCCAGGTAGGCTTTTGTATCTCAATTGTTAAATACTGTTGTATAGTAAAACAATTTAAATCAATACATTAGTTCTGTTTCACAAGAATCAATACATTAGTTCTGATTCACAAGAATTTTCTTTTGGGGGGGAGATTGAAGATTACTACAGTTAGCAACAAATTCTGATTGATTACACATGGGCTTGGGGTGGAATTGTCATCCAAGTTCCTGTTGAATGTATAGTTAATGGACCCCCTGTGTTATTGTTAATTGTGATGATATTGTCCTTACCTTTTGCTTAACTTCTTCCATGACCATCTGGCATACACAGGATACCATCATTTGCACATGGCAAGTCAAACATTTTTATGTCAGTACTGATGAGCAATTCAAATAAATATTTTAGTGTGTGATGTTGATATCAGGACTACTGTATGCATTGCTGCACTGTCTAATAGTGGCAGCATTGTTATTTTATCATACTGGACTATAGTAGTGTAGGTATTAATTGTTCCTGTGTCCTGTGTTTGTTGCTTATTATAACAGGTTATCCTGACAGTGGAAGTGTGGGACTTCTAACCACCCAATGTCAGAGTATCAGCAGACTCTGATGATGATGGTACCCAACAAAGGCGCAGTCAGGGGTGCAGAGGTTGAATCTGACACTAAAGTTGACATACTCTGAAATTCCATTGAACACAGCCAGTAGGCCTACGCCTACCTATTCCAGTGATTCCATAGATATTGGACAGGTGAAGGGTGAGACAATCAATCAGGGAAGTGTGATTACTGTGGTTTCAGTACCTGTTGACTCTGGTCATAGCCAAAGTGTGAGTGAGACTGCAGACATCATACAAGAGGATTGTTAGGGGTGGTCAGAGGAGGCTTGATGTTCCTCCTTCACCTGATTCAGGTGTCTCTTCCCTTTCCACTCAATGTAGTTTAGGGCCATCATGGAGGCACAGCCACCTTCCCATAGGTGCTCCATAGAAATGCTTAGGTTTGTAGATGTGGCACAGGCTGATATGCATGACTACCTCCAGCATGTTGCCAATTCAGTGAATCAGATGAATGACATATTGGAATGAGTGGTGTCTGTGATGGAACATCTGCTGGGAGGGGGCAGGCATCTTTATGGCCATAAGTCAACCACATCATCTGCTGTTAGCCAATGTGGCCATGTCCGATCATACTCCCATAGTGGCAGTACTTCCACTGCTCTGTCAGTGGATGAGCTGTCCACACCCAGACGTGGCAGGCCATGCGGTCATGGTCCTGGGTGTACTCATGAGGGGAGCTCATGCAACAGACATCAGTCATGTTCAGTTACCAGCAGTGCATCTGACTGTGGGTGCGGACATACCAGTGCAACTCCTGGCAGAGCCAGTTCTCATAGTTGGGGACAACAAAGATGAACTTCCACCTCTACCATGCATGGCTCACACCTGTCTGACATACCAAGATGTAGAGCTAGCACAGAGACTGGCTGTGTTCATGCAGACATTCACACACCAATTTCACCAATAGGGCCCCTACAGACACACTTACAACAGCTACATGGTTCAGCTGTGCAGCTTAAAACTCATTTTGTCTTACTGGCCATTTGTTGCTTTATCCAAATGTCTGCTTGATTCTCTTTCTTACTTACACACACTCACCAACCTTTTGTGTCAGCCTAGGCTCCCCCCCCCCCAACATATGATAACTGTGCCATATCCCTGTTTTGTATCTTTTGGATTCAGGGATACATATGCTTTGTGCCTGATGCTCAGAGTGCATAACTGACTAAGTGTTTTGTATATCTGCACTTGTGATGTTGAACTTGTAATTGTACCTTTAACTTATATTGGTCTTGGAAAGTCAGACAGTTGATAGCATCAAACTTTTCCCACTTTATTGTGAATGATCCTGTGACAGTTGTGAAGTCTGAAACTGCAATAACTTCTCTCTTTAATGATTTTCCAGTACAAATGTATGGTGCTAAACTGAGGGCATGCAGTGACCATCACTACTTTTGAGAGGTATGATTGTGTGAAGCTTTGATGCCTAAGGCTGTCAAGTAAGTCTCTGCTGTCACATGTCAAGGTAATTTCTGTACAAATCTCCCACCTTTTACTTACTTACAATACCAAATATCAAAATGCAAGAATATGCCAGTCATTCATATTATTACACAATACATTCCAGGTTCAACACTTACCTTGTAAATCCAGCAGTTGCAACAGTTTTAGTTTAGGGCTGACTCTGTTTGATGCAAGCAGTACACAGCCAATACATGGAGAGATAAAGCTTGTGATAGTTGCCTGGCACCAATGTTACTATATGTATATGGATAGGAGGAAGGTTTTAGGCCCTTAGGTGGCAAGTGAGTGTGATATGTGTCGTATCTTAGCCAATGTGAGGGGATATTGAGCATGCCTATGTCTGCCTAAACCCACAGCAGCTGCTTCATCCCCCTCTGACTCCTCACTTGCATGTGGCTGTAGTGACCTTGCCATTGGTGGTGGGATGTGTGCTCCTTTCCCTTGTTGATCCTGCTGAAGCTGTTTTCTCAGGATGATGTTGTGCAGCATGGCACATACTGTGAATATTTCACTACACATCCATGGATTGTATGCAGGGCTCCCCAGATGTATCTAGAGACTGGAACCGTGACTTCAGTAGCCAAAACACATGCTCTATAATTTTTCTAGTTTGAGCTTGTGCCTCATTATAGTGTTCTTCAGTGGGTGTGTGCATTTCAGATGGGTGTCATCAGCCACTGTTCCAGTGCATAACCTGCATCCCCCAGTAAATGAACCTGCGGGATATCCCCCCAGTGAATATCTGATACATTTGGGAGATGCACTAGATACATGAGTTGTGGTAACTGTCAGAGTTGACAGCACACACATTCAGGATGATTTCCTTGGCATTACACACAACTTGCCATTAATAGAGTGAAAGCCCTTTCTATTAATGTAGAGCCTTCTCTATTCCCTGGGTGGTGCCTTAATTTCTATATGTGTACAATCCGTGGCACCCAGTACTTCAGAGTAGTGTACTACAGTGTAGAACTCCTGCATATTTCTGGCCCTATCCTCAGGCATATGGGGAAAATATATGTGGTCACTAGCATGTTGGAGCACATCATTCAGAAATTGATGGAGGATCCTGAATGCTGATGTCTCTGACACCCCCAGCATGTCCCCCATTGGTCTCTGAAAGGTACCTGTAGCTAAGATTCTAAGTGCTACACATTACTTTGCCTCCACTGGGATAAGTTCCCTCGGTTGTCCTGGATCTGAGTTGAGGATGACAGAGGTTGCAGAGTTCCTGTAGTGTATCTCTATACACCCTGTAGTGCTCTACAATTTCCACATCATGTAGGTTGTACTAAGTTACACGGGGTCTGAAAACTCTTCTCCTTCTTGGCCCTGGCCTATTAGCAGCAGCAGCAACTTAGACTTCACCCTGTTACACATACAAATGAATTTAAGCAACAGCAGCCCCTAACATTGTTTTTGTGTCGACTCCTTTCCGTGGCTGTACTCCAATAAGTTTTGGAATTTGCAGGAAAAAACAACACTGAGTCTGCATGTTTGCTTTATAGCTTGTTACATGGCTCCTCCGTCTTGGATTGGTTGATTAGCATACAATTCAGTTGCTTATGCTGTAATTTGCATGCCATGATGTTTACCTTGTTTGCATGACTGTGTGTGGCTCTACACACCGTGTAGAGCCACTTACTGAATCCAAAAAGGTGCACTACCATGTAGGCTTTATTGAATCTAGCTGTCAGATTACTGATAATAGGAAAACAAAAGTGTGTATGTTTATATTGTCACTCATACAGTGGTACATCTGTGAGTCCAGGATTTTAGCAGTCTTAAAGTTCTAAAACTGCCCAGTGTCATTTTTATTCAAATTTGTAGAAGACTGTTTTCATTAGTGGATAAGAGACATGGATAGTAAATGGTATTGCTGACAGAAATGGTTCCATCAATGTTTAGAAATGCTGATGCACATACGGGTCACATTAGTGTCCATACTTTCTGAGACGTTGTATGGTGGAAGATAGACCAATACAATTTCATATTTCCTTTACCATCATAAACATATTTAGTAAGCACTTTTTGACAGTTTCATTTGTTAACCGATTTCCTGCAACTAAGACTAGCCCAACAAGCTGCATTTATCCCATTTTTAGCAGCAGACCAGAGTGTAATTAGAAACTATAAAGAAGAAATGGCTTCTCACAGAAGTTCAATATAGAATCAATGAAAGGAAATAAGTAAATAAACGTGTATATTTAGGTCTGGTTTTGGCAGACATTTGAGTGAGGCTAATATATGAGATAATGGCGTATTTGCTAAAAGTCACCATGGTGGTGGTAGGGAGAATCTTCCTTCAATGAAGTACAGCAGCCACTGAACTGATTATAGTAGAGAGGACAAGGTGTTGTGCCCATGCGCAGGATGGTTGAGCAGGATTTTCCCTAGAAAAATATTAAAAAAATGTTTTATCATTTTGAAAATGCATTTGACTAGGTATCTCTATCTTTTTATGCACTTACATGCCCTACATCCAAAGTGAAAGGAAAGAACAGATCATATAGGTCTGGGTAGAATAAGCAAGGAGGCTGGGGAGAGATACATATACCTCTTGACATGTTTTATTATTTGATAAATTTCTGTAAAATAGCAGATAATGGTACACAGACATGCATTTTCTACTCATCTAGCATTTGTAAGGCTAAGCATGATATTGCTTAGATGTAAGATAACATTGCTCTTGATGATTTTGAAGACTACATGCATTATTGAGTATTATACCATGATCCCCCCAAAACGTGCACGCTGATTGGCCAGCGTGCCCGTTGTAAATCGAGTTATACTAATGGAAAAAGGTCCGGTCGCTCGGACTTTTTACCATTAGTATAACTCGTTTTTTTTAAACACTGTCTCGCTATGTTAAATGAGTTTAACATAGCGAGACAGCTTTAAAATAAGCAACGGAGATCTCCGTTGCTTATTTTAAACTGTCTCGCTATGTTAAACCCATTTAACATAGCGAGTGTTAAAAGCAACGGAGAAAGCAAGATCTCCGTTGCTTTTTAGTGTCTCGCTATGTTAAATGAGTTTAACATAGCGAGACAGTTTTAAAATAAGCAACGGAGATGTCCGTTGCTTATTTTAAAACTGTCGCGCTATGTTAAACTCATTTAACATAGCGAGACACTAAAAAGCAACGGAGATCTTGCTTTCTCCGTATTTGCCACTCAAAACTCTGATGTACTGCGCAGGCGCGCAGTACATCAGAACTGCCGCGGATGCCAGACATCTGCGGAAGGGCAGTAAACAGGCATTATACTATGCCATTATTTAAGAAAAGTAATAGTTTCTTTTCTTAAATAATGTCATATAATAATAACCACTTCTGGGTGTGGGTAATGCTAAATTTACCACGGTTGGCTTTGTTTGGTCCCTCGGGCTTCGCCCTCGGGACCAAACCACGCCAACCGTGGGTAAATTTAGCATTACCCACACCCAGGCGTGGGTTATTGCTATAATATTAAGACACAAGCTGTATATGCATAATGAACAGTAGCTGTCACATTTCAAGAAGACATTTCAGTCTGACTGATCATATGTCATTCATTCTACTTTCTTTGTTTTGTCACTTTGAACAAAACACCTTAATTATGTCTTAAACAGATTTGTTCTAAATGTCAGACTGGAAATTAACATCTGCATCTTGGGGCCATGAATTCTGACAAAGGATTAAATCGAATTTGAATTTCTGTGCACAAATTTAAATGCAGCGATTGTTTACACATATGCAGGTCAAGTCTCACTCTGTCTCTCTATCTCTCTGTCTCTCTCTCACACACACACACACACACACACACACACACACACACACACACACACACACACACATGTGCACACAAACACACACACACACACACACACACACACACACACACACACACACACACACACACACACATGTGCACAGACAAACACACACACACACGTATAGGCGGTTTAGATTATCTCCAGTTCACCAAATGATATGTCTTCAGGATGCAGTAGAAAAATAAATATACAGAGGGAATATAGGAACAATATTAGGCAAATAATGAAAGGACCATAAGATGCCTAGCCATATGCACCTTTATTATGACACACTTAAAAGTTCTTGCCATCCTTTATAAGAAATTTAAAGTGCTCACCTCCCAATTCCATCAGGGACATGCATAATAACCCTGGTATAAATTTGTGTCTACCCATCCAGTCATCAAGGCTAGCCTTAAAGGTAGCCAAAATAGCACTTTCCTTGACTTGGGTGGACATCCAAATTCCACTGAGAACATGTTCTAACAGGAACCAAATGGCAGCAAAAGCTGTGAGGTAGCTAAGCTAACCCTTGGTCCTCTCTGATACCCATTTCTGGAAATGCAACTTAATAAACTGCCACATTTTACAGTTCAGTCATCATGCCAATGGTGTGCTTTTCTGTTGTGCTTCATGTCTTTAGATTTACTAGTCACTGAAAAATGCTTGTCAGGGTTGCATATTGAGTAATATGTGATATGTGATAGTTTGGTAACCGGTATTCATTATTAATCTGTGGTGATTACTTAGAGAGCACTTAATTATATCTAATATCTGTTCCTGAAAATAGGATTGCACATGTAATACTGTGCTCTTACAAAAGGAACACTGATCGTGCCTATAAAAATGTCACCAAGCAGATGAAGTCCTGACACACACAAATACCTTGTGTTAGAACCACGGACTAAAACTAAATGCCAGGAAATGTAAAACAGTATCCTTCTGGAAGCCATCCACCCCTGGTAACTACCATATTGACAACACACCCCTTAGAGCTGATCCAGTAGTCAGGGACTTGGGGACACACATAGACAGCAATTCAGCCTTTGACCAGTCCTAGTCAGTTATAGATTCCCCTCCATGGGTCACGACATCCATGAAGCCTACTTAACCAAACTGAAGACAATCCAAATTTTACCAAAAACACTGGTTATGGGGGTTTCAATTATCCCACCATCAACTGGGAAACCTACTCTAGCCCAAACTCGCTAGCACAAAAGTACATTACTTTGTGAATTCAAATGCCCTAGAGAAAATTGTCCATACCCTGAAAAGAGGAACAAACATTCTAGATCTGGTCCTCACCAACATCTCAAACAGGTGCACCGCTGCAACTGTTGCACCCTCATTATTTAAAACTGACCACAAATCAGTCACTTTCGAACTGACACTAACACCAAATCTAACAAAGGGTGAAATCAGACTAAAAAACTTCACCAAGGCAAACTATACCCTCCTAGATGAAGGTATAAATGCATTCCAAGCCCCACCCCAAGCTGAAATTGTAACTTTGCTGAAGTTTACACTAAAGCCCTCTAAAATCACTTGCATAAGTGTATAAACTTGGCTGTACCAGATAGAATCAAAGTCAGGGCCCCAAGTAAAATCAAGCTGCCATGGTGGACTTCCAGCATCAACAAACTCTACAATAAATGCAACAAGTTGCTGTCCAAGAAAGCAAAGACAAGGACCCAACAATGGAAAAGCACCCTCCTCAACCTTAACAGGCAAATAAGACAAAATTGTCAAATCCTCCTAGAGCTCCTTTGAGAGAAACCTAGTAAGTACAGCCAAGGATAACCATAAGGCCTTGTACAGTTATGTATGTAACCTAAAGGGTAAGACCCAAGCATGTGCAAAACTGGTGGCCAACGGTATCACATACACTAAACCCACAGAGACAGCGAACCTGCTATCAGATGGGTTTGGTGAAAATTTCACTCCCTTATCGGCTCCTAACTTACAACAAACCCTCCCCAAACCCCCACACACACACACACACACACACACACACACACACACACACACACACACACACACACACACACACACACACACACACACACACACACACACACACACACACACACACACACACACACACATATACCTTACATATCTGAAGAGCAGGTCCTCAAAGCCCTGTCCAAGGCAAAGAACACAGCCTCTATGGGATCAGATGACATCCCAGGCTGTATTCTAAACAGGCTACAACATGAACTAGCAGCACCACTAAGTACCCTTTTCAATCATAGCCTAACCATGGGCTTCGTTCCTGCGGAATGGAGAACAACTACAGTTATTTCCCACCACAAAGATTGTCTAGCAACAGACCCAGGGAATTACAGACCCAGAAGCCTGACCAGCCTCATCTGTAAGGCCATGGAACGTATCATTGTGGACCTCATAAATAAAGACATAGGTGACCTTCAAGCCCTGGAGCCTACCAAATTCACCTTCATGAAAGGCAGATCCTGCCTGTTAAATCTGGTGGATTTCTTTGAAAGAGTGACCAAGGCCATTGATGAAGGCAAATCTGTGCACACAGCATACCTTGACTTGGCAAAAGTTTTCGACACAATCCCACATTCAGGCATTACTGATAAACTTAATAAACTGAATGTTAACCCCTTCTTTGTAAGATGGGTTGCCAACTGGCTTACAAACCAGACACACACTATCAAAGTGGGTGACTCCACATCAACCAGCAGACCTGTTACCAGTGGGGTGCCAGAGATGTCAGTGCTGGGCCCCTACTGTTTGGTATATACTTGTTAGCAGTTCAGGTCAAAAGTAAAGGGTTGTGGCTGACCAAGTTTGCAGACAACTGCAAACTAGGTGTAATCATTGAATCCCCAAATTATATCAGTATACTGCAGGATGGGCTCACATAGACCAACAACTGGTGCATTAGTCACTGTCTCAGACTGAATGCAAAGAAATGCATCATTATTCGCTTTGGCACAAACAATGTCCCTTCACACTATCAAATCAATAACAATACTCTAAGTACTCATGAAGTGGTAAGGGACCTGGGATCACAGGTTGACCGCAAACTTATCTTCGACCACCACATGTCTACCATTGCAAGGAAATCTTTCTATGTAGCTCACTTTATTAGTAAAGTTATTGTCTTGAGAGCAAAAGAAGTTATAACCCCCTATACTTGGCAGTTATCTCGGCCATAATTGAGTATAACATCCCATTGAATATGCTGTACTAAGCACCTACAGCAATTAGAGAGACCTCAGAGGTTTCTAACAAAGAAGATCATGGGCCTCCAGCATGTGCTTACATGGACCGACTAAAATCTGTGTCATTATACTCCATATCATATAGACTTCTTAGAGGACACCTATGCCTGGTCTACAGAGCAACCCAAGACCCAAACCTCATGAACTTACTGCATATGATACAAGCCTTCTAGCTTAAAAGAGAGACTTTGGAGTGATTGAGTATCAGTTTTCTGTATTTTCTTGCTGTACTTAACTGTTTTCCGCCTAAATGCTGATTTTTCCAGCACTTGTTGTGATTTAAAAGCTTGATTATTTTCACATATTGTGCTTATTTGACTGCCTGCACTTTTAAAAAGTTGTTTTTTGTTTAAATAAATTGTTTAACTGTTGTAGGCTACACACTAAAGTATGATAGCCTTTTCTGATCACTTGTAGTCGTTTAAAGCTGTTTTAAGTGTACATTTTACTGTTTTTGCCTTATCTTTAAAAAAAAAAAAATGTTCTTGTTTCCTGCCTTTCTAAGCTAGTATAGTCCAGTTTTCAGGCTAGTGCTGAATTCAGGGCTGTGTTACATGTTTCTGAGTTGCCCATACCTTACTTGGATAGAGGGAAGTTTCTCAGTTCACCTGTGAGAGAGGGGAACTTTGAGTAGCCATCTGTCCCTGGAGGAGTGGTTCCAGCCCAGAAGTTACTAGTTTAAAAACTGCGTTTGCACGGTTTTGTGCGCCGGGCAGCACTGGTTAGCTAGGTTAACCTATTCCCGGCTCCACTAAGTCTCCTCTTCAGTTTTTCACTTGAAACTAGTCTAACTCTCAACCTAAGCACTCAAAAAGTCTCCTACAGTCCAGCACTTGTTCAGACCTAATAGCAAGCACTAATACACCCCGACACTTGACTACCCAGCAGGGCAAGGCTCTTTATCCACCCCTCACCACTCAAGCAACTAAGCAGCTCACCCTACTATTCAGGCATGACCAAAAGGCAATTTCAGGTGTACTCTCCAGTCCAGCTGGTGAATCTGGGTATCCTGAGGCAATGTTACAACTGCCTCATGTACACAGACAGCCCTCTCCTCCTACCACAAACACTAACATATGCGAGAGATGCAATTATATAGCCAAACTGGAGGCTAAGGTCTCTCCACCCAAGACTGGAACAGACAGTCATGAGGAGAAGGTTAACACTTGCGCCACACCTTCAGCCTCACATAGACCTACTAAACCAGCACTGGCAAAAAATACAAATAAATACACTAAATCATACTCGGAGGTTCTAAATGAAAACCTGCAAAAGCATCAGAGAGCTCCAAAGCCAACACCCACAAAACCTGCACCTCCCGTCACAAACCAGACAACACATAAAACACAAAATCAATGTGCCGCACAATCACAGCCCTTAAGGCGAAATAACATACCTAACACACTAGTAATACGCGACTCAATAGTCAGGCACACTGACGCCCCACTCACTAGGCTGGACAAGGAGAAGGTTACTGTTAGCTGCCTATCGGGAGCCAGAATCCGCCACATAACACAAGCACTCAAGTCACTCCAGAACAAGTACAAATATGACTCTACCATTGTTCATGTTGGTGTGAATGACCTGAGACGTACCTCCATGAACTACATGAAAAGAGACATGGAAGAGCTCTCTGATCATGTAGCCCAGGCGGGTATGACCCTGAGTAGCATCCTGCCCTCACCAAGAATGATACCTCAGTATAAAGAAAAAATTATCGGTTTTAACAATTGGCTAAGCTTCTGGTGTCATTCAAAGGGGATCCAGTGCCTGTCAGCCTGGGATGACATGCTCGACAAGCCACGTTTCTTTGTAAGAGATGGCTTGCACCTGTCACCCCTTGGCTTTCGAATACTGGCCAAGGCTCTTGCTGCCCCCATAGTGCCTTTTTTAGGGAAGGCTCAAAACTCAAACCCACCACTGTAAACAGCACAAGTAAAAAAATGAGGGCTATACTACTCAATGCCAGGAGTTTTAATCTCAAAATGAATGCGCTCGAAGCACTCCTAAGTATGGATAACGTCGACATCTGTGCAGTAACTGAAACCTGGTTCAAGGCTCCAGAGAGCACTCCAGCACTACTGGGCTACAACTCATACCATATATTTTTGCCACAGAACATGGACCGAAACACAAAAGGAGGGGGTGTATCCATATTCATCAAGGATACTCACACCTCCAGGTTAGTGGTGCAGCATGATACCTCTGAGATCATCCATGTGTAACTAACATCGGGCAAATCTGCAATGCAAATTGTGGCCTGCTACAGATCACCCTCCATGACCCAGGACCACAACTCCGCCTTTCTGGAGACACTGGAAAACATAAAGGTCCTACCGAACACCCTAATATTGGGTGATTTCAATTACCCTATCATTAACCGGGAAAACTACTTGAGTACAAACTTCCAGGCTCAGCGCTTCCTGGAATTTATCAACTCAAATGCCCTGGATCAACTGGTAAACTCCCTTACTAGAGGCCACAACATATTGGACCGGGTCATCACCAACATGGGCGACAGGTGTTCCGTACCAGAGGTCAACCCGTCACTGGTTAGATCAGACCATAAACTAATCACCCTGGATGTTCACACCCCACCACCACCCCCAACCAAGGAAACCACAGTGAAAAACTTTTCTAAAGCAAACTTCACCTTACTTAAGGCAGAGGTGGTAAGTTTCACAGCCCCCATGCTAAAGGATAACACTGCCCAAGATGCAGAATCCTTTACAATTGCACTCTATGAGCACCTACAAGGATGCATGGATCGTGCCATCCCTAGCAAGACCAAGACTCACTCCCCTAAGAGAAGGAAACCAGTCTGGTGGACCCTTGCCATAAACAGGTTATACAACAGAAGGAGGAAACTAGTTCAAAAAAATCAAATCCCAAGAAGGAAAGTCCTCCCTAATCAGTATCAGTAAGAAACTAAGGTCCATCATAAAATCAGACAAGGCTAACTTTGAAAGAAAAATAGCCAAGGATTTGAAAAATAACCACAAAGCCTTCTTTAGCTATGTCAAGAATCTAAGTGGCAACTCGCAGATATGCTCTGAGCTAGTGCAAAATAGCACAAAATAGACTGAGCCTACTGATATTGCCAACATCCTGGCAGATAGATTCAGTGCAAACTTCACCTCCCTCTCACCTTCAAAAGGGCCCACAACAATACCGGAAAAGTGTAGTGTCGCGGAAATCACAGAAGCACAGGTGAAAACAGCCCTTTCAAAAGCCAAAAACACAGCATCATTGGGGCCAGATGGTGTCCCAGGCTGCGTCTTGCATGAAATACAGAACAAACTAACCCCCCTCCTAAACACACTGTTCAACCTCAGCCTCTCCACAGGCTACGTGCCCATAGAATGGTGCACAGCAACGATTATTCCGCTCCACAAAGGAGGGGCCACAACTGACCCTGGTAACTATCGCCCCATAAGCCTGACTAGCCTGGTCTGCAAGGCTATGGAGCACATCATCATGGAACTCATTAACAAAGACATTGGGAACCTCCAAACACTTGACCCGGCACACTTCAGCTTTGTTAAGGGCAGATCATGCCTACTAAACCTGGTTGACTTCTTCGAGACAGTCACCAAGGCCATAGACAAGGGAAAGGTGGTTCAAACAGTCTACCTTGATCTTGCCAAGGCGTTTGACACCATTCCTCACTCGGGTATTATAGAAAAACTCACCAGCCTGAACATAAACCCCTATGTCACAAGATGGGTTGCCAACTGGCTTACAGACAGAACTCACACAGTAAGAATAGCGGGCTCCAGGTCCGACTCTAAACCAGTCACAAGTGGTGTCCCGCAAGGCTCGGTTCTAGGACCCTACTGTTCGGCATGTATTTTTCAGAAGTACAGGCAAACACAGGACTATGGCTAACCAAGTTTGCCAATGACTGCAAACTGGGAGCCATAACTGACTCTGCGGCTGACACGGGCATCCTTCAAAAAGGCCTTACTGAGACAGACACCTGGTGTCAAAGTCATGGCCTCAAGCTAAATGCCAAAAAATGCATAGTCATCCCATTTGGGAAAACAAAACACCCACGAATTACCACATAGGTGGCAGCCCCCTTAATACAGAAGAGGTAATAAGAGATCTGGGGACCCAGGTAGATAGTAATCTCTCCTTTGACAATCATATTGCCAAAGTAGTTAGGAAATCCTTCTATGTGGCCCATCTAATTACTAAGGGGTTCATATCTAGAAATAAAGAGGTTATAGTGCCCCACTACTCGTCACTCATCAGACCCATCATAGAGTACAATGCCCCATTTGGGATGTACCTCACAAGACACTTCCAACAGCTGGAAAGACTACAAAAGCACCTCACCAAGAGGATTACAGGCCTCAAACATATATCCTATGCAGCCCGACTGAAAAAACTCCAGCTGTACTCAGTGGCATATCGCTTACTCAAAGGTGATCTCTTCCTGACTTACAAAGCCATGTCCAACTCAGAATTGATGGACATGCTCCACCTAAAGAAATCCAAGTCACTGCGAGTCACGTGCTCTAGTGAGCTAATCCTCGCCACAACAATAAATAGAACATGCTGGAGGGATAGATTCATGTCACAGAGACTCCCCATGCTTTGGAACAAAATACCTAACTATATTAGGCAGAGCCCCTCACTAACACTCTTCAAGAGAAGCCTTGACGAGTGGATGGGTAACAGAAAATACACCCCTGGGATCACTTCATTGGCTCTGCTTGACAGAGGCTCAGTTAATTAATCAATGGGGCAGCGAAAGCCGACACACTCTGGCTAGGCTTAAAAATGCCCTCGGGCAGATAGCCTAGTACCTACCTATGAACCTATGAACCTATATCCGTAAATCAAATGGGTCTAAGGCCACACATTCCAGGGACATAAATATGACCTGCGACTTAAATAGGACATGCTGGAGGAGCAGATTTATCTCCCAGCAACTGCCACATCTTTGGAGCAGGCTACCAATTCATGTGAAATAGAGCACCTCTATGACACTGTCTAAGAGGAACCCTGATGAGTGAATGGGGCACTGAAAGTTCTTACCAGGGATAGCACCCTCAACCCTTCTGGACATGGTCAGTCATCACTAAATGCAATCTTAGGTATTGACTAGTACCTCTATGGTATTACATTGGGTTGAAACAGCTAGGCTTAAAATGACCTCTGGGTCAGTAGCTTAGTAGTCTCCTATGATCCTATGATCCTATTCTTTGAACAGTTCAGCATAGGCAACAGTGTTCTCAGGGTTTGTAGAGGCCTCAAATTTTGCCAGGTTATCACTTAATAGCAGGAAGTTGTTGATTTATTTAACTATTTTATCCCTGTAAACTTCATTTGGCAGCACATATACTAAAATTGGAACGATACAGAGAAGATTAGCATGGCCCCTGCACAAGGTATGACAAGGGGGTGGGAAGATGGCATAATGGTTAAGGTGTTTACCTTACAAACACAAGGTGCAGGGTTTGATTCTCACATGGGGTAATTGGCTAGGCTTGAAATGGCCCACGAGGGTAGTTAGCCTAGTACTAATCTATGAACCTATGAACCTATTTAACATATTTAAGCTACTACCCCTTTGGCCCCAAAGACTGCTGTACTCCTCCAACAAATGTTTATTCTTTTCCAGTAAATGCAAACAGATATTAAACATGCAGTCAGTGAAAATAACACTCAGCCTATACATACAGCAGTTCATAAGATTAAAATAACTGTTTTATATTTAGTCATGAACATGCTCAAATTTCCATATTTGTGTTAATTTTCCAAAATGGAAGCAACTTATCCAGTATTGTATGACATCATGTGAAAAGTTACATTAAGATGATAAAAACTGACTGATGCTTCATTTGTAACGTGAAGTTGTGGAGGTAAGTTGTTCAACCATTATTTCATTCTCTGATACCTACTTTATCCTGTTCAATATTTTAGTAGAACTGGAGCAATCCTGGCAAGCAACTGATATAAGGCAGAAAACTAATCATCAGTGAGATGCCAGTTCATTGCAGGACACACATAAACACAATGGCCCATCACTCATATACCTGCAGGCAATTTAGAGTATCATCAATTCACCTAATGCATGTTTTTTGGATGTGGAAGAAAACCAAAACACCTGATGACCCACATGGCCACAGGGAGGACATACAGAGTCCATGCAGAAAGCACCCCAGTGGTGAACCAGACAAGAAAACAAAGAGCTTTCAGACAGCAAGGATAACTGGCACACTGTGCCAGCCTTGGAGATATTCATGTGTATGTATGTGCAGTTAAGAAAATATCCAATATTAATATATTTTTTGTTATTATTTCAGAAAAAAATCAACTTACAAAAAACTGCATGGAATTATAACATAGGCCCAATTATTATGAAAAATAATGACTGCTGATACTTTATGTAACCAAGAAGGGCTTTAGAGATATCCAATAATATTTGCAAAATGAATACTTTATAAGCTACATCATTTATAAAATCTGCTTGGTATCGTGAACTGTTTCATTATGAAGATAAAACTGTCAGTAGTGCTATGAGCATATGTTGTACATTTTAAGCCACTTAAAGTTGTTTGTTTCTACTAAAATAATTTTGGTAATATTTAGATTAATATAAACATGTGATGGATCAGATTCCATGGCATTCAGGCAATGTAATGGTTAGCTTATGATGAAAAAGAACTGCAGTGTCAGTATATGACAATTTTTCAGAATGTTGAAGAACTGACATGCACAACAGCCTGAAGCCCAGAAACCTGCCATGCTAAAAGCTCAGAATGCCTAAACAAATTGAACTGAATAAGTTATAGTTTAAGTCCTGTAAGAACCGTGCTGTATTAATTCATGCAAATATATCTGTTATATTAACAAAGTATCCAGATGGCTGCAACAGTGTTTTGCACTTGCAGTTATGGAAAAAAGATTACGTTGGCAAAAATGCAAGTTAACCAGAAATAAAGTAATACTTCAGAATAGACTGTATAACCACTTCTATTAAGGTGGGGGTATTAACTAAAAAAATAAGATTAGAGAGAGCATCTATAGCCACTTTTATTTTCTATGTATTTGAAAACATTGGCTTATAAAATACAGTGGGAAGATATAGAAGGAGGTTTTATTTATTTTATTTATTGGCATTTGATTACCGTGAAGTCCAGCTGGGTAGGTCCCCATTTTAAGCAGAGGCCTAGGGAGAAAAGCTTCAAAGTATTATCACAAGGTTTAAAGAACAATTATTTTACAATTTTCAAAAATAATACAAAAAGCATCTACAGTTTAAATAATTATACCAAATTAGATATAATGTGAAAATATTGGTTAAGAATAGATATTACTTATTTCACAACGATTTAATAGTTTATGAAATTTTAACCAGTTTATGGAGAAATTAAAGGTAAGATAGTGTAATGCAAACATGAATTGCAATATGAAAGGAGATAAAAAACAGGGTTATGGCTTATTTAAAAAGAGTCAGGGGAAAGAAACTGATTAAAGTAACAAAGTGAATGAAGAAGGGAGAATAAATAGGTGTTAGATATGCACAGGTACTTGTTCATGTTTAGGGATATAGTGTATCCTTGGGATGAACAAGAGCAGAGCCAGATTTTTGTCAGGAAGTCTTTCCGAAGATTTTTAAATAACTGGAGGGAGGGTATTGACCTGATGGATACAAGTAAGGAGTTCTAGGCCTTAGCAACATGGTATGAGTGCAGACCGTGCCCAGTGGATTTGATAAGTTTGTGGACAGACAGGAGTTTTTAGTCATTGGATCATAATGACCAATTGGGAACATAGTTGTGTAGAATGTTGTACAAGCAGATGGATGCTGGATAGTGTTATAGGTGGTTAGAAGCTGTGTACATGTTAGTTGATGGGGTAGTTCTAACCAATTTAGGCTTTTAGTGCTAGGTGAGTTCTAAAAACAGCATTTGCTGCAAATGCAGTGACTTTATTATAGCTTTATTCAAGTTTTGACTTTTGTGGTACCTGGGTGTTAGTAAGGATGGGAGTACACTAAAGTAGTGACGGGAGGAGGTAAGATTTGGGAAATGTATTTTTACTTGCATTGGTGAGAAACTTTTGGGCTCTATTTTGCATTATTAAAAGAGAGGATTTTAAATTTTAATTTTTCATGAAATAGGGATTTTAGGAAAAAAAGAAGTAGTTTTTTTGAAGAGGGTAAAGCATGAGTTGTGAGTTTCAAAGCCATGTCTCAGTGGCAGGTTATCTGTGTATTGTATAATGGAGGCCTGTTGTGTGGATGTATGAAGGGTGCTAGTGAGAATGTTAAAGAGGATTGGACAAAAGATATAGCCTTGGGGCACACTGGGAAGTATGGAGAGGGGACAGAGTGTAGTATTACTAACTGACACCGAATGGGCAGGTAGATTTTGAACCATGGAAGGGTGGGCTGAGGTAGACCTAGTTAAGACATTTGAAGTAGAAGTCTGTTGTGACAAACAGTGTTGAAGGTTTTAAACAATTCTAATAATAAGGAGGAGACTAGTTTGACATTATCTCCAGCGTTATTGGCAGTATCTATAAAGGTTACAAGTGCAGTGTTGTTAGTATTATGGGAAGCCATGTTGAGTGGGAGATAGGAGTTCTTCCTTGCAGGAGATAGTTAAGAAATTTTTTCTGAATACATTTTTAAATATTTTGGAGAGGGGAGACAAGATTCCTAAAGTTCTAAAGTTAGTAATGTCTGCTGAATTTCCTCCTTTGCATAGAGGGATAATGTGTGATTTATTTTCAAGAGAGAGGGAACATAGGATTCCTGGGTTGACCTGTTTATAAGGATTGAGAAAAGATAGGCAATGCTATCAGCTGCAATTTCAAGATACTCATTTGGAAGGTCATCAGATGATGCAGAGCATTGTTTCAGTTTGCTTATGAGTAGTTTTAAATAAGATGTAGACATGTTTGAAGGTAAAAGTATATATGGTGATATGTGGTGGCTGGACAAGGTTGGGATTGGATGTTGGGAAATCTTTGCTTAGGGACACTATGCCATATATGAAATAAGAGTTGCATTTATTGCAGTTTAAAGTAGTGAGTTATTTGGAGAGGGATTAGGGTCGAATTGTTGTCCAGGGTAAGAGTTCTTTAATGGTTGGCCTGAATTTTTTACGGATGTGTTTCCTGTTCTTCTGAAAGTTGTTATTGTACAGTTTTTTGTCTTGATTTATTTGTTTTTTGTTTAGTTGGACCACATTCTGAAGTTTTCAAATTATTGTGGCATTTTTATATTTTTGAGATTCTTTCCACATTTTTTCGCTATCCTGCATTAGCATTCTATTCTTTTTGGATAGCTAAATGACATGTTTTGTTTTTAGTATCTTAATTATAGGAGGCACAAGGCTATTTAGGACATTTAGGAAAGTTGTAATGAATTCCTTTACAGCATCATCTAAGGAAAGGATTTTTAGCATGTTCCAATTAATAGATGATAGTGTAGTAATGAATATTTCTGGGTTAAACCTGGACAGGTTGTGTGTTGTTTTATAAATATGCTGTGTAAGTGGATGTGAGAGATGTCTGTATGTATAGACTGGGAGACGGTCACAGAGAGAATCTGGCATTGTACCTGTGGTGGTGAATTTACCAAGATCTAGTTTAATAACAAATTTGATGTCTGTCTATGATGTGTGTGCTATTAATTAGTTATGAGAAACCATATACGTTCATGCTAGATGTAGAGGAGTTAGAGGTTGTGTCCAACAAATTGATATTGACATTATCTAGAAGTATTTTCTTGTGGAATTGTTATGGATACCCATATTTTTCGGTGTAGCTGTACTATCACCAGGAGGGAGGGAGTTAATATTTATTTATATTTGTTTATTTTCAAAAAAGTAATAAGAAAATTTGTTGATTTGAATTTTGATATTGATTTGTTGTAAAGAGAAATGTGGTAGGTGTTGAGAAATATTAAAGATATGCCACCACCTTTCCTCTTTATATAACCTTTATGGATGATACTATAGCTGGAAGGTGTAATTTGGAGTCATTTTTTGCTGGGTTTAAGCCAAGTTTCAGTTATAGCAAGAATATCAGGCTTGTGTTGGGTAATTCAGTCATGTAGTTCAGTAGTTTTATTTCTTATGCTTCCAGTATTTATATGGACAACAGTTACATTACTGGTATTAGGTGGATGATCTTTGTGGGGTTAGAGTACTATGTGGAAGATAATTGTCCTGATATTGGTTGTGATAGATGAAGCCAGGATTAGGGTAAATGCCTCCTGTTATGAATATTATTGTATATTGGTGTATTAGTGATTCTTGTTTTTTTATCTTTTTTTATTTTTTTTTTCAGATTATTTTTCCACTTAATTTTACTTTGATTTGAGTTGAAATGGAGTTAATCAGTCTATATTTGAGTTAAAGGTAAGGGGCATCATTAAATAGGTTTGGTGCAATGTGTGGGGTTTAAGGAGGAAATATGGATAGGTGGTTGAGACAGAGTTGGAGAGATGTTGAAAGCTATTATTGAGTCATGGTAGGATGAGAGATAGCTCAGAAGGAGAAGAAGAGTAAACAATAAGCTGAGGAGTAACATGATTATGTAAAATAATCTGCATTTTATTGATAGCAGGTAGTTAGGAAGTAGGAATCAAAAAGAAGTTGCAGGGCTGTAGGATATTTAGTGGTGGTGGAGTCTGAAATCTGGTAGAAGACAGGTAGCAAGGAATTATTTTCCATGAAGGAAAGGAGTTAGGTTGCCCTGGTATCTTCTCTTACATTTCTGAAATGTAAGAAATAGAGGGCTGTGAAAGAACACGGTATGAGGATGTAGTTAAGATAGGAAGATGTGAGGGTTTATTTGAGGAAAGTATAAGTTGAAATGGAGAATAATAGGTACTGTTGGGATATAAGATGAAAAAAGTTGTCAGGAATTATGCTAAATGTTAGATGGAAGTTAGGAAATAGGAAAATATAAACAGAAGTGTCTGTATGATAGTAGTAAGGTTGTTTGGCGATGGTTAGGGAATGGATGTCACGAGTGAAATGTGTATGTGGGAAGTATAATGGTTGACTAAGAGGGGTGGGTAGGAATTTGGGGTAGGGTATGGGAGCATAGTGGGTTTCCCACCCTCAAGTAATTATTACAGACAGCAATCAGTTTATAACCAGTACAAAATAACAAGAAAGCACAACATAGAACAGGTTTTCTTTCATTTACTGAATGCAAAAATCAGGAAACTAGAGAGACTAAGAAATTGGCATATATAGTGGAGTCTATTGGTCAGGAGAAAGAACCGTGGCCAACTTAGTAAGTGGTTCTAAGAGCACAAGGGGGAAATTAACATAGCCACTTTCCAGCACAGGGCAGTCACATATTTGACTAGTTAAAGTTAATACACAGCAAGAATCTTCATGTTAAAATTGCTTTCCTTGCACAATGACAAAGTTCTCAGTGAAAACATTTAGGAGTTCAGTCTTGTGACAGAGCTTCTGTAGTATAGAGGTCAGAAATGAATGTAGTGACCACAGGCTCTGAATGTAACAAAAAGAGAAAACTCTACTACACTGTTATATTATTTTGAGGCAATAAAGTTAATACTTATTCCAAGAGATGGAGGAAAGACTATGGCGAGTCAGAGCAAGATAATATGGGTATTTTAAGAGCAGAACAATGGTTAAAAAGGCCTATGAATGCAAGGTCAAAACAGGTTTAGCATGAGGTATAATTATATAGAATCACAGTAATACAGTGCATAAAGCTGTGAAGATCAGAATTAGCATAACATAGCACTACACTGATGAGCAAAACATAAAACTATCACTTAGTAAATATTCATTGGATTAATCAGTATATCAAAAGAGTATTACATATACCAAGATATCAGCAACTGACATTAAATATACACTTGTTAAAGGGCTCAGGCTCAACATATGTAAAGCTAATCTGTCTTGAATGAAATCAATACAAATACAACACGCTACCAACATCTTTTTATTGTTCTACAAAGTCTTACAAAAATATAAATGTAATACCACATGACATGTACTTGAGCTGTGAAGGAAGAATATTATATATTATATTATACTGTATTATATTATATTATGATATATTATATAATATTATATTAAAGTATATTATATTATTGCAGAATAATAGATAGGAGAAGATTGCCCTGTTTACAGACATCATTATTCTTTACTTAACTGGGCTTGATAGTGGTCTGGAGAGAGTATTTAAAATATTGGGAACCTTTCTTTTTCTGTGATATTAGGATACAAGATTAATTAAATTAAAACTAAAGCTATAGTAATCCAGTCTGCACCCTCCTTTGATTTAGTTCAAAGGAGACAATAAAATACATGCCGTAAAATGTTCCTAATCACCAAATCCTATACGCAGCAAAGGCATTTTTGTATGACCTCGGCTAGAGGTTTTGGGGCACTATTCAGACAGAACTAATGAAATGTATTTCAGAAGACAAGAATCAATGGTCAGGTGAGGCAAAATGTCAGTACCGCATGAACAGGGAGGCTTGGTTCTTCTGAATTTGCATAGCTATTACAAGGCTGCGGAACCAAGAGTAGCTGACATATGTCAGTCAACAAATTATGCTGCAAAATGGAAGAATATGATGCTTTTGAATCAGGGTGAAAACCAATTTCTACAATAATTAAATACATGGCCAAAAACCCAGGAGGTATGTCTAGATAATACATACATAATAAAGTATATAAAATAGTGAAGGGACAGGCTAACACTAAATTATATTTGAAACAGAGAATAGAATTATGGCTTATAGGTCTCCATCATTGCAATAAAATAGCTGAAAATATTCTTCAGACTTGATATATGGAGCATGGTAGGCTTGTTTATTGGGAACATCTTGGGAAAAGAGTAGGGTTAATAGAATGGAATGAAGTGACAGAGAATTTTAATTTAGGACCCAATGTCTGGATGGAATGCATGAGAATATATAAGACTTTACAGAAAAGACAGAGAGAGATTGATAAGTTTCAGTAAAAATGACAGTATGAATGGTAATGTTAGTGGAGACTAGAAAATCATAATCAAACACTAAAAAATTAATAATAAGATTCTGCCATACAGTACAAATTAATCATAGAGAAAATAACAGGAACTGCCCATAGAGTGGCAGGAGCCCATAGCTAGGCTGATACTGGAAAAATAATGGCCATGAGCATATGAACTTACATGAGATTTCAAAGCAGTGAAGATCATGACAAAACTCAAGAACATTTTTGGTTGGAAGTTTTTGCAAAAGTACTTCTATATGCTGGAAAGGTTGAATAAAATGTTTGCTAGGGTGTTTTGTAACCATTGTAAGTGCTCAACAGATGAACTAGGGGATTAGGAGCATATTTTTAGTCATGTTCACTCATGAGACTGATAAAAGATCTAAATGATCTGATACAATAACTGCTGAGGTATAAATGGGTCTTGAATAGAAAACATGGTGTTAAAGGGATAGCCTTTAGATCTTACATCAACCTTTATATGTCAAATCTCTTATAGGACTAGTGTTGCTGGCTTTTAAAAATCTATTACAAGAAAATGAAAGTCTACTAAAATGCTGGAATTACAGGAAATCCTGGTGATAATGGATACACTGAGGCAAGCTGAAGGGATCATAGGTAGTATAGTACTAAAAGAAAGACATAAGTACAAATGGAAACTATGGGAACAATGCCTGTGTTTTTTGTAGTTTAGGTTTAGCTAGTTAATAAGAGAGGCAAATAAAATAGGGAAGACATTTTAGAGGGTATTAAGTAAGGCCTTTACTCATGATAATACAGAAGCATGATATTATGGACAGCATAAGCTATGGCTTATGCCATAATGAGTTTTTGAAATAACATCATTTATATCATTTATTCAATTTCAATTGCTGAGAAGGTAAAAAAACAACAGATTACAGCAGTTCAGGTACATGTGTAGAAAAGCAGAAGACAATCTAATAAAGAAGATTTGGGACAGACAGAAAGAAGGTAAGAGGAAACAATGGCATCCAGCACAGAGCTGATTAGATTGTGTGAGAGAAGACCTGTCATGGTTGGGCATGACTACTGAAGAAGGTAGGAGAATGGCATTGAATCAAGAGAGATGGTGACAGTTGGCATGACACCCTGATCCCATGCAGAAAATGACAAAAAGGATGTTTATGATGATGATGATGATTTTGATCATTTATTCATATACACATCCTGAAATATAATTCTACAGCATAATAGAGTCCATTGTCAAAATCCCCAGTAATTGCAGAAAATATATATTAACATACAAGAAGTGAGCCATCCGGTCCCCCGCTCCAGATATGCTACATAGGTTTTTGAACCAATGTGTTTCTACCATTAGACCAACAGACACTGTGCAACATTTATTACAATATTACAATATTACATTTCTCATATGAAAAAATGATTTACACAATCCCAGTTATGTGACTGAACACGATTCAAGAAAATGTATATGTTTATAGGTTTTACAACTAGCATATGGCCAACACTTCTAGACTATACAATCACAAAACATGGTACTACATTACATGACTTGCCATGCAGTGGCTGCTGCTTAACAAGTTGACATTGTTCAACACAATAAATTCACTGGATCTATATGTGCAGTTCTGAATTAAAACCTTCAGAACTATTGGCAAGCACCAAAGCTGCATTAATACGACAATCTGTCACTTGTTCATAAGTCACTTGCTAGCCAAACTCCATCAGAGTCTGATCTTGTATATTCCCACGTATAAATGTGAATGTTTAACATGAGATTCTATGCAAATATCACAGCACATCATACATGATTTATATGTGTCCAAGAGGCACGAGTATCTGCAATGTACATCTTCCAGTGTTAATGCATCAGCCTTTACATAGTCTCACTAAGTATAACTGCAGCAGCTGTCTAAAGCAGTCTTTGCAGTTAAAAGACAAGATAAAGAACAGTAAACTTTACATAATAGTAGCTGTTTAAATGATTATTACTGCAGTAGCCTAAACAATATGAGTTGTATCCTGCATAGGATATAACAGCTGGCCTACTTCCAAAGCTTCAGGGCATCTTCCACGTAACCAAACATTCAGGCAGTTCGAGTTGAGCTGAATAAAAAGACAGGTTTGGGTTCCAAGCCCTTCAGAGCTTTCATACCAACAGAGGGAAGGAGGCTGAGCCTTGCAGGAACAATTCTGGGAGCAACAAAACATAAATGTCCATACCCTGGCATAAGCAATACACCAGAAAACAAGGGTGGTGGTGGGAGGGAGTGACTTCTGCAGCAGTGATAATTCAAACATCTACAGCTATGATAAGCTTACTTACACAGCTGCTCAATGTTCTTCATATTGATCACTGCTACAGTAGCCTTATCTAATTAGGTGGATTACCCTAACTTAATATATTTGGGAGGGGGGAGGACAATGGTCCAGGAACCCCTGGGAATGATCCTAGCAAAGCTAGATCTAGTCCTAGAAAAAGAATCAAGGTTGTAACACTTTGTAAAAGTATGTACAGAAGACCAAGTTGCTGCTTTCAGAATACTTCTAGAATCCACCCCTTTCCAAAAAGCCATAGATGAAGCCAAGGCCAGGGTAGAGTGAACCTTGACCCTGCCTGGAATAGTTTTGTTGTGATGAGTATAAGAAAAGATAATCACCTTAGACAAATATTTTTGGAAAATAGTCTGCTGTGACACAAGTTGTCCCTTCCTCTTACCTTCACAAGAAATAAATAACTAACCAGAAGAAATTAAAGGTTTATTTCTGTCAAGCTAGTACCTGAGTTATCTGTGGACATCCAAGGTATGGAGTATTCTTTCTCCCTCGTTTTTAGGTTCAGGAAAGAAAACAGGGAGATGGATAGTTTGGCTTAATGTAATCTCAGATATCACTTTAGGTAAAAAAGACAGATTAGTTCTCAAAGAAACTATGTCTCTGTGAAAAATGAAATAGGGTTGACTCACCATAAGAGCTTGAAACTCAAGCCTTTCTTGCAGAGATCAGAACAATTGGTAAAACTGTTTTCCATGTTAAGAACCTCAATTCAGCCTGGTTAGATGGTTCAAATGAAGCAAGTGTTTGCTTCTCTAACACAAAATTAAGATCTCAAGGAGGGACCATCACTTTTCTTGGAGGCTTTTATGCAAAACTGATTTCAAAACATTTTGACATGAGAATACATTGAAAGCGGCTCAGACAGACATGCTGAACTGGCCTATAATGAGCCTTGACAGAGGAATACGTAAGGCCATAGTATTTTAACTCACACAAATATTGTAAAACCAGAGAACAACTACTCCTGAATGGGTGCTGGTTATGTTGTTGGCACCACCTAGAAAACCTTTTTCATTTCATGTTTGCAGCACCAAAAAAAAACTTTTTAATTTGCTAATATAAGATTGTGTGGTAGCAGTCTTGCTGCCTCCATTAGTACCTGCTGCACATCATTAGTAAACAGGTGCATAAAGGGAATTAAGACCTTACTATCCAGGTAGTCAGTTGAAGTTGATTGTGATTGGGGTGTATCAAGTACCCCTGATCTTGTGTGAGTAGATCCATTCTTTGAGGAAGCTTGTGGTAATTACTCCTGGCCTTTTCCAAAAGAAGGGAGGAACACTGCTGCCTGAGCCAGAAGAGAGTCACCATAATGATCTTGGGGAATTCCTTCTGAATCTAGAGAAATACCCTGGACATCTTCAGTATACAGGTGCCTAAAGGGAATTAAGATCCTATTTTACAAGCAATTGATTGAAGTTGATTGGGGTCAGGGTGTATCAAACATCCCTGATCTTGCGTGAGTAGATCTATTATGTAAGGACGCTTGTAGTAACTGTCCCTGACCATTTCAAAAAGAAGGGAGAACCACTGCTGCCTGGACCAAAAGGGAGATGTCACATTGATTTGCTGGGAGTCCTTCTGAATCTTGGGAAGTCCCCTGGATATCAGTGGAAAGGGTGGATAAGCATCCAGGAAAAGAAAAGCCATCTGTCTTCCAGGCCTTCTTCCATGGAGTCCTGAACCAGAATCTTGACAGTCGATTGTTCCAAGTTGAGGACATTTCTACAGATGGATCATATTTTGGAAGACCCCATAATCTAGTTTCCATTCATGAGGGTCTACCCTTGTCCTACTCAGCTTGTCTGCCACACAATTTTGCCCTGATGGAATGTAGGATATCTGTAGAGTGAGATTGTGCTGTGAAGCTATATCCTAAGCTAATATGGCTAGTCTGCAAAGGAGGTACAACCTAGTTCCCCCTTGCTTGTTGATTTACCACATGACTATGGTATTGTCTGTAACCACTTTTGAAAGGGCTTGGGGGCCATAGATGATTCAGAGAGTTGTGTGCCTTGATCAGGAAAAGTAAATATTTTATATTTATATGGTTGCATCTGTCCTTGGTATCTTCCACATCTTGCACTTTTATCCCTCCTGAAACTGATCTCCAAGCAAAGTCTGAGGCATCTGTGGTAACTGAATGCTTTTGACAAGGAGGGAGAAGGGGAGAGCCAGATTTAGGGGTATTTGCTGTGTCTACCAAGTGATTTATTCTCTGACAATCCCCAGCACTGGGATTTGAAAAGACAATGGATATTGGTATTGGGACCAAAGGGACTTCAGATACTATTGTATCTTTCTCATCTGAAGACTTGCCATGGATATCATGAGAATCATAGATGCCATGAGACCCAAAATCTTCAGGTATTTCCTGTCAGTGACCAAAGTCTGAGTGGAAAACCTTAGAAATGGATCTAGATATATAAAAAAACTCTTTGAACTAGCTGACACCACAGGAGCACAATCCTGTGTAGTCAAAAAAAGACTTTTTAATGTTCTCTTGGAACCCCAGCTAGTGTAAGAGATCAGCAAATATAAACAAGCCAGCAAAATACAGAAAATATGGATACCCTGTAGAATGCAATGAGCTATAACTAGAGCGAGACACTTTTTCAACAGTGCTGATGCAGTGAATAGTCTAAATGGTAAGGTACAGAACTGATAATGTAACCTAGACACACAAAACCTTGGGAAACACTGGACAGCTATAAAAATATGGATTGGATGATAAGCAGCTTTTAAATCTAGATTTACCAGGAAACTTCAAAGAAGAAGAAGAGGTAACAGCTTGTGAAGTGACATCATTTTGAACTTGGGCACTATAACAACAGGTTTAGGAAAGAAAGATCCAGAATTGGTCTTCAAGCATTTTTTTCTTTTGCAGTCAAAACACTTTTGAATAAAAATCTTTTCCTACCTGGGAAGGAGGAACTATCACTCCTCGGGATAGCATGTGGTGAAGAAGAGGTGGAAATGAAAGAGTCTGGCCTGGTGGCTAAGGAATTACTCCCTGAATAGAAGGAACTTCCTCCCGCTGCCATCTGTAACCTTGATGAATGATCATCAGGACCAGTTTGTCTGAAACTATCCGTTGCCAAAGAGAAAAGTGGAGGTTCAGACTTTCTGGAAGGGAAAGGGAGCTGCCAGGGTTAGGGGGAGGGGTACAAGATTCCTTGAATAGCCATTTTGATTTGCTGGACTGTACTTAGTTTTAGGGATTTCCCAAGTATTTTTTTTTTGGCATCCCCTTGTTATTTATTCTATTATCTGCATTTTGTTTATTTTATTTTTGCCAAAAGTGGATGAGGGGTTAGAGAATACATTGGAAATTTTTGAAAAGGAGGACTGAAAAATCTTAGATACTCCATATACCAACTTATCCCATTCATTATGCTTTTTGATCTCTGCAGCAAAAGAGCAAAAAACTAAATCTCTATCCAAAGGAGAATTGAAAATCTATTTTTTACATCATCTAGGAGGTTCTGAGAACACAGCCAGGCAAACTTCATCAAAACAGCACCAGGGGTCATACCCTGGAAATACCCTGGAAGAAGTATCAACTTTGTATCCACTCACTGTAAACAATAAATAGTGACTTGTATAGTTGAATAAATTAAATTATTTAAAGTAGCTTTTTCCTGACAAAAAGAAATGGCAGACAAAACATTCCTCATGTTTTCGTAATTAGTCAGAATAAACTTTGACATAACAGCCTGACAATTCAAAATTCTGAAAATCAAAGTTGCAGAAGCACACACCTTTTTCAAATATTGTGTCTTTTCGGCTTATCCCGGTTAGGGGTCGCCACAGCGGAACTCCAGTCCGCTAATGTTTGGTAGTGGATTTTTACCTGCCGAGTTACCAGCCCTGACACACAACCTTCAATGAAGGCATGCCCATTCACGCATGCCTCCACACAGAAGACGCTCTAGCTGAGAATCGAACAGGACAACATCTTGCTGTGAGGCAACAACGCTACCGCAGCACAACTACCGCGGGTACACACTTTTTTCAAATACTTATCAATAATCTTTCCGTCCTTAACAGAAAGAGTAGAATTGGAATTAACAAAAATGTTTAGCAGCAGCAGAATTGACTAAATCTAACTGCTGGGTCAGGTTTGGGAACAGTATATAAAAACTTAAAAGATTGAGAAAAGTTATACATTTTATCTGCCTTTTGACGGGCAGCTGGCTGACTTTCAGGAAAATTGCAGGCAGTGACACATACATCCTCCAAAACTAACAGAACTGGAGGAATGGATGAAGTTTCTGGAAATTTCTTCTGTAATGGCTCAGAGTTTTCTGAGGGACTGATAAACTTCATTGCTCTCCCAGTGAAAACACTGGCACATTCTGGAAATAATCTCAGAGAAATAGAAGCCCTACAGGGAGACTCAGAAACTGAGCTCTCCTCTCTGAGTCTAAATTAGAAATCTGAGAAGAAAACCCTGTATCTGTCTATTAATCTTCCAGTCCAGATGAAAAATGTTGAATGTCTTTAGTAAAAGAGCATCCACTCTTTTACCAGAAGCCACCTTAATAGAAGAATCAATAGTCTGAATTAAACCCTAAACAAGACCCAATAAATTACTCCTGTCAAGGGAAATTTGAGGAGTAGTAAATACATTTTAGTTTTCTGATTTTTTGACAGGAAAAATGAGGTCTACAGTGCTATTAATGGCAAAAGCAACAGCTTCCTAGGGATGAGAACAACATTCTGACAAAAGGGAGAAATCTTTACAGGTTCCCTGTCCCAGGACTGGCAAGAATGGCTCTCCCTTGCCTACTGAAGGGACCCCAACAGTCGTAGAGGATGTGGCTAGCCCCTGGTCTATTGTGGCTGTAGGTGCTATATCCTAACGCTCCAGGGTAAATGATGAGTGGTCTAGGAACTAACAATAGCCACAGCATAGTTACCTATTTATGGCTGAAGCAAACTGCTAGCCTGCTGTGATTGCAAGACTGTTTGCTTAACTTTTTCTTTTGTGCCTGGAAGAAGGATTGACTGTGGGACCGGTAGTTTGTTCCATAGTCAAACTGAAAGCAGTGCTTCTTTTCCAGGGAAAGCAAGTAGCAAAACCCAATAACAATTCAAAGTCTTTAAAAGTCACTTTTGCACATAAAAAACATAATAAAAATCTCCTTACAATATGCTGCCAACCCCCAAAAGTAAAATAAACACAATTTCTCAACAGAAAAATATATTTTTAATTACTTTAAACTAACATGAAAAAGTGCATTTTAATTTAAAAGGGAATTACAGTCTCATAACAATCCATTAATACAGAAACTCCTAGCTTAAAAATAACTTTCCTGAACAAGAAAGTATTAATAAATAAACATTTTTTTTAAATGTAAGGTTTCCCCAAAGGGAACTTATCCCAGGAAAGGAACAGCACAAGCAGACTGTTGATCCTTGAAAGCTTCAGAGAAGCACACTGCTGAGTGATATGCAAGCTCTGAAGGGCTTGGCATCCAAACCTGTCTTTTTAGTCAGCTCGGCTCAAGATGACTGTAGATTTGGGCACATACAAGGTGCCCTGAAGCTTTGGAAGTTGGCCTGCTGTTATATCTTATGCAGGATATAACCCATGTAGCTAAGACTACTGCAGCAGTGATCAATATGTTGAATGTCTGATAATCAAATCAGCATGTTCTACCCCCTGACACCCAATCATCTATACAACCATATTTATGTATTAATAATGACATGCACACATATTCATACTTTGTTATATAAGCAAGTGCGAACACAACTCCATGCATAACTAAATGTATAGCACTGTATTTATATGACATAAACATAGTTAAGTTTCATACCACGTCAATATGGACATTGCATATACTGACATCATGAACTTATAACCATTGTAATATTTTCCTACAGACAGTAAATGCATTTTCAGCTTATGAGAACTATACTCTCTGGAACCACGTGTCTTTCTATGAAATTACTTTTTGTTAGTGTTCCCTACAGTGCAGGCATAGCTAGCCAATAAATAAAATTAAAGAATTTGAGTTATGCCTGCTAGCCAATAAATAAAATTAAAGAATTTGAGTTATGCCTGCATGGCAACACCTCTCTACTCGGTATTACCTGCATGAACTTCCTAAAATATAAGTACTGTGTAGAAACAATGTAGCCATGCAGACATTACTCAGTGGCTTAACCACTGAACAATGTACCAATACAAGCTGTATTACCTAAGAACACACTGCTACTTTCTAAGTTTCCCATTTGAACGTAGTGTACTTTCTGTCATCTTCTATATAACCTGTGAATATCTGAATGAAACTAGTACAACTATTGAATCACAGCGCCATTAGTGTTTGGACATAACACAGGCAGGCAGTGCAGCAGAGTAATGTACTGTTACATGAATACTTCTACCTCCTACCTGCACATGAAGTTAATGCATATAAAACTGAAGCAGAGCAACCAGGAGTGAGGGGGTGTGTACAGTACTTACTTCAAGTTGATTTAAAAGCTCAAAGTCTAATCATTTTGCAAAAGTCATAATATTAAAACATAAAAAATAACAAGCACATAGAATTATAAGATGATAGGATCATAGGAGATAGATGACAACTGAATCTTGCAAGCATCTTTGCCATGCCAGTACCCTTATAATATACCATCTCCTCTGAGGAAGGTTAGTTTGCTCAAAAGTGAGTTGAATTTGTGACTGTCCATCCAATCATCCAGGTCCCATTTAAAGAAGATAGCATATATTTTTTTATTATTATTAATTATGATTATCACATTTCATTTGCAAGGGGAGTCTGTTTCAGATCCAGAGTTGAGGAGGCACTGATAATAGGTTCATATATTGATAAGTACTAGGCAATCAGTCTGCAGACCATTACAAACCTAGCCAATACCCTTCATCCAAAGTTCCCTCTAGCCTCATGCTGGGTAAGGCAAGGTAGACTGGGGGAGAATATGATGCTGCCCATCCATTTATATATGTTTAAAAAACTAAAAAGGTGAGGCATTATAAATGATAACCAATAACCACAAGAAAATAATAATGCCAAAAGAAGTTCAATAACAGATTGAAGAAACACAATGTTTTCATTCCCCTTCACATCCTATTATCTGTGTTTTTGAAAAGACAGTTATGGAAGAAATGCATAAGATGGGGCTCCATTGTAGAAGAGAAGTTACTTCTTGATACCTTATGGAGAGACAGAACAGTACATATCATAAACCAGATAAAAGGGAAGGTGCAGTTCTGTATGACACCTTGGATTATTCACATGCTGTGTTAGATATCCTGTATAATACTGAAACTTATACTCCAGTGTCTAAAAATCAAATCAATATTTCCCACCATAGGATTGATCTGTACTTGGAAGAATACCTTATGAACTAACAGACTGAAGTGGTGACATACAAATTTGTATATAACCCCAATCCAGTGATTCCTACCATCTTCAGGATTACAAAAAATTCACAAAAACATCAAGCCCCTTTTAGGCCTATAGTTTCCACCCAAAGATCCAAGCCTTATCCCCTAGCAATTTTGATAGAAAGTGGATGAAACCATTTCACAATATGGTACCACATTTACTCAGAGATTCCTGCGACTTCTTGTGGTGTTTGAAAACTCTTGTATGGAATAAAGATCTTAATTTTTTGACCATGGATGTATTGGACTTGTTCTACGTTATACCTAAAATGGGTTAGAAATGTTTCAGGAAAGTCTATCCTTATTCTCATTTCTATCTAATGATAAAATTAATTTAATTGTTGAATTGACTTCTTTTGTATTGGATCATAATCACATTTTCCTTGAAGGTGAATTTTTCCAGTAAACTAGAGGAGCTGCTATGGGGGGATGCTTGTGCTCCATTTCTTCCAAACCTTGTTTCGATGGCTTGGGAAAATCAATTTGTGTTCAAAATTGATTATTTCAACAACCTCCACATATATTTAAGATAGTTGGATGATATTTTTATATTAGAGAAAGGAAGTGAATCAGATATTCAGACCTTTTTTGAATTTTTGAACAATACAACCGATTTTTTAAAATTCACCTTTACACATAACAAGGAAAGATAAACTATCTCAACGCTTCAATATCACATATGAAAGCTGGCTTAAATCAAATATTTACAGGAAACCCACCTTTTTGCAACTCATATTTTCATTTTTCTAGTTGCCATCCCCTTTCACAAAAGAAAAGTTTGGCGAAAGGGCAATGTATTAGAGTCACAAGAATGACCTCAGATTTTACAGAAGTGGGGGAAGAATTAAATGAGTTGGGTGGCATGTTTTAGCAAGGAGTTATCCTGAGAAATTAGTTGATAATTTTTGTAAGGAGGTGATTAAGAAATGAGGGGGCGAGTATAAGCCTTTGTTAAGTATTGGCCTTGATGTGAAGGAGAAAGTGGATAAGTTTGATAAATATGTGCAGTCTTTGATAGTTCAATACAATAGTTTTGCCACAGATTTTAGAAATTTAGTTAAGAAGAACTGGAGTATTTATAAGATTAACCCAGAATTATATAATATGTCTGGTTCAGAACTTTTGTTTATTTTTAGACAACTCCTAATTTTAAATATGTCTTGGAGTATAAGATAAGTATTAATAGGGACTTTGCCAATCAATTCAATTGAAAAGGATTTTTAGAAACCAGTGAACTGTTTTGGCAACTCAGGCTGAGTGCCAATTTCCCCACTGGTTTAAATGAGGTTACATCTGTTAAACCTATATTGTACATGAAGGCAAGAAATTTATGACCAGAGTTGGAGTAGTAACATCAAGAGTACATTTTTTATGATTTTAATTAGATGAAAACCATGAATTTTAACTGAGGTCATTTATAATTATTTATTTTATTTTGTATAACTGTCTAGTGTGTCGTTTTATCTTTATCATGGATTTTTAAATGAGCAATTCAAGTTCATTACAGATCTTTACATGTTTAATTGTTTTAAATGTGTAATTGATTCATTAATTAATTGTGTAATTAATCAATGGTTTTGTTCTGTATCAAATATATTTTGGTGGTTGCCACAAGTAATATTCATTCTGATGAAGTCTCCCCTAGTCGAGATGAAAACATTCAATATTAAACATATTTTTAATCCATTCTTAAACTTCTGTTTGATATTATTTATCTATGTTTACCTTGAAGGTAACAAGGGTGCGACTCTGCTTGACATGTAGTGGAAGTTTGTTCCAGAGGTGAGGGCTACATTGGGACATGAATCTATCATGTTGACATGCCTTATTTATCTAATGATGAATATTTAATTTCTTTAACTGAATATTTGAGGTAGCATTTGTTCTTTAAAGACATAGGAGGTCAAACAGGGTGAATCTGTTATAGTTTGAAAGGTTAGGCACAGGTGTCTACAGGAAAGTCTACAAGAGACCAAGTACAGATAGAGATAGAGAGAGAGAGAGAGAGCTCTCAGTCTGTCTTGATAAGTAAGGTTTTTGAGGCCGCAGATACTTTTTAGTTATGAATCTCTGTGGTTTCTCAAGTTGAGTGATACGTTTAGACAAATGCATAACAAAAGGTGCATTATATTCAATAATGAGTCTGATGAGATATGAGCAATGGTGAATTAAAGACTTCTTTGGATCTAATGAAGATGCTTTTAGAAACAAAAGAGCCTGACAGAAGCTTTTCCAAACTACTGTAAAGATATGATGGTCAAAAGATAAAGAATTATCAATAGGAGTGCCTAGATTCCTCATGATAGTGCTTGACTGAAGGAGTGTCACCTATATTGCATGTGAAAATGTGTTGGTTACCAAAATTAACTTTGCAACATATTTTTCACATTTAATTTGAGAGCATTGCCCTTGTACCAATCTGTTTTGTGGGGTTGTGACAAAATGAGATGCTTGGGAACTTGGTTGAAACGTACTGCAATCAGCTAAAGAAATGTGGGAAGAAATTAGTGAAAAGGTTCTAAGTAAGAAAAGACTATGGAGATTATTATTTATGGACATCAACTATAACATTCAAGTTATTAAGATGTTTTTGATCCTGCTCAGTCTTTATGACGGTCAGGCTTATATGTATCAATGAAGTGATTAGACATGGAAGAATATGAAAAGAAAATTAAAATGTTTCTTTGGGATATCAAAACAGAAACAGCACAATGGGCAAAACTAATACTGACAAAGGAACAGGATATATTGCGGCTTCCCAATTTACAGGTATACTATAGAGCCACATGAATTAAATTGCTCTATTTGAGCCAGGACATGCAATCTATGCCCAAATGGAAGCACAAGATAAGGCACAGTACCCAATGAGGTAACAGTAGGATCACACATGACTATTTGGTCAGGTCTATGAAAGGAATATAAATAGTATTACGTTCTGTGTTATATACATAAAATTATTAAACAAGCCCTTATGTTAAAGGCAGTTAGACCTTGGAAAAATAAAATAATACTAACAAGGTGTTAAGGCACTGGTCCATGTATTAAGATTTGTAATATAGTGAAAATAAAACAATATGGTCACTAGTTAGCTCTTGATCTCAAATTATATTGCAGAGAGCTAAGTTATGTGTTTAACTGTTTTTGTTGAAGGAAAAATATTAAATCAAAGTTGGGATTTAAATACTAGATAGATTAGTTGTTTGTGATATTTGGATTTTCGTGGTTAAAAATAGTAAGTTATTGAATGTTAAATGTAATCAATTGTCTGACATGAGGCTACTTTTTTAGCATTGTATAAATATACACTTATAAAATGATTCTATCAGTAATCACTTCAGAAATAACAAGTGCACCATGAATTGAGATTGTATAGTATGTGAAAATGAAGCTATGGTAATGATAAAGATAATTTCTACAAAATAATAATAATAATAATAATAATAATAATAATAATAATAAAATAATAATAATAATAATAAAATAAAAAATAAAGGAAGAAAAAAAGAATGCCATCTCACTTTATTTTGTTTCTTTGGTGAGGAAGCCCTGTTTAAAAACTTGGTTTCTTAATGATAACTGTTCAGGCTTCTAAAAATTTTTGAATTACATGTTAGAGTAAAACCTTTTTCCTAGGTGACAGACTGTGCTATTTTTTTGGACTTTGACAGTGCATATATTTAATACATCTAAGTTATTTGTGCATAATTTTCCAAAAGTGGTTTGCTTAAGTCAAAATCGCACATAAATTAACCCTGTCATCTGTATAATACATTACTCTGTCACTCTTTAACATTTCTCCTTTTACATATATTTCTATATCACACATTAACAATGTTAGCTATACTTAGGTTAATCTGTCTCAACAAGACAATGTACTATACTATGCAAACATGTTAGCATATTTCTATCCATATGGACAATAATGCGAATGCATAAACAAGCCATCTTAAGTGTTACCTGTATTTACATGTCATACACAGATATTGAACTTGCATTTCTTGCATGTGATATATGTTTAAAATTACAAATTTGTGACACATCATATAATAGATGAAGTCTTACCCTGTCAACTAATTTATCGGTAGGCTATCCTTGATTGATTCTTGTTTGGGCGTATCTTCCTGACAGACTATTATGTAGTGCTTTTTCTGTAAAATTGTGTTTCAGATTCATCCATGTCTGTACCAGCCCACATATCAGTCTAATGGGTAAACTACATAAGGATACATATTCCCACAGATTGTCAGTTTACCAGCATGCTACTAACATGCACCTTCCTGCAAATCAAGAAACAGTTCAAATGTGCTCTGCATTACATAATCAGTAAATAATAAGTATATATTCCTCTGACTTACAGGGAACTATAACAGCAGCAGCAGGCATTGAAGACACTTATCTACAGGAGGATGGAAGGAATTGTTTTTTGTTTTGTTTTGTTTTTGTTTTTTTTTTTTTTTTTTTTCTTTTTTGCTGTAGACGTCTGATTTGGTATGAATGTATCTCTTACATGACTCACTAAAGATTCTTCTTGATGTGTCTTTACTTGAGCTGTGAATCTCAAGAATTTACCACAAGTTAGAAAGGACCCAGAAGATCACAGATTTCAGATAGCAAAGTCTTAAAGTAATGATGCCCTAAAAATAGTTCCCTCCAAGTCTCGGTGACAACAACAATGCTTAGTAAAACAGTGCAATGAATGGTAAGTGGCCACAACTCATGTGGCTACAATAGAGCTAGGGTTTAAGCAAGCACATAAGCAATCTGTTCCTGGACTGGGCTTTGACTGCAGTATTTAAACTTGAACAAATAGCCAACTAATGCAAAAAAACTAAATCAGATATCAGTCTATATTGAAACAGTCATCCTGGAACCTACAACACTGTTCCTCACGGGTTCAAAGTTGAAGAACAACATGCCCATCTTACTAAAGTCATCCATTTGGTCAGATAACACCTAAGAAGAAAGTACAGTTATAGAATGTGAAAAGGTCCATCTACCCTAATTTATACCACCATAAGCAATGCAGGAATATTGCCAGAAAAGTTCAAGGATAACTCCTAAACTAGCTTTGGAAAGTAGTGTGTGCTCTTCCTCCGGCAAATCCAGCTTTTAAAAAACACCAGATATCAAGACATTACAGCCTGAATCTTCTAAACCCTATGCATAGAGTTAGTAGCCACCAGGAAGTATATTTTTAAACAGCTACATTTTAGCATGCTCCTAGGCAAGCCGAGCAACATCAACTTCAGCATTTTTACGTAGTAAGTTCTTTGTTTAGGTAACATAAAGTTAGGTAATGTGCTCCCCATATGAGGATAAAGATTAAAGTAATTTCATGATCAAAAGATTTCGAGCTACAATCCTATGTACCATAAGGTGATGATATGCAAAAATTAGGTGACACATAGAACTTGGCCATGAAATAACATTGCTCTAATGCATGTCTACAAATCTTAAGGGATCAGGAAATCTATACCAGAAGCTGCCTCCTGCAGTAGTCTGTCACTACCCAGTCATGGTGGATAAACTGCCACTGTGCCACAGGAGATTCCTTCACTGGTACTGAAGCTAGACCACAAGTGTTTACCCAACACAAGGCTGAGTTAGGTTTGTCTGTATGTTCTTCTCTCGGGTTCTCTTAATGTGACATTTTTACTTGATTGAAACATTGATTATAATGTTGCTCCCTTGCTGCATGTGTACAGTTCCAAGGAGCCATTGAATTGCTGTTTCTTTGTTTTAGATCTCATTTTTAATGGTGGGATTGTTCTTGTTCATAGATTTGAGACTTAGTGGCTGACTGTTAATCAAAGTTGATTTGTTTTCTGTATGTTTAATTAGGCACAGATTGCTGTCTAAGTGAAATAGATAATAGATGCACACTGTAGTAGGGAATTTCTCACTTGCCCCTCCTGTAAGTATATATGTATGTGTATCTATCTGTGTGTGTGTGTGTGTGTGTGTGTGTGTGTGTGTGTGTGTGTGTGTGTGTGTGTGTGTGTGTGTGTGTGTGTGTATGTGCATATATAAGTATATATATATATATATATATATATATATATATATATATATATATATATATTTGCCTGAGGAAGAGCACACACTCCTTTCCAATCATAGGATCATGGGAGGTTACTAGGCTAATGGCCCCAGGACCATTACAAGCCTATCCAAGTTCAACCAGTCTTCCCAGAAAGGGTGTCTGGTTCAAGCAGACAATAAAATCAGAATCTATTGCACCTGTCCAAGAGGGACACAGGTGGAACCCCCAGGTGAAGTTCCAGTTACCCATCCAATCATCCAAATTACACTTAAATAAAGACAATGAGGGGCTTTGTTTAACATGAAAAGGAAGCTTGTTCCAAAAGTGGGGCAACCTTTGCGAGACAAATCTGTCTCTCCAGAAAGTTCTGTTGATATTACATACCAGGTTAAGGACCTTTGAGCAACTGACCCCTGTGCCAGTTGACTTGCGAATGTACAGTATTTCCATTAAGCTGGGTCAGAGATTGTTCTATATGCAAGTCACAGGTCGCCTCTGATCAGTCTGTACGACACAGAGTAAAGTGACAATAATTTCAGTCTGTCCACATAGGACATATCTTGAATACCCTGAATTTGCTTTGTAAGGAACCTTTGTGGTCTCTCCTGCAGGTGTTTGGAAGGGAACATACCAAAGGGAGCATTGTACTTTACTATTGGCCTTATGAGGGAAGAGTACAGGGGGTTATAACCTCTTTTTTTTACTGGAGGCAATGCTCTTACTTATGAGATGAGCAATATAAAACACCCTTCTTACCACTCTGGACACATGGTGATCAAAGTTAAGGTTGCTGTCAACCTGTGTGCCCAGATCTCTCACCACTGACTGTGTGCTTAGGTTATTGCTATTGATGTAGCAGTTTGCAGGAACATCACCCTTGCCGAAGGGGGTGATAATGCATTTTTTTGCATTAAGTTTAATACCATGAATTTGGCACCAGTTATTAGTCTGTGTATGACCTTCCTGCAGGATGTTGACATCACTAGGGGTTTCAATGACTGCTTCCAGTTTGCAGTCATCAGCAAACTTTGTTACAGTCCTTTAGTTTTAGCCTATACTTTGGAGAAGTAGATACCAAACAGTAGTGGTCCCAGAACCAATCCCTGTAGAACACCACTGGTTATGGGTCTGCTGGAGGAGGTGGAGTCTCCTATTTTGACCGTACGAGTTCTATTAGTGAGCTAGTTTACAACCCACCTGACAATATATGGGCTGACACCCAGCTGGGTGAGTTTATCAATGATGCCTGAGTGGGGGATTGTATAAATAGAAAACAGTACAGTCTAGCACCGATCTGTTGCTGCAGCTGGAGGAGCTATTAAGTTTCCCAGTAGATCTGAGAGCACCAGGGCAGTCGGTAAAACCTCAGTGTAAATTACTGGAAAGGCTTAAGTCCCAGCTACTTCAAGAAAAGCAAATATTCTATTTTAAGTAGTAAAATCAATCAATGGAAATCAAGCAGTTTTCTTTAAGAAATTCAGTAAAATAGATCAATCCAAATGACTTTGAAGAGGAAGAGAACTTCAATAAAAATGCAGGACTTCTTTTCCTTTATTATCTTTATTATCTTTATTTTTTTAATAGTTTTAGTTGCCCCAACTCGAAAAGAGACTTCCACAGCAACCACCACAGCAACTGCAACACCAAAGGCGTCATATACAGAGCACAATGTGCCAAATGTCATGCTTTCTATATCAGAAAAATGATCAACAAGATAAAAACACAGATAGCAAGACACCTAACTGACATCAAGCAGAATAGACCCATAAATGCTCTGGCTAAACACAATATGGTTTCCTCTGGACATGACTTTTTCTATTTCCACAAATTGGAACAACTCAAATACATGGAATTCCACAGAAACTATAATGATCTCCTCGAAAAGAAAGACCTCATTTGGCAACTAAGGTTAGCGGCAACAAAATCCCCAGGACTAAATACAACCATCTCCATGAACCGTGTCCTCAACCTTAGAAGACTATTTCATCACTCCTATTACTGACCTAAAAAATGGATTGTCAAGACCTCAAAGGTCTGGTTGTTTATATTAGATATTTTTCTCTTGAAACGTAATGGTCAGTTATTTGATTGATTTATTTTCATTGTTGTTTATTTTAGAAATTATTGTGTATATTTTTTATTTTTTTATATTTTTATATGTATATATTCTCTGCAGTTCAAAACCCACATGCCACAACCTGCACCAATTCCCTGCTTCCCCCTTCGTAGCTTAGATTATTTTCCTATCTTTTAGCTAATTTAGGAATTTTCTCTGATACAATTCACATTTTTATTAGTTTATTTTATTTATTTTTTTATTTTTTATTTTTTATTATTTTTTTGAGCCAAGTCTGATGAAGCATTAGCAAAAGCGCTGTACCAGGAGTAATGACTCCTGGCTAGCCACTCCCCTTGGCCCAGTGGTGGCTGGTGACTTCAAATCAAAGGGGGGCTTCAAGAGACAGCTGAATGGGTGGGGGTCAATGGGAATGGGAGTGGCCAACTAGAAAGGGGAGGAGCTATGCTCAAAACCACAAAAACTGTAACTTTAATTAAATACGCTGCCCTGGGTGCCAAACCATTATTATGAGAGTCCAATCAAGACAAAATGATGTGTAGAAGAAAAAAATATATTTCAATGGATTGGCTGCAAGACAGCTTACTTAATATCTAGATGGAAACAAAAATGTTGTGAGGCATGAAAAAATAAATTACTTCAGAATCAAGTATAAGAAAAACAAGCAGCACTCAGTTCAAACCACTTCTCCTTGCACTGCAATTCCAATTATAATTTATATTTAGCTTTATTAAAGTACCAAGTAACATGCTGAAAGTAGCAATCTCTGTGATACCCCACTTGTAAAAATGTTTCTTATCCAAAAAAGACCTGCTGCCTGACAACAACTATCTACTTGTTTCATGGGGAAAACATGATCAAAGTAAAAAATGAAAAGCAAACAAGAAACAAGCTCAACATACACTGCTTAAAGGATTACTGCACAGGTTATGGACCACACACGATAGATTGCCATTCTGTTTAGTTTGCAGGTAAAGCCTGCAAAGATGACTGCAAGTCTCCAACAAATGTAATGAGCTTCTTAAAATAATGTAATCCTGTCCTTTATTACAAATACTGTCATATGCATTTCAATACCCAAGGCTTATATGTTATCTAGTTACGTAAGTATTATTCGCATGGCAACAACAGAAAGGCTTTCAATGTTGGCAATTCTTTAACAGTATGCTTATTAAAACTTACTTGCATCTTACGATCTCAGACAAGCTTACCTGATGGTCATTAAAGCATTGCTACTTAAACACAGAGCAACAGGCACTTTTTGAATAATAATAAGCATAAATCAACAGTATAAAAATATGACAGAAACCAGGACATTCTGCAAAATCAAGGACAGATGAAAAGCCACTGAAGGCCCTTCTGTTGTTGTGTCTACCTTGGATGGAGGGATACTCTGCACATTTACACTGCATAACTGCTCCTTGCCTTGCTTGGACACATCCAGAGTCACTACATGGGGGAATGGGGTGCAACAAGTATGTCACAATTTGAAATGTCTCTGGCTGACTGTGATGGCCCTGACACATTTGCCATACCTCTCAACCTCAGAGCAAGAAATCTGGACAAAGCCATACAAAAAAGTGGGACAAAGGCCCAAAAATAAGGACAATGTTTAAATATTGCTCTTATAAATTTGAAAGATAATAGAATAGTAGGTCTTACATTCGTATGCATTTTCTGAAGGGTATGAAATCTGAAACTGAAATGTCTGTCATTATTTTCTAACTTCAGTCTTTAGTGATTTGTCACTAATTTGCAAAAAAACACAATTTTATGAAAAACGGACCAAATATGTGATGCAAAAATATAAAATAGCCACACAATACAGCTGGGAACCTGTCAAAGAAGGGACACTTTTTTAATATTAGTAATGCTAACTTGAGAAGCTGACAAAATAAAAGTATCTACATGCGTTTCTGAAATAAAAGTAATCTATAACTCTGATCATTGCAGTTATTCATTAATTGTAAACCCTCCATCTTTTCTTCCAAAATTGCTATTTTGTGGAGGGATTATTAGGGGAAGTGCAACATTCTGAGCCAAAATTGGGGACAGTTGAGAGGTTTGGATATGCCTAATTCTATAAAGCAATTTATTTGCACGTACCTCTCAACCTGTTAATGCAGGAAATCTGGACAAGACCAAATATATTGGGGGAACATATAAACAGTACTAAAAATTTATTTTGTATAAACTGAGACAGTTGATAGAATAACAGGTCTTGTTTTAGCATGCATTTTTCTGGAGGTTATGAAGTCTGAAACCTCAGTGTCTGTCATTATTTAGTGACTTAATTCCTAAATGATTTTCCAGAAAACCACAAATTTTATGAGGAACAAACCAAAAATAAGAAGCAAAAATCTATTAATTCTGCAAAAATCTGGACAGTTGAGAGGTATTGTTCAGCCAAGGCTGTCTTTGAGTTTGCTGCCCTTTTCCCCTTACAAAATCATGGTTGAATGGAGCCTCCCCCCTGCAACCATTACAATGAACCATTACTTGGCTATTTCACTCCATTTACCATAAACACTAATGTACATACTGCTTTACTTCTGCGATGATTTGGACTTCATTTGAAAGTTTTATTTTGCATTTTACAGTGCACACACTAATAGATATCTGCTAAACAAAGCAATGCAGTCTCACAATGAAAACAGACAGCATTAAAACTTCTCTGCCCTTGAAACTCACATTCATTGAAACAGCATTGAAACCCACATTAAAAGAAAATACATTTTGCCAGTGGCAGATAAAGATTAACTTTGGGTATGGGCTGTTTTCAAATCACAGGCCCCTTGCACACAAAACATACACATGCTCTTTCATACACCTTCCTGATTGTATTAAATTATATTCCTTGTACAATACAATACAGTTTTAGAGGGCGTTTTAAATTTATTGTTTCGAACATTTTTCAAGTAAACAATGAAACAAAATGCATGCACCAATAATGACAAAACTGCCCAATTCAGAACATTTCCAACATAAAAGTCTACTCAAACTTTTTACAGTCCACCAGTATCAGTGCATATGCACAATCTCAAAAGAAGTAAAAGTCATCTAAATAATTCCATATTAAAGAGATCTGTAACTAATGAAGAGGTTGCTGCTAGCAAACAACTTTATATTTCATTGTTTCATCTACAAATAAAGTGCCTGTTGCCCTTAAGGAATAAATTGCCTATCTAAACCCATACAAATACAGGGAGGACATGCAGACTCCACACAGAAGGCACCCCAGCCAAGAATCAAACCAGAGAACCTGTAGCTGTCAGGCAACAATGCTACCACTACACCAATGCACTACTGAATTTGTAAGGACACAAAAATACAGAAACCACAGATTTTATGAGGAAGAGAACAGATCAAGTATGAGGAAAAAATCTGCAATTTTTTTACAAATGGTGGTGGGTAGGGAATTCAGGCTCTTGCCACTTGGGACCAAGGTACAGGGTTCAGGCCTGTTCTCTACGCACCACCATATAGCACTTGGGGCATGTAACACACACACACACACACACACACACACACACACACACACACACACACACACACACACACACACATGCACACACACACACACACACACACACACTGTATTCCTTGCCTCAGGTATGTAAATACATTCACAGCCCTTCCATCTAGCCTCTGTCTGTAAAACAACATCTAGCCTGGGATGACGAGAGCAGCAAGCTGGGTGCTACCCAATCTGATCCCCCATCAAATCTGTATAGACTTCTGGGATAGTGCTTCTTCATGCTGGCTCCCTTATCTGGACTGCTGGTGAGACAGTCTGGCTTCTGTGTGCATGCACCAGACTGGTTCACCAGCAGTCTGGAAATGCCATGCCTGCACAATGTTCTGCGACTTGCGTTTTTATTTTGTATTTTCATTTTTATTTTATTTTTCGTCTTTGTTTATAGCTGGGGGGCTGCAGTCCTGCAGCCCAATAGCACGAGCCACCCCTGCCTTGGCCTCATTTGTAGGCTAACTACCCCATTAGTACATTACCCAGACTAATGATCACCTGTTTTTCTCTTCATTACCTACTTTAAACTAGCTCAACTTGTTCCATGGCCTAATCACTAACTGGGAGCCGATTTAAATGACTGGGGATATGTATTACATCAACTACAAATTCGATAGCCATACCCTTCCTCTCACTATTTCTTAATTCACTATAGTCTTATTTCTTAAGTCGCCATGGTTTTATTTATTTAATTTTTTTTAAGTCACTATGATCTTTTATTTCTGGTGTTGTCACTTTTTAAAATGCCTGTTTCGCTCACATGTTGGGACTGGCTGCAGTGAGTACATGAGCTCTGTAGACACAATATCTTAATTAAAACAATTATGAACAAAACTGCATTGATATGTAAAAAATACCGCACTATAAATTATATAATATTAATTGTGTTTCAAATACATCCCTCTTACACAGCTTTAAAGTTTCTATTAAATCACAATGAATTGACCTGTATAAATATACATATATAGAACACTGAATTTTCTCCCAAACTTGTTTGACTAATGGATAAATGAAAACATAACTCCCCAAATGTGACATCACAATGACTGCAATATTTTGAATGATTGACACTTGATATATACCTCCCTATTAGGTGACATCACAATGTACATCATCCAATGAGATCTATGTAATTTTAACTGTAATTTTAATATGAATTGTTGATATCATCCAATGAGATCTATGTAATTTTAGCTGTAATTTTAATATGAATGGAGCGTTGTGCTATATAACCCCTGCTCTCTCAGTTGTATGTTATCAGACACAGCGCTCACTTGCCTCTAACTCCACCTGGAATTGAAATAAAGATAATAAAGGAAAAGAAGGCTGTTGTTTTTAGTGAAGTTCTCTTCCTCTTCAAAGTCATTTGGATTGATCTATTTTACTGAATTCCTTAAAGAAAATTGCCTGATTTCCATTGATTAATTTTGCTAATTAAAATAGAATATTTGCTTTGTTTGCTTTTAAGTAGCTGGGACTTAAGCCTTTCCAGTAATTTACACTGAGTGGGAGATTGTGTCAAAGGTCTTGGTTAGTCTAGGTAGGCCATATGCACAGCTACATCTGTGCATATCTACAGCTTTGGTAACTGTCTCCAAGAAGTCCACCAAGTTTAACAAGCATGATCTCCCCTTGACAAAGCCAAACTGTGTGGGGGTCAAGCATTTGGATACTTCCTATATCTTTCTTAAGAAGGTCCATGATGATTGATTCCATGGCCTTGCAGTAATGCTTGTCAGGCTAATGGGTCTATAGTTCCCAGGATTTGTGGATGCACTCCCTTTGTGTAAAGGGTTTACAGTAGCTGTTTTCCACTCTGCTGGGACAAAGCTAGTGCTTAGGCTGTGACTGAAAAATGTGGTGATGCTAATTCCCATTTTAA